>NW_027397088.1:14584294-14665397 GCF_003265705.2 Callorhinus ursinus | reverse complement strand
TTTTTTTTTTTTAACCTGGCTACTTTTAAGATTTTCTCTGTCTTTAGTTTTCAGCAGCAGTGTATCAGACTATGATATCTCTAGATGCATTTGTCTTGTATATTTCCTGTTGGGCTTTACCTTATAAGCTTCTGGAAGCTGTGGCTCGATCTTTTTTTCAATTTAAGGAAATTCTGGGCCATTCACTCCTAAAATTTTCCTTCTGTTTCATTCTCTCTCCTCTCCTTCTGGGATTCTAATTATAAGTTGGGATTTCAGTTGTGTGTCTATGAGGCCTTTTCCCTATGCCTCACAGATTACACGTGGAGAGGACTCAGTGGCTCTACCTGCCCCAGATGAACAAACCTGTTGGCACATTTGTAGCCCGTTTCACCATGTACACTCTTTGGAAAATTCTTCTATAAATTTTCTCTGTGCTTTACTCAATGCCCATCCTCTGTCTTTCTCCTTAAACACATTCCAAGATATTTCCTTGTGCCGAAGACAGTGACCATCTTGCTCTCTCTTTTGTGGCCCAACAGCCTGCTTTTACAATTGTTCCCAGGAAGGTTCCCTGAACAACTAGGGAGGGTCCTGTGTTTGTCAGTTTGGGGTTGTCAAAGTAGCACGCCAGGAAAAAGCAATATCATTAGTAGGGAGGATAAAATAATGCAAACCTGGAGTTAAATGAACTTTTTCCACCATGGGAAGAGAAGAGAGCCACAATCCCTTCCCATGTTCAGGAAGGTTCATCGTGGTCTTTAAATGATGCCAAACGTGATTGGATTTCTTTAAAAAAACCACTGTCCTAAACACCCCCTTCCCCAAACAAGAGGAAAAAAAGAAAGTCAATCTGTGTATTCTGTATATATCTCCTGGTGGTTTGGCTCATAACAACCCAGTGACACAGATTTATTATCTCCATTTTAAAGTGGGGGAAATGGGCTCAGATAACAGAGGCAGTAAATAGAACATGCAGGGCTTGAACTCGGAATTGTCCATCTCTTTTCAAGACCGGGCACGGCATGAAAATCCCACTTCCTTATTGTTCTCCCTTACCTTCCTACTCTCTCCCTTTTCTTCCCAAAACACATTCAGCAGATCTAGTGAAAATCAGGTGACACAGGTCCAGTGTCCCCTGGGCCCACATGGACTCCCCACATAGCTCTGACTCGTGAGGAGCGGCACCCCGGCTCCCCCAGCGATGGAGTCCTGACCCTCCCCCCTCCCCCCGCCTTGGATTGTGATGGCTGCCACCCTGGGCTTTTCCAGCACACTCACCCTTTCACTCCTCGGTGATTAAGCAAGACTTCGGGGTCCATCTTCAAGCGCTCTTTTCCTCGCACAACAATGACAACTCGGCGAGGGCAAGACACTCGTTGAATGAAAATAGAGACACTTAAAAAACAAAAAACAAGCTGAAGCATGGAGAAAGGGTCACAGATGTGAGCAAGAAAAGGAGCTTTGGACCAGGAGTCGGAATCGGTTTTATGTGTGTGCTCAGAAGCCCGTGGAAGGGTGTGAAGAGGTGTTTGTGTATACTTGGTTGGCTGGAAGCGGGGATAGAACCAAAGAAGGGGCCCGGTGGGTTGGCCAAGGGCGGGCGGACGAAGTCGAAGGGCCCTCAGGTGGGGAAGCAGAGTGGGGCCCGTCTCTGTGGCGGCGCTCCGAGCTGACTGACACAGGATTCTGGGCAGGCCACCCCCCACACGCTCATCATCCTGCCACTCAGCCTGAAGAGACGCACTGTGTTTACTCGTCCGGAAGGCCTGGCTCAGGCTGGCCTCTGCCTCTTTGGGCAGGCCTTCACAGCCATCAGCTGTCAGCATTCCAGAAGCCTGTCACACGGCCCAACACCCACCACAATTCCTGGGAACCTGAGAGACCCAAGTTGCTTCTCAGCCTGCTCAGGGCCCCTCAGTGCCTCTCTGCTCCTTCCCGTGCCCTCCCAAGCTGTGCTGCCGAACCCATTAGCCGCCCCCCCCCACGGAACAGAGAGCCCTCCCCCAGACACCCAGCAGCCAAGGGGGTTCCCCTTCTCCGCTGTCGCTGCCTCCAAGTCAGGTGTGAGGGCTGGGGGCTGAGGGGTGAGGCTGCTAATCAGTTAGGAAACCCTGATTGCATCTTAATAACAAATGCAAAGCACCCAAGAGCAGCAATTTGCAGTAATGGGAAAAATCAGCAGATCCCTAGGGGTTGACAGGAAGTAAACACTCTCCAGGCTCAAACTCGGGGGAGGAAAAATCATTTGTGAGAGTGCCCTGGCAATGCTTAAGGCTGCTGGTGCTTTCAGTCCTGAGAGGGGAGGGCTTGGCGTTAAAGGAGAACAAGATTAGACCCTGGGAAGGCAAGACTGAGTCTGGAGTGGCCTCTGCCTTGAGACCAGGAGCCTCCCCACTCCCAGCCTCCCCGTGTGAGAAGAGTACACTCTCTCCCAGTCCCGTCTGCTGAATGCCCACCGGAAACAACGGAAGAGACCACCACTGACTCAAATCACCCCCGGTTGAGGGGTGACCAGGAAAAGCCTCATTGTTCAGTCTCAGCCTCGTGCTTACTGTACACACACCTAGTCAGAGTGGGGCTGGGACCTCACCCTAAAATATCCCTACCCCTCCGGGAGACTCCTTTCTCTTACACCCTTCCGGGAATGGAAAGGAGAAGTTATTCCCACTGGAAGCAAAGGTGAAATGTTTTTCACAGCATCCATTTGTCTTCCTCTTTGAAAACGTTCCCAGCCCTGAATACACATATTTTCCTTACATGTAATTTGATTTGGATGGTTTCTTGACCTGCATCCAAATCGAGCTGTGGGTAATTATTACTGTCACTATTGTTATTAATACTGATATTTATCATAATCTCACAAATGCCAGGGACGGCCCTTAATCTTGCTGTTTTGTTTGGCTGAGAGGAAAATGTGACACACTGGCCTCCCTCCCAGTTTATCCTCTTGTATTCACTTTTACCCAACTCCTACTAGGTGAGTAATTAGCCCAGTTACTAGTGATCTCCATTCAGCTATCAGCCTGAATTGCATTCGGAGGATGGAGCCAACGCCAGCAGGTGGGAAGTGACAAGAAGTCAGATTTATCTCAGTAGAGTGAAAAAATATCTAATCACTAGGGCTTCTAATCAGATGCCTTGTGAAGTAGTGAGCTACCTGTCACCAGAGTATTCAAGTAGAAGCCACAAAGATCCTCCAGGTATGTTATTTAGTGAAGTAATGATTATAACCTTGGCTCCCAAATTTAAGATCTATCAGAGTCACCGAAAGGCTTGTTCTCAAATTGCCCGGCCCCACTCCCAGAGCTGCAAATTCAGTAAGTCTGAGACCGAACCCGAGAACAGCATTTCTAACACATTCCCAGGTGATGTTCTGATGCTGCCGGTCCAAGGACACATTTTGAGAACCACCGAGCTATGGGGAAGTCCAGAACAGATCAGTTAAAGATTTTATGATACGACAAAATAGGAATTATTTAAGAAGATCAATAGTGACCGGCTCAGGGTAAAGGGATAAGGTGTGACAGTTCTCTTATGGACTTGGTGTGGATGTTTAACAAGAGGGCAACTCAGTCTTCATCTTTTAGCACCGTGGTTCTCCACAGATAACCTGATTTGCCCCACAAATGCTTACACGTTGGCTCAGTGTATCGCTGGAAATTTTCCACTGCCCCATTTGGTTCAGGCGGGAAACCACACATATTCATACAGAGAAGCCCCTGGTGTTTACTCTCTCTGCAATAACTGTACGCCTTCTGGCTTCACTGCCCTAACAGCAAAAATAGAACAACCAAAAAAAGTCCTTTCCCTTGACAAGTGATGAGCCAACATGGTAACATAACCTTGTCTTGTGATTTCTGTTACTCTGCTTCTTTCAGGAGCTCTGAAAATCCCTGGAACGTTTTGTAAAAGCCACATATGAGCCTCACAGGCAGCTAGCTATAAAGGAGATTAAGGAGAGAAGAACAACCCAATAATAACTAGCAAAGTGCTCCCCTCTATGTGGGCTTCTCGACTGCAGAGCGTTTTCCTTGCCCATCATCATGTTTGATCCCCACAAAACCACGCAGGATAGACAAGACCAGTATCATTACCTCCATCTTACCGACAAGAACAATTTGAGAGTTTCTGAATTGCCCAAAGTTTGCCCAGGTACATCAAACATTGTAGAAGAAAAAAATCAGGTTTTCTGACGCCTGGATCCATCTTTTCAACTACCTCACCAAGCTGCTCTTGAAACAAAGCAGTAGGCAAAGAGGTGAGGCAAGGAAGATGACTGAGGTAATTGGAAATTTGCAGCAGCTAGATAGAGCTACAGCACCTGGACAGCCGCCAGCTCTCCTTCCTCCTTCTCCCCAGTCTGTCTGGGAAGCTCCTTCACCTACCTACTCACCCACCCACCCACCCATCTATCCATCCATCCATCCACCCATCCATCTATCCACCCATCCATCCATCCACCATCCATCCATCCACCCATCCATCCATTCATCCATCCATACATCCACCCACCCACCCACCCATCTATCCATCCATCCACCCACCGATCCACCCATCCACCATCCATCCATCCACCCATCCATCTATCCACCCATCCATCCACCCATCCATCCATCCATCCACCCGTCCCTCCATTCATCCATCTATACATCCACCCACCCACCCACCCACCCATCTATCCATCCATCCACCCACCGATCCATCCATCCACCCATCCATCCATCCACCATCCATCCATCCATCCACCCGTCCCTCCATTCATCCATCTATACATCCACCCACCCACCCACCCATCTATCCATCCATCCACCCACCGATCCATCCATCCACCCATCCATCCACCCATCCATCCATACATCCACCCACCCACCCACCCACCCATCTATCCACCCACCCACCCACCCACCCATCTATCCATCCATCCACCCACCCACCCATCTATCCATCCACCCACACATCCATCCATCCATCCATCTCATTTTAAAGATAAAGAAACACTGTCTCTCAAATAAATAAATAAAATCTTTAAAAAAAAAAAAAAGCAGGGGGAGGTGTTGCCTGGGTGATTCAGTCTGGTAAGCAGCTGCCTTCAGCTCAGGTTATGATCTCAGGGTCCTGGGATGGAGCCAGGTGTCCCTTCGGCCTCCCTGCCCAGCGGGGAGTCTGCTTCTCCCTCTCCCTCTGCCCCTCCCCCCACTTGTGTCCGCTCTCTCTCCCAAATAAATAAATAAAATCTTTTTTTAAAAATTTTTAAAAATAACGATGTAGAAACAGGCCCAGAGAACTGAAGTGCTTTGCTCAAGACCACACAGTTATTAGTAGCAGAGTCAGAACTAGAACTAAAATGCAAGTCATCTTTTAACTCTCAATACAGACTATATACTGTGCTACTTTTCATGAGAATGACAGCACAATATTTGGGTAAATTTGCTGAAGTCCTTTTTGCCCGTGTTTTCTGCTAGCTCATGTCTCCTCCCTTTGTTTTAGAACTTTCTTGATAGTTTATGCTTATTGCCTGCGTGAAGGAAAAAGATGTAAGAACAAAGTCACCCCTAGAGAATTCCAGGTGCCAGACAAATACTTCTGCAGGGGGTGGGCACCTATCCATATACACTGTTTGAACCCCCCAAAATCAGCATGTCAGTGGTACCAGCATGATGGTCCAATCTCATATAATTCTAACAAAGAAATACTGCTCCATCCAGTTAAAGTGATTTTCTCACCAAGCTACCCTCCTAGAATCAGAGCCCACACTGGGAGCCTTGGATAAGCCTTTAAGGGCAAGGTCTGGGATCCCTCTGGTATCTGGTAGACCCTCACATGGCGTAAAGGGTCAGACAGTGCTCCAAATGAGATAAATGGGGATGGGGCCTGCATACCTTTCAGGGGCCAGAGGAGGATTTAGAAAGGTTAGAAGAGGGGCGCCTGGGTGGCTCAGTCGTTAAACGTCTGTCTTCAGCTCAGGTCATGATCCCAGGGTCCTGGAATCGAGCCCCGCATCGGGCTCCCTGCTCCGCGGGAAGCCTGCTTCTCCCTCTTCCACTCCCCCTGCTTGTGTTCCTGCTCTCGCTGTGTCTCTCTCTGTCAAATAAATAAATAAAAATCTTGGAAAAGAAAAAAAAGAAAGAAAGGTTAGAAAAAGACACGTCAAAGTGTGGGGCTCCCTGAGACAAAGGGCCTGGGGCAGGGGTTCCTTTTATCCAGGTCTTAGGCCAGTCCTGCCCCAGACCACAGGGGCAGGGGAACTAAATACAACCTTGGAGACTCAGGGCATGAGAAACATATGATAATTTAAAAGCAAGATAAGTGTTTCTGGGCTTGAGGAGGAGGGAAAGGGGAATTGAAAAGGAGGGAAAGAAAGGTAAGGTGCTAATGGGTCCTGAGTTCTGCTCAGCCAAGTAAGGAAGTGAGGGCAAGTAGTGACAGAAGCCCGAGTTATAAAAGGATGCACCCCGGGGGCCTAAAGCAAGTTGCCACGGCTTCCCACCTCACCCCCCACCTGATTCTGCCATTCCTGGTGAGGTGAGGAGAGGAAGAAACATCTGTGAAGTGTATCGAGGTGGCTGGGCTTGAGGAACCTCTCAGAGGCCCTCCCTCAGGGTCAATGGGGACCAGTGATGTGTTTTCTCTGCTCCCAAGAATGGTGGAGATACGGTAGAGAGGGAGAGAGACAGAGACAGAGAGAGAGAGAGAGAGAGACAGAGAGAGAGAGAACGCTAGCAGGTTTGGTCATCAGAAATGAAGGAGTCCCAGCAGAGACACAGTTAAGGAAGAAAGGCACCTCAGCAGAGGCCAGATGGGAGAACAGCCAGGCTAAGGGGACCTCCTGCTCCCCGAGCCTCTACATTTCAGGGCTGTAGGCCTTCTGGAGAATAGCTTCAGCCGTGAAGAAAGGAAGGAGGATCCCGATTTGACTAAGAGTACGTTCTCACCACCTGGCGAAATGGGGGTTCAAAATAGAAGTTAAATTGTGACCAAATGCCAAAAAAAAGAAGTTTAAAAACTACATTTTTTTGCCCATCTCAATTTTTTATTTAGCTTCACACCTAATCCTAGAGGCTCAAGTGAAAAGCAACAACAGAAATCCTGGAGAATGTGAACAGACAAAGGCTCCAGGAAGCCCCGGGTCTTCAAGGCACTGGTGGTGATGGGCAGAAGAAAATGGGTTCCAGAAGCCCTTAGGTGTCCTGTTTTTATCCTGGGATCCTCAGCCCTGGTCTCGTGAGTGTCCTTGGGCCTGTGATGAGGAAGAGGCCCCCACGGAAGGAACAAACCCTTTGCTGTCCACTCTGTCACCCCCATACCAGCCTCTTACAAAAGGTTGTGAAAAGCATTTAAAAATGTTTTCAAGAATCTCTCCTCAGGTGTATAAGGAACACTAGTGGGTCTTGAAGGCTGCGGGGTCATTGGCTTTGTTCTAGTCTTGACAGGTATGAAGCAGGAATCTAATGCCCAGACACACGGGCCCACCTTGACCTCTGCTGAAAGGAGCCCTTGTCCCAGTCCCCAGCAGGTCGATCCACAGGAGGCCCTGCACTGGGTATGGTGTCACCAGTGACCAGTGAGGGTGGTGGTGGGGGAGAGACTCGAGGCACCTGCTGAAGCCATTTCATAACCTGACATGAATCATGTCACCTTCTGCTGTCTTCAGCAGCAAGGACATTCTTGTTTTCACATGAAAAAGCCTGGGTCACCTGAGGACACTTCTTGCAGCAACCCAGCTGACCTTTACCTTTGTGTCACCCAATTCCCTGTGTTTCCTCCAGGAGCAATGGCCATCTTGTCACTGCAACAAATACATTGTAACTGAACGGGTTAGGAGGATTTAAAAAAAAAAAAATCTTTGTAACCTGCTAAGTGATGCCTTGATCCCTTGCCCTCTTTCAAAAAGGAAGAACATAACTAATACCCCAATGCAGTTTAACTGAGCTTACTAAAAAAGAAACAAAGTGTTTGTTTTTTTTTTAAAGAAAATAAGTGTGATACAAAGCAGCCACACATGTCAATATTCGTATTGACATGTGTGGAGAGAATGTGCCTCTCGAGTAAGGTTTTGGGGAAGAGCATTGCAACAGAAAGATAATTAGGTCAGATCACCTGCTTATTATGTATAATGTAAGTTGTATGTGGAGAAGTGTAGCAAGTCCCATCATATCGAGAAGCCTATCAGGTCACCCAGAGTCACTTAAGAAGCTGCTCTAGATGCTGACCCTCACCCCCAGCACCACCCAAGTTCAGTGGGCTATGTAAAAAGAATAGACAAACTGTCTTCACCCTCACATAAATGACAATCTAACTTAGAAGTCAAGTTCTTACCTGTAGGAGACAATTGAACAATTGGAGAACAATATAAAAAATTATTATAATTAGTAAATAGAATAAGAAAAATGGCTGACATGCATTAAATCCCAGGTCCTTCTTTGGCAAGCATTTTACATAAGTTATGTCATTAAATCCTTGGGAACCCAGGCAAGTGCTGTTGTTAGACTGATTTTATAGAAACAGAAATTGAGAGATTTGATCTGGCCCAAGGTCCTGCGGTCAGAAGACAGGCTGGAACTCAGATCTGCTTGACTTGTGAGCTCCCCCATTCTGTGCAGGTGTCAATGAGAGGAAAGAGGCTGCGTGGCTCTGGGTCGGAGCTCCAGACAAAGAGAGCTATAGGGCGCCAGGTGCACTGCAGGGCACAAGGAGTGCTCCAAACCTGGCCTGAACTGGGACCAAGGTAAAGAGAAAACTCGGGCAGCTGAGCTCGAGTTTGGCGATCTGGGAAGACTATGAGTTCTGGGCAGCTTGAGCTCTATTCCCACATCTGTCTGACTGAGACCAAAAAGGTAAGCAAATTAGCAATGTCTCGCAGATCCCTGAGTTGTGAAAGGTGGTAAGTAAACAAGGTGTTGTCCAACTCTGATCTTGAGGAGAGGGGTCAAAGGAGAACACAGTATAGCTCAGGAAACAACTTGAATTCTGGAAGCTTATCTCCTTGGTAAGAACCTCTTCGATTCGTTGTATTTGTGCACCTTGAGTATCATCAGATGGGCACAGATCGTGATACCCAAAACCCCGTGAGATGGGCTCATTTCACCTGCCCTGTGGATGGATGCTAGGGTTCCACAATTTTCCATCTTGGGCCTTAAACTATCTTGAAGTAACCCAGATCTCAAGGATAGGTAAAATAAAGTGTTGCAACTCAGTCGTGTGAAAACAGACTCTGAGGACCTCTCCAGTCCTCGGGAGATAAGAGGTAAGCCTGGGAGATAAAGATAGGAGGGAGGGGTAAGAACAGTCCTGTGGAAGGGGGAGAGACACGAACCCAGGAGACCAGATTTTTCTGTATCACAAACTAATTTTATTCATTTAGTGGGAAAGACATGTAAGAAAATGTTTCTGGGAACTTTCAGACAAATTTCTAAGTAAAATTCCAAAACCTTCTAGAGTATTACATATCTATACTAAAACCAATCTTCATTTTATCCTTAATACTGTCAACAGACACTGTGCTAATAAGCTGCATGCATTTTCTCATCTGACGTCCTAATACCTCTAGGAGGTAGGCATTCGGCCTCGCCTACAGGTGAGGAACGAAGGGGACAAAGACACTAAGTAATTAACCCAGAGTCAAACGGCTGGGGAACGCTGAACCCAAAGCCTTAGCTCTTGACTGGCTCTGGTGGTAAGGTAATTACCAAGGACTCTGCTCTCTCTATGCATAATGAGCTGTGTCCATAATGAAACAAGATCGGTTCACACAAGTGACTTCTCTGCATAGTAGGATGCAGTTTTATGTAGGACTTAGTGTCTGTTCTTAAAAGTTTCCTTCAAAAGCTACAAGACCAACGCCAGCAACAGAAAAAAAAAAAATCTAGTATGGGGTATTTAAGTAATAATTAGAAAGTAGGTGTTTAGGGTCAACAGCAATTTTTTTCAGGTACATTGTATACATAGTAAAAGGTGCAGAGCCTAAGTGTGCAATTCAGTGAGTTTTAGCAAAAGTACACAGCTGTATAACCACCACCCAACCAAGATACAGAATATTTCCATCATCCCAGTAATTTCCATTTTCCTACCCCACAGGCAACCACTATTCTGATTACTGTCATAGATTAATTTGCCTAGTACAGAACTTCATATAATTGGAATCATACAGTGTACCCTTTTGTATCTTGCTTCTTAGGCTCAGCATGTTTTTTTAAAGATTTTATTTATTTATTTGACAGAGAGAAAGAGCACAAGGGGGGAGGGGCAGAGGGCTAGGGACAAGCAGACTCCCCACTGAGCGAGGACCCCCGACACAGGGTTCGATCCCAGAACCCCAAGATCATGACTTAGCAAAAGTGAGACACTTAACTGACTGTAAGCTCAGCATATTTTTGAGATTCATCTGTGTTGTGGCAGATAACCGTTTATTCTTTTTACTGCTGAGTAATGTTTCCTTATACGAACACACCACAATTTGTTCATTCATGCTCCTTTTGATGGACATTTGGATTATATCCAATTTGGGCTGTTATGAATAAAGTTGACATATCATTCTCATGCAAGTCTTGCATTGGCATGTGCTTTCATTTTTCTTGAGCTTATACCTAGCAGTGGAGTGCTGAGTTGCTGAGGAGGCCATATGTTTAACTTAAATGGCACTGCCAACAAGTTTCCCCAAGTGCTTTTACAAAAGCTAGAGTTCCAGTTGCTCCACATCCTTGTCTACATTTGATGTGATCAGATTTTAATCTTAGGCATTCTAGTGAAATGGTATCTCATCGTGGTTTTACATCGCATTTCCCTCATGAAGCTGGGCATTTTTTCCTGTGCTTGCTTGCCATCTCTCTTTCTTTGGTGAAATGCCTGTTCAAGTCTCATCCAGTTGTTGTTGTTCTTGGATTGTTTGCTTGAATTTTGAGGGTTCTTTATATGTTCTGAATAAAAGTCTCTTATCAGGTGTGGGATTTTTTAAATGTTTTTTCTAAGTACATGACTTGTCCTTTTATTCTTTCAACAATCTTTTCCTAAGAGCAGAAGTTCTTAATTTTGATGAAGTTCAATTTGCCATTTTGTCTTATGGTTGGGCTTTAGTTGTTGTAACTAAAAAATTCTTTTCCTAAACCAAAGTCACAAAGATTTCATCCTATGTTCTTTCTAAAAGTTTAACAGTTTAAGGGTTTTTATTTCGGCCAATGATAGCCATTTTGAGTTGACTTTTTTTTCTGTGATGTGAGATACAGATCAAAGCTAATTTTTTATTTTACATGTGAATATCTACTTGTTCCAGTACCTTTGTTGGAAAAAAAAAAACCTCTCCTTTCTCCACTGAATGTATTTGGCACTTTTGAAATAAAAAAAAAATCAATTGACCATATATTTTTGGGTTTACTTTGGACTCTCTTATTTCAGTGATCTATTTGTCTATCATAATGCCAATATCATAATTACTGTAGCTTAAGACTTTAAATCTTAAAGTCAGATGGCATAAGTCTTCCAAATTTGCTTTTCTTTTTCAAAGTTGTTTGGTCTATTCTAGGTCATTCGCATTTGAATTTTAGAACCAGTTTGTCAATTTTTACCTCCAAAAAAGTTTTCTGAGATTTTGATTGGGAATGCATTGAATCTATTTGTAGAAAATTGACATCTTAACAATATCGAGTCTTAAATCAAGAAAGTCCGTGAATATGGCATATCTTTCCATTAAGTCTTCTTAAATATCTCTTAACATTATTTTATAGTTTTGTTAAATCTACCCCTAAGTATTTTATGTGTTGGTACTATTGTAAATAAATTATATTTATTTTATTTTTTTAAGATTTATTTACTTATTTTAGAGAGAGGGAGAGCAGGAGGGAGGGGCAGAGGGAAAGAGTGTCCCAAGCACTCTGCACTAAGCATGGAGCCCAATGGGAGGGCTAGATCACATGACCCTGAGATCATAACCTGAGATGAAACCAAGAGTCGAATGCTTAACTGACTGAGCCACCCAGGTGCCCCTTGTAAATAAATTTTTAAAGTTCGTTTTTAAAATTGTTTGCTATTAGTCTATAAGAATAGAATTTATTTCTATACTTTGACCTGTATCCTACAAATTTGATTAACTTATTTGTTATTTCTAGCAGTTATTTCATAGATTCCTTAGGATTTTCTATGTATACAATCATGTCATTTGTATCTAAGGACAGGTTATTTCTTCTTTTCTAATCTTTATACCTTTTGTTTCTTTTTCTTGCCTTACTACAGTGGACAGGGCATCCAATACAGCATTGAATAGAAGTGATGAAAGCTGGTAATTTTTAAAAAAAATTTTTTATTGTTATGTTAATCACCATACATTACATCATTAGTTTTGGATGTAGTGTTCCATGATTCATTGTTTGTGCATAACACCCAGTGCTCAACGCAGAACGCGCCCTCTTTAATACCCATCACCAGGCTAACCCATCCCCCCACCCCCCTCCCCTCTAGAACCCTCAGTTTGTTTTTCAGAGTCCATCATCTCTCATGGTTGGTCTCCCCCTCCGATTCCCCCCCTTCATTCTTCCCCTCCTGCTATCTTCTTCTTCTTTTTTTTTCTTAATATATGTTGCGTTATTTGTTTCAGAAGTACAGATCTGTGATTCAACAGTCTTGCGCAATTCACAGCGCTCACCATAGCACATACCCTCCCCAATGTCTGTCACCCAGCCACCCCATCCCTCCCACCCCCCACCACTCCAGCAACCCTCAGTTTGTTTCCTGAGGTTAAGAATTCCTCATATCAATGAGGTCATATGATACATGTTTTTCTCTGATTGACTTATTTCACTCAGCATAACACCCTGCAGTTCCGTCCACATCGTTGCAAATGCCAAGATCTCATTCCTTTTGATGGCTGCATAATATTCCATTGTATATATATATACCACATCTTCTTTATCCATTCATCTGTCGATGGACATCTTGGCTCTTTCCACAGTTTGGCTATTGTGGACATTGAAAGCAGGTAATTTTGTCCTGTTTCTTATCTTAAGTGCGATGTGTTCAATGGTTCGCTAAGTATGATGTCAGCTGTAGGTTTTCTGTCTTTCCTTTTTTTCAGATTTAAGAGGTTCTCTTTTTATTTTGCTAAAAATTTTTCTCTATAAATGGTTGTTGAATTTTGTGAAATGTCTTTTCTTCATCTTCTTACCTATTTTTATGTCAAACCTAGGTTCCAAATATTTCTGCCAGCTATTTAGTGTGTCTTAATATGTGTAGTTTTCTAGGCAAATTTGCTGACCATCACAGCATGAAGCTGGATTCGTAAGACCCAACCAAAATCTGATATTTCCTGACAGCTGTACTTTTGTGTGGTAGCTTCTGTTTTCACTCAATAGTGTTCATGACGGGAGTGTTCTTAATTTTGAGGCAAATTATTCTAGAATTACACATCTAACTATTAGAAATAGTTACTGCACAGTTCCTTTTACCCATCACATTTCTTGAGATCAGTATAGCCAAAAGCCTCAGAACTTGGCTTGTTTATCAGAATCAATTCACAATCTGAAGAAATGTAGAAATTTCACAGGCCCTTCCAATGTATCAAAAGCCATGCAGCCAAGAAAGGAAGTAAAGGACTGAGATGTACCATGGGACATCCAAGTACCATGTTAGCTGTGGATCAACCTGACCAAACCACACACGTTAGGGGGCAGTTTGGAAAGGAAGTTAGATCCTTGCCAGCCTAGATTTGGCTAGGAAAAGAAAAAAAAAAACAATTACTTCATCCCCAAGGATTGCTAAAAACTTCTTATACTATTCCCTTAACAATTGTCACTCAGTCCCAAAAGGTGATATCCATCATATCATTAGACATGACATTGAAATGCTTGAAGTCAAGCCTTAAGAGTTAGCTTTTTCTCTCTGCAGCTTCATACTTTATACCTATTTTTTCCTCCTTGTTTTTTTTTTCTTCCTTCCAGACTTTTCTGTCAACTAAACATACTGAGTTCATGTGGAAAGTAACTTTTGTTGATGACTACAACATAACATATGCTCAAACTAGACTTTTCTGCATGATCAACCAGGGAACACTCTCATTACAATGACACACGCAAATCTCAAAATACTCTGGAAGAAGCATTCTTTTGAAATTATCTTCAGGGTCAAGTCCCTGTGAAAACCAGCCTTGGCACTTTAGGCCTGAATTTTGTGCCCAGTGAGAAAACCCTGCAAAACTAAAAGGAGCTGGGGTCAAATAAGTTTAGGAAGGGTAGGATATTAGTACATCCACCTGGAAATTCACAAGACATATTTGTATATCAAAAACTCTCCACATAACTAAAATCTAGCATTGCCCTTGATTTTTTGGACATGGAAACTATTGTTTTGGTTTGGTTTCTTTTGGTATAATCTGGTTAACTAACACCTTTTAACTCTCATTCCACAAAATACACTTTGACACTGTAACTTTACCTTCTGTGTTCATTAGTACCCTATATGTTTGGTGGTGCATCCCATAAAAGGGAATCAAGCCTCTCTCAGAGGGCCATTCAATATTTGGTTATCACAAACATCCTTCAAGACCCTTAAATCTGACCTTGCCCTCATGGTTACATGGATGGTAGGGCACCCTTTGGAAAGGATTAACTTTAGGTCTTTGACCTGGCTTGATAGTTAAGACAGTTGAAGACAGAAGGAGGATCAATGTTTTGCAGTGGAAAGGACAGAGAGAATGAATGGAGGTGGAGGAAGGAGAAAGGGGGAAGAGGGGAGAACACATAAGCACACTGACTATAGAGGAGGAACATTGCCTGTGTGGGAGACTGTGTGGTCATTCCTAAGGGATGGCGTGGGACTTCACCCACAATAAGGCCAATAACCTTTGTGCAGATAATCAATGTGTCTTACCCCTCCCTTCAGTATGTGCAAACCATTCCTGGCTAATACTCTCTCTGACCCTTAGTTCCCCCCTGTGCAACACTCCAGTATGTGCTACTTCTTTTGTCTCTTCTGCCATCTTTTCTTTTGGAGTCTTGGAGTGGTTTAGTTGGGTTTTTATTATTGACAACTTACTTTCTTAAATATGAAATTTTCTGATCCACTCTAGTCTGTTTTAACTTTTTTTTCTATATCTCAGTGTATGTTTCCTCTGTATAGAGACTGAGGAGTTTAAGGTCTAGACCAGTGCCATCCAATAAATGTATTGCCATGACGGAAATGTTCTATATTTGAGCTATCCAATATGGTGGCCAATGGCCACATGTAGCCATTGATGACTTGAAATGTGACTAATGTGACTGAGGAACTGAAATTTTCATTTTATTTTATTTTTTTTATTATGTTATGTTAGTCACCATACAGTACATCGTTAGTTTTTGATGTAGTGTTCCATGATTCATTATTTGTGTATAACACCCAGTGCTCATTACAACATGTGCCCTCATTAATACCCATCACTTGGCTACCCCATTCCCCCACCCCCCCTCCATTTTAATGAATTGAAAATTAAATAAATATGTCCAGTGGCTACTGTATTGGAGAGTAGATCTGGATGCTAGACCCTTGAGGAGAAAAGAAATAATCTTTATGATGTAGCACTGGAACGGCTACACCAAATTCTGAGTACTGTAAAATCTGCTAAGCCTACTAATATTTCCCTTAATTTTAGACTAACTCATACACGCCATAGTAAGTCTGAAGATAATATGGTTTTCGGCAGTATCCATGTTTTTCTGTATATAGACACTGTTTCTCCTAACTACTTGACTTTTAAAATATCTAGGAGGCTATATGTGTAGTAAATGTAAAGGGAGGTTTTGGAGTTAGACGGACCTCATTCTGTTACTTAGAATCTCTAATAACTCTTTACCCACTTTCCATCTACAGGGTTGCAGCAGGAAGTGCCATATTCCTATCATGTGGCTTTCCACCCCTCTCTCCCAGGTACAACTGAATTGTCTAGAGAGGATGGGTAGCCCAAATTGATCCAACTTCTCTCCCTGGGAAATTTGGAAGACAGAAAAGAAGAGAGAGAGAGAGAGGGAGAAAGATCAGATGCCTCAGGTGGCTGAATCTATACCATTGACACTTCTCACTGTTAGGGTCCTTGTTTTAACATAGGGACCACAAAATTTTAAGGGAGCCAGTGTACAAGAGGGAAGAATGATGCAGACAGACAGAATGGGGCACAAATAAGAGATGGAACAAGGACAGTGAGAGTGGCTTACCTCTCTGTCCGCCACAACAGTGCTCACCAATACCTGGTTCTCCTCTCCTTTCCCAGACAGGGGACGATTACATTTCCCAGCTCCAGCATTTCAGCAGGGCCGTGTGACTAAAAGTAACACGTTGTAGTTCCATGGCCATAGACAGTGAAAATCCTCTGGGAGGATTTTCTCCTCTCACTTCCCCTGCTGGGGCACATTAAGAAGCCTAGTACTGAGACAGCGGGTCCAACAGCATCAAGGAAGTTTGAGTCCCCGAATCCCCGTGGGAAGGACAACTGCCCTGAAGAACCACCCAAATCTACAGGCTAGGGGGAATAACATTTGCTGTCTTAAGCCACTGAGATTTTGAGGGTGTTATGGCAGCATAATTTGGCTTCTTCTGACTAATGCTCTCTCTGAGCCTTAGTTCCCCCATCTGCAAAATGGGACTAAGACTGTTCTATTAGAAGAAGCATTGCTTCTTTGGTTCTTAGGCAACTATGGTCTCAAGGTCTGGTTGATTCTAGTACAATCTAAGTCCACCAGGCAGTCAGTGTGATACACTCAGCACAAATCCAATATCATCTGAAATATATTCACATCAGCATGAGGAAGTTCAAGCCAGTCTCAAGAGGGACCCATCGCAGAGGATGAATTGTCCTTTTTCAGGGGAGGCATTAGAGGGGTGAGTGTGGTGCAGGTTGAGCCTGCTGGTACAACCGTGGGAGCTGTAGCATCCTAAAAGAAAATCAGGGCAAGCACCCAGGGCTCTGTGTGATGCTCCTGTCCTTCATCTTGCTATTGGCAGATGGGCAGTGACTCACGGAGCCAGCCCTTGAAAGAAAAGAATTGGCTCTGCCAGCTGATGCCTAAGAAAAAAAAGAATGAAAAAATAAGGCTCCTGTAAATCTGCTAGCCACACCAAGGCAGGTATTGGACATCCTTCCCATATCACCACGCACTCTCCTCGGGCTGACCTGTGCTCCCATCTCTGCTTAGCTTCACATCCATGGAAACTTGGAGTGTTCCTGTCAGTGTGCACATGGATGTAAGGAAATCCATGTCTGGGATACGGCCGAAGGAATCCCTTGACATTCTTCTCTGAGCTCTGCATGGCACTTCGCTTACTGCACCTGGTGCTCACTGGGGGAAAGAAGATCTACTGTCATGGTGACAGCTTTGCTCTCGAAGCCCAGCATGTTCAACCAGTCAGAGGGACACATTTATGACGTGCAATTTTGAAAATGGCCATTAGGTGAGTTGGGTTTATAACCTGCAGAATCGATCTTGTTGTTCTCTAGTCATCCACTGAGGACCCAACAGAGAAGAGTTCCCAGTAGTTAGGGGTTTGCCTTTCTTTCTGGAGTGGCTGTTGGTCAGTGGGTTAGCCAGGAGCCCTGGGATCTGTGCAGGTTAAGAGACCACACATTCTTTGCACAGGTCAAGGGTGCCCTTCAGCCTTCACTGAGGTGGTAGGTCAAGGGCCTCAGGAGGATTGGCCAACCCTTCAGAAGAAGAGAAGCATGGCTGGCCAGAGAGCAGATGCTCTGTCCTACAGGGGGTCTCCAGTCTCCGCCCAAGGCCAGATGCATTTGCTTCACGTTGGAGTCCCTCAGGTGCACTGGCCACTGCCACAGGACAGGCAGAAATGGATGAAGAGAATAAGAATTGATCAGTCCTCACCTTCATTCATTCTTAGTCATCCCCAAGATCTAATCTACTGCATGGCTATGGCCATGGCCATTCTTAACTTCTTGCCAATGGTTCTTTCATCGGGTGGGGAGGGGGTTGTATTTCTTGGAAAATTTTTTTTTGGTCAAGTCATGATCCCCAAAGCTCAGAGCCCAGCACCAGAAATGCATGTGTGCTGTACATAAGCTTTCTTACAAGGGAGCCTGGGCCCTTGACGGCTGTGTCTCAAAGACTGAAGCCAAACTGAAGAGAATTTCTGTATCTGTTTGTGGTTTAGAAGGTCAGAGACTCCATTTCCTTCCTCTGGAGCTTGAGAAGGACTTCCCACTCCTTTCTCAAGGAGCATTTCATTTGTGGGTGAGAGGCATTTGTTTATGTTAATAGCAGCATATAAAATTAAGTGAGTGGCTGGTTATTTTGTTTCTAGCACATCAGAGTTCTTATACAGTGCAGCTATTCGCAGAGTGTATTTTGTTATTTGTTTTCTTTTTAATCTCAAGGGGGATTTGAAGGAGGTTAACTCTCCGGTATTCAGGTTATTCAGTTTGTTTGCTGGGCCCAGAGTAGAGAGTAGCTGGAGGCAAGTGCTGGAGGTGCTGTGACAGAGGAGAGGGCTTGTCTGGACCAGTGATTGAGGAAAGGAGGAAGAGGAAGAAAGGCCAAGAGACCCGTGTGTCAGGCTTATTGACAGATTTGGTATGGAACCCCAAGAGCAAGAAAATAAAGTCCAGGGTAACCTTCATACCACTGAAATGTGATGCAACCCTCATACATAATTGTACAATTTCTAGTAGCCATATTAAAAAAGTAAAAAGAAATAGGTGAATAACATTACTATTTTGATAATATTTTTCATGGAACCCAGTATGTCCAAAATATCATCATGTAAAATTAATATCTGACCTAATTTTTTTTTCATGCTAAGTCTTCCAAATGTGGTGCGTGTTTTCCCCTTAAGAGTACACCATATCACAGATCAGCCACATTCCAAGTGTTCAGTAGCCACACGTGGCTGGTGGCCACAGTAATCGTCAACAAGAGCCAAGAGGGCTGGAAGGGAGTAATGAGAAATACATGTGAAAGAATCATTTGTCCAGAGAGGAGCTTGATAAGTTTTTGCTGTGTTATGTTTTGGATCATTGGGGGATGCCCAAAAGATGGCCAGAAGGAAACTAGATGTGGAATAGGTGGTTGGGGTGGGCAGGTGGAGAGACTGATCGGTGAAGGCAGGTTTGGGGTAATAAAAATCCCGTTACTATATTTTGAAATACATGTTGTGTGAATGCCTAGACATTGTTCTTCTTTAAGATTTAGCATTTTGACAGATGCACCCATAAGAATAAAGGGCTTAGGGGCGCCTGGAGGGCTCAGTCCGATAAGCCTCTGACTCTTGATTTCAGCTCAGGTCATGATCTCGGGGTCGTGAGATGGAGACCTGTGTCCATGCATCAGGCTCTGTGCTCAGCGGGGAGTCTGCTTGAGATTCTCTCTCCCCCTCTGCCCCTCCCCCTGCTTGCATGCTCTCTCTCTCCCTCTCTATAAAATAAATAAATAAATTTAAAAAAAAAAAAAAGAATAAAGGGCCAGGCCTGTCCAAAGAGAGCAGGCTTCCCCTAAAGCTTAAAGTACCGAGGGATTATCACTGCCTATCTGCCAACTTCCGCATCATTCCCCAATCCAGTATACATCAAGGATTCAGATACAAGTGCTCTGCAGCTGAACCATCCGATGCTCTAGTCATTAAGTTCCTGATCTCATTGCCAAGGACTGTCACCTCCACTCCTCTTTAGTTCCACATATTCCAGAGGGAATCTCCATCATGCTACTTTTCTGCCATATAAGCACTGATTCCTTATAAGCATTGATTCCTTATAAGCACTGATTCCTTATAAGCACTGATTCCTTATAAGCATTGATTCCATTTCCAAATCTCTCTCTCTCTCTCTCACACACACACACACACACACACATGAAATCCATAGTGGTTCCCCAATTCTTTTTTTCAAAATAGAAATATTTTATCTTCTGTTCTAAAACACATTTAAATTAAAAGATATATATTTTAAAATATCAAAAAGCACAGAAGTGTATCAACCAGAAAATAGATGTATTCTTAAGTATTCACAGCTTTTTTTTTCTGTTGCTTATCAAATAAGGACTTGTCATATCTTATCATACCATATCACATCATTTTCTATAATCTGCTTTTTCTCTTAAGTGTGTATTATGGACACATACCTACACCTCATCCCTTTAAATAGTACTCTATTTTATGGTGTTCTACCATTTATTTCTCTAATCTCATATTGATGGAAATCGATACTGCTTCAGATTTCTTTTTTGCTGTTACACAATGCTACAAGGACTGTCCTACATACATCCTGCACAACATTTTTGTTCCCTAAGAAAGCACTTTGACAGTGACATTGTACCATTATCGGTATGAACATTTGAAAGTTCTCAATGAACATTGCTAAACTGATTCATGAGACTCATCCTCATTTATATTCTTTTCGACTACTTCTTGAGAGTTGTGTTTCCCAACTCCACACTAGTGCTGCCTGTTTTCATTCTTTTCAATTTTGTCAATCCAATAGGTGAAAACTACCTCATTACATTACATTTTCACTTCTTTGGTTATGAATGAGGTAGAGCACCTTCAAATATGTGTTAAACATTTGTGTGTCTTCCTTTGTGAATTGCCTGTTCCTTTTTTTTGTGTTTGTGATCAGTGTTCTCCAAGCAGATACACTTATTGAGCATTACTATGTTGCAAGTCTGTGCTAAGCATTTATAGGTATGATCTCAACTGCGCTAACTCTGTGAGGCTGTGGAGTCCCTATTATAATTCCCCCGCCTTTAATAGATGAGGAAACTCGCATTAGAGTTTATTTGCTTGCCCGAGTTCCCAGAGGAGGAAGGGGCAGAGCGAGGATTTCCACGCTGGGAGAATGAGCCTGGAGAAGGCCAGAGCTCATAGCATTATCATGGGATAGGAAGGAAGGGACGGTCCCACAGCCTTTGGTGCTAGACTTAACCATACCTGCTGTTATAGTACTCTCTGCAGCCCCAGAGCAAGTGAATATTCAAAGGACCGTCAGCAAGCATTTGCGGAAGGTTGCAGGATCTGGAGGTGACAGATTTAGCTAAAAGGAAACCAGGGAAAGAAGTGCATCAATTTCCTGATTATCTGAAGAGCCTGTAAAACAGGGATGGGACTTCTTCCCCATAGCTTCAGAGGCGGGACTTAAGAGGGGTTTTCCAACGGTAAACTCATAAATGCAACGGAGTTGTGAGCCCCTCAGTACCGGCGGTTTTTTAGAAAAAGCAGGGAAAAAAATTGTCAGAAAGTTTAAAGAGGGGAATTCTGTGTTGGAAAGAGTGCTGGTTTAAGTTGCCTCTAAGGTCATTCTTCTGTTAGCTTATTGACTCTTAATCATCTTCAAACATACACAGTGATTTTAAGAAAATTAATACATGACCGAATTGAGACATGGGAAGCTCCTTAAAAGCTCTTAATCCAGCATTCTCTTAACTAGCGTGTGCATGTGTTACCAACTCCTTGGTGCATGGGGTTCCTAACGATGCTCCTAAGGAAATAAAAGTGCCTCCAGTATTTTAAAAGCTAGATTGGATTAGGTTTCCTGTAATTCACCACTCAGAGTATTTTGTGACTTTCTAATTCTTTTGTAAATGTGTGCTCCACGAATGATAACTAGTAGCTCACCTTTAACCAGAATATATGACAAGTGGCAGATGTTCTGGAACAGCCTCTGAATGGGAAGATCGGACAGGGTAGTGTAGGAAGCAGTTTCCCAGTGGGAACCCAGAGGCAGCATCCCGCTGCTCATTTCCTCCATTGGCCAAGCCCAGGTCCTGTGGGTCGTTCAGTTGTCTCAGGGATAAGAGCATTACCCCCTGTAAGCTTGACAGCAGGAGCGTCCAAACCACAGCTCATGTTCCTGATGGGTGTGCGCCCTCCTAAGCACAAAAGGCTTATTCTTCCGGAGGACTGCCTGATGGTCTGGACATGAATACTAAGAGAGAGATGATTACACTGGCTTCAGAGGTAATCCCCACCAACCCCAGCAAGACGCCCCAAATAGAATTCTTCCCAAAGGACGGTAGTTCACTTAATTCAGAGAGCTTCTAACACCACCGACTGCATTACGAGGCGCCACGTACTTCAAATCCCTACTTCATTCCCTGGCTCTCCTATCTGGCTGCTCCAATCATTGACCATGAACTTTGAAGATTCACCTTGTTTGGGCTGGCTGGTCCCCCAGCGCTCTGCTGTCACCCAGCTCCTGGGACTGGTCTGGAGACACCCCCTTGCCTGTGTCCCAAGGAGAGGGGGAGCCCAGTGGCCCGGACTGGGGCCAGAGTGGGCTTGCTGCTGGGTCCTCGGTCACTCCCGGCTTTCCCTCCACTTCTGTCTTATCACTAACCTGTCACTGGACTTGTTCTCTCTCTCAGGGTCCCCCTCGGCCCCTTCGGGGCCTGCTGCGCAGAGTGCATGCATGGCCGTGCTGGGGCTCTGTGCACACAGCTGTGCTCCCGGGAAGGGCCAGTGGACTCCTCAGAGCAAAGGCCTGCGTCCTGGTCCCAGGCCTGCGTTTCCCGTGTGCTACTGGGGGGGCCTTGGCTGGGCTTGTTTCCTCAGCTGGACCACGAGCACCATGACCACTCCCCGGCTGCCATGTGGAGAAAATGAGTGCAAACGGAAAAATGGGTGTGAAACACCTTTGTGAGCTGAGAAACACACTACCATGCAAGGGATGTGCAACCTTGGGAAGGAAGGAAATTCGGACACGCACTATAAGGCAGATGAACCATGTCGTCCTGCTGATGAAATAAGCCCATCACAAAAGAAATTGCTCCCTGTGCCTACCAATTCAGGCAACAAATAAAGAAATGATGGCCTGGATGAGGAGGAAAAAAGTTCCAAAGGAATATTCCAGTATTCCAGAATTCTCTCATGGAAGTCTCCTGTAGGTTTCATGGATGGAAAAGAAGTAATGCAGGCCATAAGTGAAAAATATAATTTAGGGATGCCTGGGTGGCTCAGTCGGTTAAGGTCTGCCTTCGGCTCAGGTCATGATCCCAGGGTCCTGTGATCAAGTCCTGAGTTGGGCTCCCTGCTCAGCGGGGAGCCTGCTTCTCCCTCTGCTTATTGCTCCTCCTGCTTGTGCGTTCTCTCTCTCTGACAAATAAATAAAATCTTTAAAATACATATATGTAATTTAAAAAATCTCCATTCCTTAGTAATCTTCTATCACTGAGATTTAAACTTTCATTAAGATAATCAAGTATTTTCTTCCTTAAATTTCACGTATAAACTCTTTTTTTTTTTTAATTTATTTGACAGAGAGAGACAGTGAGAGAGGGAACATGAGCAGGGGCAGAGGGAGAGGGAGAAGCAGGCTTCCCGCCGAGCAGGGAGCCCGATGGAGGGGCTCGATCCCAGGACCCTGGGACCATGACCGAAGCCGAAGGCAGATACTTAACGACTGAGCCACCCAGGCACCCCTTAAATTTCACATATGAGTGAGATCATATGGTACTTGTCTTTCTCTGACTTACTTCACTCAGCATAATACCCTCTAGCTCCATCCATCCAAATGGCAAGATTTCGATGAGCACTAGGTGTTATTGGGGAGTGATGAATCACGAAATTTACTCCTGAAACCAATAATACACTGTATGTTAACTAACTAGAATTTAAATAAAAATTTGAAAAAAAATAATCAAATATTTTTTTTACTTTTTTATTGTTATGTTAATCACCATATATTACATCATTAGTTTTTGATGCAGTGTTCCATGATTCATTGTTTGTTCATAACACCCAGTGCTCCATGCAGAACGTGCCCTCCTCAATACCCATCACCAGGCTAACCCATCCCCCCACCCCCCTACCCTCTAGAACCCTCAGTTTGTTTTTCAGAGTCCATCATCTCTCATGGTTCGTCTCCCCCTCTGACTTACTCCCCTTCATTCTTCCTCTCCTGTTATCTTCTTCTTTTTCTTTTTTCTTAAAATATGTTGTGTTATTTGTTTCAGAAGTACAGATCTGTGATTCAACAGTCTTGCACAATTCACAGCGCTCACCGTAGCACATACCCTCCCCAATGTCTATCACCCAGCCACCGCATCCCTCCCACCCCCAACCACTCCAGTAACACTCAGTTTGTTTCCTGAGATTAAAAATTCCTCATATCAGTGAGGTCATATGATACATGTCTTTCTCTGATTGACTTATTTCACTCAGCATAACACCCTCCAGTTCCATCCACGTCGTTGCAAATGGCAAGATCTCATTCCTTTTGATGGCTGCATAATATTCCATTGTGTATATATACCACCTCTTCTTTATCCATTCATCTGTCGATGGACATCTTGGCTCTTTCCACAATTTGGCTATTGTGGACATTGCTGCTATAAACATTGGGGTGCACGTACCCCTTCGGGTCCCTACATTTGTATCTTTGTGGTAAATACCCAGTAGTGCAATTGCTGGATCGAATGGTAGCTCTAATTTCAACTGTTTGAGGAACCTCCATACAGTTTTCCAGACTGGTTGCACCAGCTTGCATTCCCACCAACAGTGTAGGAGGGTTCCCCTTTCTCCACATCCCCGCCAACATCTGTCGTTCCCTGACTTGTTAATTTTAGCCATTCTGACGGGTGTGAGGTGGTATCTCATTGAGGTTTTGATTTGGATTTCCCTGATGCCGAGCAATGTTGAGCACTTTTTCATGTGCCTGTTGGCCATTTGGATGTCTTCTTTGGAAAAATGTCTGTTCATGTCTTCTGCCCATTTCTTGATTGGATTATTTGTTCTTTGGGTGTTGAGTTTGATAAGTTCTTTATAGATTTTGGATACTAGCCCTTTATCTGATATGTCATTTGCAAATATTTTCTCCCATTCTGTCGGTTGTCTTTTGGTTTTGTGGACTGTTTCTTTTGCTGTGCAAAAGCTTTTTACCTTGATGAGATCCCAATAGTTCATTTTTGCCCTGGCTTCCCGTGCCTTTGGCGATGTTTCTAGGAAGAAGTTGCTGCGGCTGAGGTCAAAGAGGTTGCTGCCTGTGTTTTCCTTTGGATTTTGATGGACTCCTGTCTCACGTTTAGGTCTTTCAACAATTTGGAGTCTATTTTTGTGTGTGGTGTAAGGAAATGGTCCAGTTTCATTCTTCTGCATGTGGCTGTCCAATTTTCCCAACACCATTTGTGGAAGAGACTGTCTTTTTGCCATTGGACATTCTTTCCTGCTTTGTCAAAGATAAGTTGACCATAGAGTTGAGGGTCCATTTCTGGGCTCTCGATTCTGTTCCATTGATCTATGTGTCTGTTTTTGTGCCAGTACCATACTGTCTTGATGATGACAGCTTTGTAATAGAGCTGGAAGTCCGGAATTGTGATGCCGCCAGCTTTGCTTTTCTTTTTCAATATTCCTCTGGCTATTCGGGGTCTCTTCTGGTTCCATACAAATTTTAGGATTATTTGTTCCATTTCTTTGAAAAAAGTGGATGGTATTTTGATGGGGATTGCATTGAATGTGTAGATTGCTCTAGGTAGCATTGACATCTTCACAATGTTGGTTCTCCCAATCCATGAGCATGGAACGTTTTTCCATTTCTTTGTGTCTTCTTCAATTTCTTTCCTGAGTATTTTATAGTTTTCTGAGTACAGATCCTTTGCCTCTTTGGTTACATTTATTCCTAGGTATCTTATGGTTTTGGGTGCAATTGTGAATGGGATTGACTCCTTGATTTGTCTCTCTTCTGTCTTGTTGTTGGTGTATAGGAATGCCACTGATTTCTGTGCATTGATTTTATATCCTGCTACTTGACTGAATTCCTGTATGAGTTCTAGCAGTTTTGGGGTGGAGTCTTTTGGGTTTTCCACATACAGTATCATATCATCTGCAAAGAGTGAGAGTTTGACTTCCTCTTTGCTGATTTGGATGCCTTTGATTTCTTTTTGTTGTCTGATTGCTGTGGCTAGGACTTCTAATACTATGTTGAATAGCAGTGGTGAGAGTGGACATCCCTGTCGCGTTCCTGACCTTAGGGGAAAAGCTCTCAGCCTTTCCCCATTGAGAATGATATTCGCTGTAGGTTTTTCATAGATGGCTTTTATGATATTGAGGTATGTACCCTCTAATCCTATACTCTGAAGAGTTTTGATCAAGAAAGGATGCTGTACTTTGTCAAATGCTTTTTCTGCATCTATTGAGAGGATCATATGATTCTTGCTCTTTCTTTTGTTAATGTATTGTATCACGTTGATTGATTTGCGGATGTTGAACCAGGCTTGCAGCCCAGGGATAAATCCCACTTGGTCGTGGTGAATAATCCTTTTAATGGACTGTTGGATCCTATTGGCTAGGATTTTGGTGAGAATTTTTGCATCCATGTTCATCAAGGATATTGGTCTGTAATTCTCCTTTTTGATGGGGTCTTTGTCTGGTTTTGGGATTAAGGTAATGCTGGCCTCATAAAATGAGTTTGGAAGTTTTCCTTCCATTTCTATTTTTTGGAACAGTTTCAGGAGAATAGGTATTAATTCTTCTTTAAATGTCTGATAGAATTCCCCTGGGAAGCCATCTGGCCCTGGGCTTTTGTTTCTTGGGAGATTTTTGATGACTGCTTCAATGTCCTTAGTGGTTATAGGTCTGTTCAGGTTTTCTATTTCTTCCTGGTTCAATTTTGGTAGTTGATACATCTCTAGGAATGCACCCATTTCTTCCAGGTTCTCTAATTTGCTGGCATAGAGTTGCTCATAATATGTTCTTATAATTGTTTGTATTTCTTTGGTGTTGGTTGTGATCTCTCCTCTTTCATTCATGATTTTGTTGATTTGGGTCATTTCTCTTTTCTTTTGGATCAGTCTGGCCAGGGGTTTATCAATCTTGTTAATTCTTTCAAAGAACCAGCTCCTAGTTTCGTTGATCTGTTCTACTGTTCTTTTGGTTTCTAGTTCATTGATTTCTGCTCTGATCTTTATGATTTCTCTTCTCCTGCTGGGTTTAGGCTTTATTTGCTGTTCTTTCTCCAGCTCCTTTAGGTGTAGGGTTAGGTTGTGTATTTGAGACCTTTCTTGTTTCTTGAGAAAGGCTTGTATTGCTATATACTTTCCTCTCAGGACTGCCTTTGCTGTATCCCAAAGATTTTGAACAGTTGTGTTTTCATTTTCATTGGTTTCCATGAATTTTTTTTAATTCTTCTTTAATTTCCTGGTTGACCCATTCATTCTTTAGTAGGATGCTCTTTAGCCTCCATGTATTTGAGTTCTTTCTGACTTTCCTCTTGTGACTGAGTTCTAGTTTCAAAGCATTGTGGTCTGAAAATATGCAGGGAATGATCCCAATCTTTTGGTACCGGTTGAGACCTGATTTGTGACCTAGGATGTGATCAATTCTGGAGAATGTTCCATGGGCACTCGAGAAGAATGTGTATTCCGTTGCTTTGGGATGGAATGTTCTGAATATGTCTGTGAAGTCCATTTGGTCCAGTGTGTCATTTAAAGTCTTTATTTCCTTGTTGATCTTTTGCTTAGATGACCTATCCATTTCAGTCAGGGGGGTGTTAAAGTCCCCCACTATTATTGTATTGTTGTCAATGTGTTTCTTTGCTCTTGTTATTAATTGCCTTATATAATTGGCTGCTCCCATGTTCGGGGCATAGATATTTACAATTGTTAGATCTTCTTGTTGGATAGACCCTTTAAGTAGGATATAGTGTCCTTCCTCATCTCTTATTACAGTCTTTGTTTTAAAATCTAGTTTGTCTGATATAAGGATTGCCACCCCAGCTTTCTTTTGGTGTCCATTAGCATGGTAAATCGTTTTCCACCCCCTCACTTTCAATCTGGGGGTGTCTTTGGGTCTAAAATGAGTCTCTTGCAGACAGCATATTGATGGGTCTTGTTTTTTAATCCAATCTGATAGCCTGTGTCTTTTGATTGGGGCATTTAGCCCATTTACGTTCAGGGTCACTGTTGAAAAGTATGAATTTAGTGCCATTGTATTGCCTGTAAGGTGACTGTTAACTGTATGTTGTCTGTGTTCCTTTCTGATCTTTGCTGCTTTTAGGCTCTCTCTTTGCTTAGAGGACCCCTTTCAATATTTCTTGGAGGGCTGGTTTCGTGTTTGCAAATTCCTTTAGTTTTTGTTTGTTCTGGAAGCTTTTTATCTCTCCTTCTATTTTCAATGACAGCCTAGCTGGATATAGTATTCTTGGCTGCATATTTTTCTCGTTTAGTGCTCTGAAGATATCTTGCCAGTCCTTTCTGGCCTGCCAGGTCTCTGTGGATAGGTCTGTTGCCAATCTAATGTTTCTACCATTGTAGGTTACATATCTCTTCTCCCGAGCTGCTTTCAGGATTTTCTCTTTGTCTCTGCGACTCCTAAGTTTTACTATTAGATGTCGGGGTGTTGACCTATTATTATTGATTTTGAGAGGGGTTCTCTGTGCCTCCTGGATTTTGATGCCTGTTTCCTTCCTCACATTAGGGAAGTTCTCTGCTATTATTTGCTCCAATATACCTTCTGCCCCTCTCTCTCTCTCTTCTTCTTCTGGGATCCCAATTATTCTAATGTTGTTTCATCTTATCGTATCACTTATCTCTCGAATTCTGCCCTCATGATCCTGTAGTTGTTTCTCTCTCTTTTTCTCAGCCTCTTTATTTTCCATCATTTGGTCTTCTATATTGCTGATTCTCTCTTCTGCCTCATTTATCCTAGCATTTAGTGCCCCCATTTTTGATTGCACCTCATCAATAGCCTTTTTGATTTCGGCTTGGTTAGATTTTATTTCTTTTATTTCTCCAGAAAGGGTTTCTCTAATAACTTCCATGCTTTTTTCAAGCCCAGCTAGTATCTTTAAAGTCATGATTCTGAACTCTAGGTCCGACATCGTACTAATGTCCGTATTGAGTAGGTCCCTGGCTGACGGTACTACCTCTTGTTCTTTTTGCTGAGGTGATTTCTTTCGTCTTGTCATTTTGTCCAGAGGAGAATAGATGAATGAGAGAACAAAATGCTAACAGGTTTACAACGTCCCCAGCAAATATACTCTATACAAATCAGAAAAGACCTGAAACCAGGGGAAAAGAAAGGGAAAGAAAGAAAAAAGAAAGAGAAAAAAAAAAAGAAAAAAAGATAAAAACAAAAACAGAACAATACAAAAGAAGCAGAATATGATCAAATATGATCAGGCTAGTGCATAGATCAGTGCCACACACTAGATTTTGGGCGTATTTTGGTCTGTTAGAAAAAAGTGCCTCCTAAAATTTTAAAGGAAGAAAGACATATATGTACAAAATAAGGGTTGATACAATGAAGGGATGGAAGATGACTGTAAAGATGAAAATTATAAAAGATTTTATAAAAGGACTTGATAAGATAAGAAGTTGTTTGAAAAAAGAAAGAAGATTTAGGGAAAAAAAAGGATAAAGGGAGAGAGTGTGGTCAGGCAGGAGACTAGAACAAAGCCATACACTAGTGATTTAGGGTATATTTTGATCTGTTAAAAGACACTGTACCTCAAAATTTTAAAGAGAGAACAACTTATATATATATGCCAAAAATAAGGGTAACTACTATGAAGGGGTAAAATATGACTCTAAAAATGAAAAATAAAAAATGTTTTTTTTTTAAAAAAAGGGATTGATAAGATGGTTGAAAAAGGGAAAAAGAAAAATAAAATAAGAAAAAAAACAGTCAACAAAAATTAACTTTGATGAACTAGTGAATCGTAAAAAAAAAAGCCATGAATTCTATGTGCAGTATTCCCCTAGCGCTGGAGTTCTCCCGTTCTCCTTGATCGGTAAACTTGGTCTTGGCTTGCTGGCTGTTCGTGCTGATCTTCTGGGGGAGGGGCCTGTTGCTGTGGTTCCCAAATGTCTTTGCCGAAGGCAGAATTGCCCCGCCCTTGTTGGTCCGGGCTAAGGAAGCTGCTCCGGTTTGCTCTCAGGAGCTTTTGTTCCCTGCAAGCTCTCCGTACAGCCTTGGAGGACCAGGGCAAAAATGGCGGCCTCCCAATCTCCACCCGGAGGAGCTGAGAACTCGGGGCCCTGCTCCTCAGTGCACCCCCAGAGAAAAGCAGTCACTCCCGTCTCCCCGGTCTCCGGCCGCACTCCGTGCTCACCCGGCCTGTGACCGAGCGTTTCTATCTCTGGCACCCGACCCCGTGTGGAGTCTCCAAACCCAGCAGATCCCGGCGGTGCGTTCCCGCGCCGCTCCTCCCAGGGGAGGAAGGGGAGTCTCCCTAGATCTGCCGCTTGTTGGGTCCCTGTTGGAGGAGCAGTGGCCCGACTGGGCCGCGGATCACAGTTTATGGCCACCCCAAGCTGAGAGTCCGCGCCTCGGCTCCGTCTCTGCAGCCGGCTTCCCCGCTCCGATCCCTGGGAGCTCTGCCGCACTCAGGCACCCCCCCGTCTTTCTGTGACCCCGAGGGTCCTGAGACCACACTCTCCCGCGAGGGTTCCACCCCCCGCTTAGCCACTGCAGCGACGTCCCTCAGCGGAGCCGACTTCTAAAAGGTCCGATTTTGTGCTCCGCGGCTCTAGCACTTGCCAGAAGCGGCTGACGGAGGCCCCTCCCCCACCGTCTATCCTCCCGAATATCGCCTCGGATTCACTTCTCCGCACGTCCTACCTTCCAGAAAGTGGTCGCTTCTCTGTTCAGAGAATTGTCGCTACTCTCCTCTTCAATCTCCTGTTGAATTCGTAGGTGTTCAGAATGGTTTGATCCCTATTCAGCTGAATTCCTGAGACCAGATGAAATCTAGGTCTCCTACTCCTCCGCCATCTTGCTCCTAATCAAATATTTTTTTAAGTGCAAAAAAATCCTATGATATTCCACTTCCAGGTACCTACCACAAAGAATGGAAAGCAGGGACTCCCACAGATATTCGTACATCCATGTTCATAGCAGCATTACTATGACAGTCAAAAGATCGTGGCAACCCAAGGGTCCATGGATGGGTGAATGAATAAACATGTGGTATCTACTTACAACAGACTATCATTCAGCTTTCAAAAGGAAGGATATTCTGACACATGCCATGACATGGTTGAACCCTGAAGACATGCTGAGTGAAATAAGCCGGACACAAAAGAACGAACACTGTCCGATTCCACCTACAGGAGGTACCTAGTGTGATCAACTTCGCAGAGATAGAGGCAGAGTGGTGTTTGCCAGGAGCTGGGGGTATGGAATTTCCATTTTGCAAGATGAAGAAAGTTCTGGAGGTTGGTTCTATAACAATGCAAATATACTTGACACCACTGAGCTGTGCCCTTAAAAATGATTAAGATGATATATTGCATGTTATGCACATTTTACCACAGCTTAATACAACAAAATAGGAGCTGAGGGCCCTGCACATCATGGGCTCCCAGAGGCCATTTTGTTACAGAGTAGTTCCTGAGACTTACATATACTAAACACTCAATCAATATTTATGGAAGTGAAATACTATCTTGTGCTTCCATTTCTCTCTGAGGGACTTCAGCCAAGGAAAAGACCCCCAGCCAGAGAAGAGAGCTTTGATTGGATGATGAGGCTATTGGCCACATCACCTTTCATATACTTGGAATAATCTCTGAGGGATGAACAGAAACGTCCGGGGGCAAGAGCAGGAGATGGGAGGGTGGAAGAGTGCAAGGAAGCAAAGGAGTTGGGGGGACAGTGGAAGTGCCGGGACCACCACTGAATTGCTCAGCTTCTGGAATTTTCTACCTCTGCTCCTGTTACCTCAGCCCTCCTCACCCAGAAAACGGACTCCCCGATACAAGGAGAAACTTGCTCCTGCCAAGCAGCAGGAAAGACAAGACAGGCTCATGCTTTGTGAGGGTCCTTTGTTTTGTCCCCTCCCGGCCCCGTCAGCAGACCTCAGCAACTCCTTCACAGAGAACAGACAAACCACCAAGTGTCCACCCCCTACATCACCAACTTATTTGCATATGAGCCTTTCCTTTGGTCTCCAGGGACTCTTGGTGAAATGGCTCTTGCCAAGGTCAACCAAAGTCAACCATGGCTTTGCTCCTGAAGCCAGTGGACCTTCTCATTACTCACTCTGCAGCCACCGCTCATCCTTTCCTGCTTCACTGTTACAGTAGCTCAGCCCCCTGGACATCCCCCTAGCTCTCAGACCTCCAGTGCATTGGCGCAGCCCTTCCGGTACTTACTATCTCTGGGCTAATGAATCTCCCACCCAGATTCCACCTCCAAGCCGTAGATTTTCATACTCTCAAGTCTGTTGAGTATTGCCATTTGAAGCCTCTCAGTATTTCCTGCTACTCCAACCCTCCTGCATCTCAAGGAGTAGCACCACCTTCCTCCCGGGTACAGAAGCCACAACTTAGAAGTCACCCATAGCTTTCCCTCCCTCACCCCTACGTCTAACTCCTATTGTTTCTATTTCCTGAGTGTCTTTGGAGTCCCCTGACTCCCTTCGGCCACATCCCCACTATCTGCTGTGTGGCCGGTGTGGATGCAACATTATCCTCTGTATGGGGCAGGGGCCCAGCAAATGACACACTGCCATGGGCGCACCTGAACAATCCCTATTTACAAAGGTTCTTGGCAGAGTTAAGAGAAACCAACATGGGACAGAGAGGTATCTAGGGCTAGCAACAGTGGAGAGCTGTAGGTGCCTGGACCTAAAGGGAGTTGTTTTTAGATATCACTAGAGAGAGAGCCGAAGCTGGGAGAAAGCTCCAGGCAGGAGCTTGGCCACGGTAGGGGAGCACAGCCACTGCCAATCAGAGGGAGAGATTGGGGAACAGATACCCTGACTTCTCGCTCTTCCCACCCTCCCATCTCCTCCTCTTGCCTCCTGTGGGCTGAGCCCATGTGGAAATCAGAGGATAGAGCAGCCTATTGTTGCAGTCCATAAATGTCAGCCTACTGCCACATGGAGCAGGATGGAGAAAGGTGGCAGGTGGGAAAGGTAGCAAGTGGGTCTGCAGAGGCAAACAGAAAACATCCAGTGTATCCTCTCTCACTCCATCTCTGTAGTGCAGCTCCAGCGACTTTTCTATAGCACAAATTTGACTTTGGCCATCCCTACCCTTGCCTCAGGATGATGTTTGAACCTGTTTAACACCAGCCCTGCATGGGGTTCCTGCCTAAATCTCCAGGCACGCACCATCCTCCCCAGCACTGCCCATGCCTTTCACCCTGTCTGCTCTTCCCTCTCTCTGTTCTGAATTGATGGGCGATGCCCTCTCGGGTCTCTGCACTCCTTTCCCTGCCAACCTCTTCCACTCATCAGTTCTCGCTTTAGTTGTGGCCTCCTCCAGGCAGCCTTCCCTAACCATCCAAGACAGGGTTGAGTGCCCATTCTGTGACTCATCTCCCTCTCTTCACACCCCTGCGGTGGCACACTGTACTCACTCATCAAACACTATTGGTTTTGCCTATTTTATGTCCATTTCTCCCCTAGACCAGAAACATACTGAAAGCAAAGACCAACAGTCCCAACATTTGTACAGTGCCTGCCATGCAGACTCTCACTTCATATTTGCTGAGTCAATGAATGGATACTCACAAAAATCCTGTGACACCGATATTCTTATCTCATTTTTTATAACCGAGAACAGTGGAGTCTGGAGATGTTTAGTGACTTGTCCGAAGTCACAAAGCTGGCTCGAGATGAAGCCCAGATTCTTTGATGGGTGCCTGTTCTACCTCCCTAGGTTGTCTACCAAGGATGCTAATGAGCTGCCAGAAAAAGGTGTGGCTGTTTTGCCCTAATATGCCCCCAAGTGTCCAGAAGTCTGGCTTCCACTGCATTCAAGAATCGGTCCCTCTTGCCCAAGAAGCATAGAGGATGCACTCTGTGGTCTCCCAAGTTTCCTTCTGTCTGCTGGTTTCTCTGGCAACAAGTCAAGAAGCAAGGACTGATGTGGGGGAAATAGAGTCAGAGAGTTCGAGAAGGAGAATTACAAGGCCAAAGGCTTTTGCTTAGAAAGATGAGAGAGATTGAGTCGCTACAACCCAGGGTCCCCACCCTGGCCAGAGCTAGTCCAGCAGCATGCTTCAGCCAGCACCGAGGTATTTTTACATCAACCTGCCTTGTGGGAAAAGCTGAGAAGCAAAAGGACGACCACCTATTTTTTTTGTGAGCGGCTATCGGATTTCTGCTCGGTCTCCCACTTCTCCTTCTTCCCGTTGAATGCAGACTGTTTAATAGAGCGATTGCAGGCTTTCATCCAAGGGAACAAACAGCTAGCAAGGCTGGCTCTCAAAACACTAGTAGGATGTCAACATGGGGGCTTCGGAGAAATTCTTCTTGAAGAGCACTTAAGTCAATAATACCAGGAAATGACGGGAGCGCAGGGTGAGCTGAAGTGAATGTGCCTCTCTACGGATAATGAGAACCACAGAGTGCCCTGCACTCTCTGCTCGCCAAATGAGGGCTCTGAGTACTTTAGAAATGCACCAAAGCCTCCTGGCACTCCCTTTAAAAGGAAAAGGGGTCATTATGTCCATTTTATAAACGGGGGTGCAGAGAAAGGCATCAGAGCTATGCCCCAGTTCACAGCGCAGGGAAGAAGGAAAACCAAGGTGGAATCCTGCCCCCCACCCTGCGCCAACCTGGGGAGGGTCTTTCTGGCCTGACGGGGGCGGGGGGGGGACCTGGTGACAGGGTGTGGTCCCAAGCACCCCACTTTTTCAATAAAACTCATGGGTGTACAAGCCCTCCAAAAAGGGGCAGCAGAAAGACCTAAGTCCATTTTGGTGTGAGGCAAAGTGGAAAATCTATTCAAAAATAAGTGAATGAACGCAGCGGGGAAGGCTTGGGGCTCCGGCAGCAGGAGGCAAGTCTGGGTGTGCGGGCCCCTTGAAGAAGGGAGCTGTGGCCTGAGGTTGTGCTCTTGCCTGGGGGATCTCCAAGCACTTCCTGTATGGAGCCCTTTTAAAAAATGAAATTCTAAAGTAAATTGGGCTTGGGGCTTTAAAAAACAGAGTGCCCTGAATGGAACCAGCTCTGTAGTAACTCGATGTTGCTGTACGTACCTCAGGGAGGGAGTCGGCCCTGTTTATTGGTGACCCAGGGCCTAGTGGGTTTGTGACAGAGGGAGCGAGGGAGGGAGGGAAATGGGGGGCAGGAGGGAGGAAAGGAGAGAAGAGAAAGCTTTAAAAGAGGAAAGTGAGGGATAACAGGAAAAGAAAGAATTAACTCTTCCTTTTCCTCTCTCAGCAAAGAAGGCAAGATGGAGCACTCCCAGCGGGCTGCCAACCCTCCCCTGCATATTCTGCTGCCTGTGGGTGCCGCTGGAAGCCATGCTCTGATCACTGCCATCCCCAGATCCACTCTCTGCCCTGCCCCTCTTCCAGGGACTAGAGCAGCTGCCCCTGTCTCTTCCGGGTTCCCTGTAGCCAAAGGGACCGTGGTGACGGGTGACGGGTTCACTCCCCTGGCTGTCTTTGGGTGCTCAGGCCTGGGGCTAGCACCGGCTTCTGGCCCTTATCCATCCCCAGAAGCTACCATTCCTAGCCCTCTCCAGCAGCCCGGCCCACACCTCAGGAAATAGCACCCTTCCTCAAATTCTCTCCTGTTAAACCCTCATGAGTGGGTTGTGGGCTTCCTGCCAGGGCCCCGACTGATAGGGACAGTCATGTAACTTCTCTGAGTGGTGACTTCTTCGCCTCTAAAAGGAGGACACTAACACCACTGGAGCAAGGTGGTTCCAAGGCTAAGTGAGACCATGTCTGTTGGGTGCCACGATGTATCTGCACTAGATTACGTAATTTACATACGCGAATCCCTTTTCTCTGCTTTTTACAACAAGCACCTTGCCCCTGGGCCTGCTGCAAGAGTTGATGATTTGAGCCCATCACCGGGGTCTAGCCTCCCAGAGCTACCTGATCTGGCCCCCGGGGTAGCCTCTAGAGAAGATGTTTTTCTCAGCTCACACCTGGCGGAGAAGCTCTTGCCTCGTGGGTGGGACGCAGGCTTGAGTAACCACTTCCAGACCCAGCCAGCCAAGGAAAAAACCTGCACACGCCGTGCGTTCTAACTTAGCAAGGAAGGCCACGGAGGCTCGCAGGGCCCAGGATCTCCTCCTCAAGGCTGCGTTATGAGGTCCACTCATCCTACTGGGCAAGGCCTCCCTTTTTGGGTGGCACCTCACTAAGCCTCGGGCTCTGAGGTCCTCATCGACCACCTCCACTCTCAATCATTAAAACAGCTTAACCGCTAATCATCATCGTAAATGGGTTCATTACATCCCCAAAGAAAAAGTCAACTCATTCTTTCCATCATGCATTCTTTCAACCAGTATGTTGTCACTAGTGGCCAAGGGGACAGAGAAAACAAATATAAAATGTGGCCCTTACCCCGCAGGAGCTCAGAGTTAGAACAGGAAGCTGCCTTGTGCGGTACCTGCCTTGTGTGGTCACTCACCAGCTCTCCATGCAGACAAAAGCTGCAGGCAGGGCAAATCATGGTGTGGTGGCGGCTCATCAGAGGGTGACAGCAAGAAACAGAACAGGGAAACTCAGGATGTGATTTTTCAAGGGTTACAGAAGTCCCGATCTAGGACTCACTTTTCCGGGCCGCGTTAGAAAGTCGGCTGAATGCTGGTCACCTGTTCGTGGCCCGGAGGTTGTTTATTACTTTCACATAGTTGTTCTAGTAGTTGCATCATCCACCCGTGTAGGCTCCCGGGTTTGCTTTTGAGCCGCTCCCCTGTAGTAGCTTCCCATTACCCCTCAATCTGCTATTCTTTTTGCTCTCCTAATTGTCCTAACCATAATCCACTGTGTTCCATTTACGAAGGGCATTTCATCATTCATGTGGAAATGTATCTGGCGACTTTTCATCCCACCCGTTATTCAGGATTCTGTGATCTGTCGTGCTTCCCGGTACTGTAAACACGGAGACTTTACAGAAGAAAATTAACAGAAAGCAGGGGAAATTATAGGGATTGTGGTTTTCTGTTTTGTTTCAAAACATTTATGTCACATTTTTGTGGAGTGAATCTTCCAGGCAGGAAAATACATTTTTATTAGTTTCTCTACTAATGGCCCTTTAAATATTTACACAGATCTGATGGAATTAGGAAGAGTAGCAATGGTTCCTTCCTTTAATTCATCTGACAAATTTTATTATGCCTCTACTATGTGCCAGTCACCTGGCGTTCTTAGCACCAGGGGTAAAACAGTGAATGGAATGAAGTCCTCGTTCTCCCGGTGATTCTAACTGAGGGAAAGGAGATGAAGAATAAGCATGTATATGGTGTCATGGAGCAATACATGCTAAGGAGGGGAAATAAAGCAGGGCAAGAAGGTAGAGAATATGTAGGTGCTGTTTTATATAAGGTGGTTAGGGAAGGCCTCTTTGATAAAGCAAAAGAATATGGAACGTGGATTTCTGGAATCACAGTGCCCCAGATGGAAGGGACAGTCCGTGCAAAGGTCCTGTGGCAGCAGAGCCTTGGCAGGTTACAGGAAGAAGAGGAGCAAGGCCGGTGTGGCTGCTGTGGATCGAGGAGGGAGGTGAGTGGTAGCAGATAGCAGAAAGGCAGTCACGTAGGATGCCACGGACCACAGAAATGGAGATGGTTCAGAGGGAGTTGGAAGGCTCTTCTGAGGGTTCTGTGCAGATTCTGAGCAGAACGTGCTATACTCTAAGTTTTAGGAGGCCAGGTCTGGCTGCTGTATGGAGAATAGACTGGGGGAGCAGGGCAGCAGCAGAGAGGTCCCTTGGGGCCACTAAAATCATGCAATGGACCCTCGACTGGATGTGACGTGTTTTTGATGGTTGGCGTATATTTTCCTGGACTCACATGAAGCTGCTTTCTCTTCCCACTTGGTGAAAATAAAGTTTCTTATTCCATAGCTAACCACAGAATTCAGACTTCCCTAAACAGAACATAATGTTAACTACAATTATGTTACCAATATATTCTTTGCATCCCATTCACCCGAACTTGGAGAAAGAAATACAAGATTCTTTTTCCTCCTTTCTTTTCTGCATTAAAGCCCTCCTAGCACTTAGTCTCAACTTCTTGAGAGATTGGTACAAGGTCAGATTAGGAATTGAGAACTCTGCTTTATTAAATGTTCTTTTCTTCTCGTAAAATTGTGTTTAATCACGTCCAAACTGCTCATATCAGACTTTCAGAAGTTACCCTTCAAAAGCAGTGCTTGTGATGCTAATTTTCAGGGACTGGATCATATTCTGAATTATGGTGTCTGAATGTTTTCAGCTCGATTCATGTAAAATGGTTACAAGATTTCCACCTTAAAGATGGTTAAAAAAATGCAGAAAGTAAAACAGGGCATTGTCATACCTTCATGACTTGTTTATGATATTCGGTGCCCCTCCCTACAGAGCGTTTCTGCAGAACAGTGACTATGCCCTTCTTGCTAACTTCGAGCTTGACTGTTTGATTTGCTCTGGCCAGTGAGATGTGCATTAAAGTGACCCATGCTGCTTCTGCCAGAACTTTCAAAGCCAACACATGGTCAAGCCATTGGTCTTTCCCTCCACCATGAGGCTGGCATGTCTCAGATGGGGCTGCTCCTTCAGCCAAGGTTCTGGAATAAAAACAACCCAGAACAAAGCCCATAGTCTGCCTGCAAACTAGGACTTGTGGAGGAAAGGGGCCTTGTTTTTGTTAAGACGCTGAGCGCTGGGGGCTGTTTGTTACCACAGCACAACTAAACCCAGGCTGACTGATGAAAGTATATAACTATATTGTACTCATTTTTACTTCAAACAGGTGGAGCCATCGTGCAGGGTCTGTTGCCGCTGTATAAATCATTATAATGGGATTGGGACCCAATGTCGAAAGGACCCAGAGAAAACTTTAGTGGCACTTGCAAGACTTCTTGAAGTCTCAAATACTCTCCAAATTGTCTCCAGCTTAGTGATACTTTTGGAATTCTCTAATCCAGGAAAAATCTCCAAAGGGGAAATTTCATTTGCGAACTTCCCTTTTGATATCTTAATCTGGAGCCGGGGATACAGAAGAATTCCCACCCTCCTGAAAATAGCTCAGTTTTGAATAAAGACCCATTGGCACTAGCAGATGGTAAAGAATGATGTCTTCTGCTCCCTTTATGTACTAATAATAACCCAACGAGGCACATATGCATACCACCTGATTAATATCAAACCATCTTTTACATGAGACTATGCCCTAATAACCCTACACCTTCTACCCTTTACTTTTCTCACTGACCCCTAAATTTATTTTGGGGTCTATATACTACAAATATAGTTTAACAAAAACATTAGATTTTTGTTAGATTGAATCTAATGATAGAATGATGGATCATTAGATTGAATCTAATGATAGAAATTCCAAATTTCTCTTTTGCTGTGCCCTGCAGCGGATTTGATGACCTTGGCTGATGGGCTGGCCTCTATTATCCCAACTTGCCTGGGAAGGAGTCTTGATGAGGACTACTGAAAACTTATTTCAGAGAGTGCCCTGAAGTTCCTTTGAGATCTTACTAATTGGGAATACATAACAGATTACAGGTAATTCCCCAGCTTAAAAGTCCTCTGCGGTTTACCAACGCACTTACAACAGAAATCTAAACTCCTTCCCGTGGCCTGTGGGGAGGGGCACGAACGTGTCCTGGGCTCTCCCCACCTTTGGCCCCTCTGCCCCACTCATACTGGTCTCCTTCCCGTTTCCCAAAGGCATAAAAAAAGCTTTCCTATGTTAGAGACCACAATTCCTGTTTCTTCTTCCTTGAACATTTGTGATTCTTCACCTGTTTTATTTTCCACGGTGTGAAGAGACCCTGCCGGGACAGTTGGGGCTCCCCTGACGTGGGGTGCTAGGAGCATCCTGCTCTTAACCACCCATGCGCACACTTGTCAGCTCTCAGGACTGACAGTAAAGCACAGACGAGCGCCAGGGGAATCCCTCTCCACCTTGCTCAGCTTGTCCCCAAACCGTGCCCGTAGATCACGGCTGTGCCCACTCTTTGAAGAGGCCTGACCAGTGACACTGAAAACCTCATGAATCGGAGGTGCTAACACCAATTACTGTCATTAATACCCCTCTTTGTTCTCCAGCGTCTCCATCCCTTCCAAATTCAATCGTCTTCCTCGTTGCTGGCAAGTGCTGTCTCTATAGCAGAAGTGAGAGATTTTGCAATCGGGAGGCGAATCTTTTTATGATGGTGAGTGGAGATCCTGTCTTCCTTTACGTGGCTGAGAATACCACTGGTATAATTTCTCTTGTATAATAGGTCTACCCTGAAGTGTAGCTATTTCAAGCCTTACATGATTGTTGTCAGTCTTTGTTCCCTGAAACCTACAGGGATCCTATTGTAAGGATCTTGGTTCCCTTTATTTCTGTAGGTCCTCACTCCAAGGGAAAAAAGGGATGAATTATTTGATTTCTCTCATTTAATTTTCCAGATGCCTGGGGATCACGCTTAGAACAATCCAAACAGAAGAAGAAAAAAGTGTGTTGAAAAATGATCAGCCCCAATGCCTTTAGCTGGCTTTTGAGGGAAGAAAAGGCCCTTCAGTGGGCTGTGGTCCATTTGAAAGGACTGAAGAGAAATCTCTTTTTTTCTGTGACATTTTTATTCATAGCCATAATGCTTCTCTCTACATCTTGCAGTGGTATATGACACGCAGCAGGATACATAGGTACACACACACACACACACACACACACACATACTTCTACATGTGTGCAAGCCAAAGAAGGTGAGGCTTCTTCTCTAGCCGGCGATAAACCTCTACAGAGCCGAACGCAGGGCTAACGCCTCCCAGGGACAAAGCAAATACTTCATTCCTGATCTTTATCTAAAACTCAGGATGTCTAACCCCCCCCCTTTTAAAAATGTTGCCATCCTTAGCACTATCTCTATGTTGTGTACCCTGAATCTTCTAACTCATTACAAATATACGACAATATTACTGTTACTCTTACAAATGACATTTGAGGGGTACCAGGGTCCTGGGATCGAGCCCCGTGTCGGGCTGCCTGCTCTGCAGGAAGCCTGCTTCTCCCTCTCCCACTCCCCCTGCTTGTGTTCCTTCTCTCGCTGTGTATCTCTCTGTCAAATAAATAAAATCTGAAAAAAAAACAAACAACAACAAATGACAGAAGATAGCATTTTTGCCGTGTACCATGAGCCAGGTACTAAACAATTTGTGGGAATTACTGTGATTTCATTTTTAAAATAAGCCTTCTAGATAGATATGATGGTGGTGGTCTTTGCTGTTAGTATTATCATGTCCTGGTTCATAAAACCAGGACTCAGAAATGGGAAGCCACTGGGGCAGGGGTCTCCCAGCTGGGGAAGACAGGGCTGGATTCCAAATCCGTGCCAGCCGACTCCGGGACGCGTGCTCTTAGACAGAAGTAGTGGCCCTCTTGCTGTGGAGGCCACATCATAGATCAGAAAGCAGGAGAGCAGAAAATTCACCATTTAAAGAAGACTAGAAGCAGGAACCATGTTGCCTAATGAACCTAACTCTACCTAGCAGGCTTTCCCCTCTCATTGCAATATCAACTGGGACCACTTCCCAAAACCACTTCGCACGTCTTGGTTATTCTGCAGCCCCGTTATGTTGCTTGAGCCCCTCCCCGTAAAGCAATCTGGAAGTGGCTCCGTCTTATAACGAAATCCTCTGGGTAATCCCCTAGAACTCACTGGCTGGAGTCCAAGAAGGAAACTTCTTATACTAAATTCCACTCTAAATTAAAAAATATTTTAGTGAGGACCCAGCATATTTATAGTACGTGTGAATATCCTCCTTCCCACTTACAAAAGTGATAGGAATTCTGGATGAGGTACTGCCACCAAGACAGATAATCTTCTCCATATCAGTACTGAGAAACCGAAGAAAAGTCACAACATATCAGAGAGGAGCAACACGAGAACCAGCCCCTCTGCAAAGACCTCATGAAATACACTCGTGGACTTGGTCTCTACCCCCTCAAAGACCAGAGTTGAAATAATTTATATTTGATATCCACATAGCAGGGAGCATAGGATGTGGCTCTAAATATTAGAAAAACAGACAAATGTTTCTTGGGGGGGTGGGAGCGCCTTGTGACAGCCGGGTGGTCTCAACATTAACGTGGTCAGACACCTGTGCCATCAGCTGCAAAAATCACAGCAGGCATGGGGCTCCAGGCAGCCTCCTGGAAAATGCGACAAATAGCTGAGCTGTGTGCCCTGGGACCTACGTGTGTACACGGGGTTGTGATTCTGACTAGTAAGGATATTAATTATTTCCAAGGCCTGGCAATAACTCTTAGGGTTCCTGTTGCAGAATATCGTGGGCGTACTTTGTCCTGGCCTCGAAGGCTCCTAAACCCTCCTCCCAAATTCACAGCCCGGCCCTTCTGCAGAGCCCGTCAGATCCCGACACCTGCTGGGTGCAGAGGAGTGACTTTGTGGTCTGTCCTCACCATCCCGATCACCCTTCTGCACCCCCTTTGTGGTCTGTCCTCGCCATCCCGATCACCCTTCTGCACCCCCGTGGGTGTGTAGGGGTCAGGCTGGGGAGGAACTGCAGTGGGGAAGAGGAAGCTTCATTATCTTGTGGACGCTCAGCTCTGAAGGCTGCTGAACCCATGCTGAGAGCAGGGAAGACCTCAGGGGAGCCAGGGAGCATCCCAATCCCGGGGCCATCCAGCGCCGAGCTGGGAGCATGAGTTTGCACCTCTGGACCATTATAGGCTGGGGCAGGATGGCACAGACGCTGAGGAGAGGCGGGAGCATAACAAAGACAAACAGGGACAGCAGAGGCAATGAGGACTCAGTGGAGGCTGCTCTCCATCAGTGAAAGGGGGACCACTGAGAAAAGTAGAGAACTGTCTCCTACCTTCCGGAATGCTGTGTGCTTGGGGACTGCCTATCAGCAAGGTTATTTTCTGGCTTCCTACTGGCCTTCTGGACATGGTAAGGAGGTGACAGCAAGAGTTCCAGAAGATGCTTAGTTGCTCCAGCCATCCTTGATGATCACACCTGGTTCCGTGCTTTCCCCGGGCTCGTTATCAGCACTGCACGCATTTGCCCTGAAATAAAGATGTTTCGCTTGCTTTGTGCGTGTACACCTTTGCTTGCCAATGTGTTTCTAAGTTTCTCGAAGGCAGGGTTTGTATTCCACAGCCTGGAACATAAACATGTGCTACATATATATAATTGTATCATCTCTGATAAGAACTAGCTGTGTAGTCTCTTCATCTGCTATCATATTATGTAAAAACAGCAGAGTGGATTTTCATCCTCATTGCAGATTTTTTTTTTTTTTTTTTTTTGCTTAACACAATACAAATGTATTATCTTGGAGTTCTGAAGGTCTGAGGTCTGAAATGGTTCTCACTTAGCTAAAATCAAGATGTCAGCAAGGGCACCACTCCTTCTGGAAGCTCTAGGGGAGAGTCTGTTGCCCTGCCCTTTCCAGATGTTGGAGACCGCCCACTTTCCTGGGTTCGTGGCCCATTTCAATTTTCTCAAAGCCAACAGCAGAGCATCTTCTAGCCCCTGCCCTACGCAGACCCTCACTCTTAAGACTCTTTGCCTATTGGGTACATCTGGATAATCCAAGACAATCTCCCCATCTCAAGACCCTTAACTTAATTACACCTGCAGAGTTCCTTTTGCCATATTCACTGGTTCTAGGGATTAGGAGGGACATCTTGGGGGGGGGGCGGTCATTATTTCACCCGCCACAATTGAGGAGCTGTTATTATTTCCAGGCCTGAAGGTGCAAAAAACAGAATAGTTTCCAGAACCCAGAATGAGGCAAGGCTCTGGGGAGGTCTAAACTGGGGCCCAGTGGTAGTGATGGTTGGGAATACCAGACCTCCATCCCTTCCTACCTGGCAGAGGATTTCTGACATGGTCTGACTTAAAGTAGAAGCTACACAACATACATATGACCAACTTTAGGGTCTTGCATGAAGAGAGTCAGTCCAGCTGAAGGAAGGGGCAATCTAACACAGTGGGGAGAATAAGAGCCCAGAGCCTGGAGCCAGACTGCCTGGTTCAAATCCCAGCATTACCATTTATTGGCGAGGTGACTTTGGGCAAATGACGTCAGCCCCCAGGATCCCCATCTGTAAAATAAGGAAGATGCTAAGAACGTCTAGCCCTTTGGGTGGTTGTGATAATTTAATGAATTTGTGGAACACAGAAGCGTGGCTAATAGTGAATGCTATTGCTGTTCTTCTTTAAAGAGGTTGCCAATGGATCTCAGGGAAAGGCTTCTCCATGCTGCAGACAGAGAGCAGAAATAGTTTCAAAACAAAGGCAGGAGATCAAACACTCAGAACCCATTTCTCATATCGGGCAACTCGATGTGGACTCCCTCCAGACGTAAGCAGGATTTACATATTTAACACACACGTCTGGAAAGACCAGCTAGTGCTCCAAAACACACCTGGCAAATCAAAACAGCAGCTCTGCGATAGATTTAAAATATGTCCACAAAGTCTCTGATGCCCTTCCGTCCAAGAAGTGAAGCCTAATTTTCCTCCCCTCAAGTATTGGCTAGATTTAGGGACTTGCTTCTAATGAATAGGATAAAACAGAAGTGATGGTGTGCAACCTTAGAGACTAAATCATAAAGGATACCACAGGGTCCTCCTTGCTCCTTTTTCTTGGATCACTCACTCTGGGGAAAATGAATGGCGAGGACACTCAAGCAGCCTAAAGAGAGACCCATGTACTAAGGAACGGAGGCTTCTGCGAGCCATGGGAGGGCACCATCTTGAAAACAGGTCTTCCGGCCCCAGTCAAAACTTCCGGTGACTATCGCCCCTGTTGACATCAGCCTCCTGAGAGACTCTGAGCCAGACCACCCAGCTAAGCCATGCCCAGATTCCTGACCCTCAGAAACTGTGAGATAATAAATGTTTGTTGTATTAAATCACTAAGTGTGGGGGTAAACTCTTATGCAACAATAGAAAACTAACAGAAGCTCTTTTGTTGCTAAGATATTGGTCAGTCTGATTCTTTTACTAGTATCATCCAGAAACTTGTTTCAACATCATGCATAGATGACTGATGGTACGTATTAAGCAGTGAGCCTGAGTCCTTTGGGGTTTATAAAGGTATTTTTCAGTGTGTGCGTATGTGCGTCCAGACAGTTGGGGATACATCTAGGAAGTTCTCTTTCAGATATAGCAGGTACAACCTGGGAGGTTGCTGGTGTAGTGTGCCCTGTGACAGCATCTGGCAGGCAGCCCCCTGATCTTTGAGGGTCCTATTGAGGACTTAACAAAGAATTTTCCTAATTCATTTTTAAATAAATCCCTAATTGAACAGGACCGACCTGTCATTCTCTGGCAATGTCTCACACACAAAAATACACACAAACTTACACAGAACTGAAGTTCACTCATTCAGCATTCATTAATTACTAACAAATAGTTAATGAGTAATGAATGCACCAGGCACCAATCTTTCCTAAGATGAGAAGGCATCGCCTGCGCCCTCAGGAACCTACAGGAAGGTCTCTCTAACGTAGTTACGTGCAAAGTGTGGTGAAGCAGCATTCCAAGACTCTTGCAGGTGGGTGGGGAGACAGCACGGTCCTTAAAGAACAGACTATTTGCACTGACACTCGAATCTAACTTTTAAAAAAGGATTTTTGTAGCCTCTTCAGGACCCCTCCCCTTGCCCTAAGTAGAAAGCCAGGAGGAAACAGAGCATGATGTTTCGGATCTGCAGTATTATATGATGGCTCGTGGAGTATTCAAGCATTCCAGAAGCACCAAATAAAAACAACCATAATCCAGGACGTCAACATTGGCCCTTGATTCCTATAAAAGGCTGGAGTCAAGTGTGCTCGGTGCGTTGGCAGCCTTTCTCCCAGGTCAGTCTGCAAGGTGCACGAGGCTGGCTGAGCTCAGAGGCCAGCAGAACTCACATAACAGGTGGAATTATATATCAGAAAGAGACTTACAGAGTGTTTATTCACTTGCCAGATTTATTTATCAGGTATGGGATTGAAAGGATTTCCCCACAGGATATGTAGGGATTAGTGCGCGGAGAAAATGCTTTTTCAACAAACGCTTACACTAATCAGGTCTTGGTGTTCGTATTCTAGCAGAACGGTGCTGGTTGCCCTTCACTGGCATCTCTGGCAAGAACAAACATCCACGCTGACAAACAAAGCAAGCTGAAATGTGGACATTTATCTGTCCCTCGGAACAGCCGCTGTCACTTTTTAGAAGCCCGCAAGCATATTTTCGTACGACGTTAGATTAGTATATTGATAATGAAACAACGCCAGGTCTACCTGAGCCTAAAAACATCTGAAGGAGAAGGGAAAATCTCTTTCACCCACTGCTTTGTCTACCTGAAGCCGTCATTAAATGATTTCCAGAAGCTTCTCGAGCCCATGCTGGGTCTAAGGAATGGGTGCATTAAGAATCTGCCGCATCTGAGCTTAAACATGCAGCTGAACATTCAAAGGTCTCCTGAAGGGCAAGTGGAGAGCAAGGACGAAGCCTTGCTTCGTTTTATTGCATTAAAAATGCAATAAGACAGCAAGCGTCTTATATAACCCTCTCTTCCACTGTGTCTATAGTGAGGCCAAAGCAACCAGATGAAGAGTGAAAAAGTCACTCCCTCATCTGGCCTGCCTGATGCCAAACATCTGGATGTTGCGTAACAAGCCATTGGGGTCGTTTTTCTTGCTCTCCTTTGGTCTCTCTTAAAAATAGTCCTGACAATTAAATCTGGTTTTTAAACTCTATATTTCATATATTTCCTTAAGGTTGTTGTGCGAACCAGTCTTGATTACCCTTTCCCATTAAAAACTGTACAGTAACACTCAGAGAGGAAATCACTCGAATAGAGCCCAGAACCACAGAGGTAATTTCTGATCTTTCCGCAGAGTCTTCAGACTTCCAATCTTCCAACCTTACCAAAGTAAGGAAAATACCAACGTCCTGATGGCCATTGGCCCCAGGGACCCATACTTTGAAGAACGCTCACTCTTGCAAGGTGGCTCTGTTTTACGCAAAGGGGAGTGATGCCAACAGCTCAAGGAATTTCTTTTTGTTTAGTTCCTTACAATTTTTCAAAGCACCTGGAGACAGGACAATGGACTAGAAAGGGTACTCAGGCCGCCGCTAACCATAAGGAACCCTGCTCCAGGCCTGAGGCCAGCTTCCTTTAATTTTTTAGGAACCGGTGTGCCTTTGTCCGCTCACTTGAGTCTATATTCACATCCCTAGCTGTTCTCTTGGCTGCTTCTTTGTTACCCCTGAGGCTCATTTACTACCATCAGATGCCTACCCCTAAAGAACCAAGCACATACACTAAAAACAGTGAAACACCGTGTCTCGGGCATGATAGCAGGAACATTCTTAGTTTGAGGAAGGTGTGACCTTCACATCATTAGAGGGACACGGAGGCTCAAGAAGCTTAAGTCACTTGCCTGTTAAGAGGCCAAGATGAGTGAACTCAGGTCTGTGGATAGAAATGGCAGTGTAAACTCATGATTAACAGTGTGGCTTTTCAAAAGCCAAACTATGGCAAGAGCCCAGGTATCCATCAACAGATAAACGGATAAAGAAAAGGTGGTCTATATACACAATGAAATATTACACAGTCATCAAAAAGAATGAAATCTTGCCATTTGCAATGATGTGGATGGAACTGGAGGATATTATGCTAAGCGAAATAAGTCAGTCAGAGAAAGACAAATATCCCATGATTTCACTTATGTGCAATTTAAGAAACAAAACAGATGAACATAGGGGAAGGGAAGGAAAAATACAATAAGACAAAAGCAGAGAGGGAGACAAACCATAAGAGACTCTTAACTCTAGGAAACAAACGGAGGGTTGCTGGAGGGGAGGTAGGTGGGGGGAAGGGGTAACGGGGTGATGGGCATTAAAGAAGGCATTTGATGTAATGAACACTAGGTATTATATGCAACTGATGGATCACTAAATTCTGCCCCTGAAACTAATACTACACTATATGCGAACTAACTTGAATTTAAAAAATTAAAAAAAAAAAAAGAAAGAAAGAAAAAAAGAGCATCGCTTTCGAAGTCAGCAGACCTGGCTTCAAATTTTAACTCTGCCACCTAACTGTGTAACTTCGAGCAAATCATTAAACTTCTCTAAACTCACTTTCTTCCTTATCTGTCAATGGAGACAATAAGGAAAATGTACCCATGGGGTTTTGTAATAATGAGAAAGTGAAGGTAAAGTACTTAGTATAGCAACTGGCATGCTGTAAGTTTTCAGGACTTGTTAGCTGTCATTACTAGATTTGCAATATTCCACTGCATTGCATAACTGCCACAATAAAACGTTCTGCCCTTTGCTGTTAGGCTTTAAACAAAATGCCCTAGTTATTCTACATGTAGTGGCAAGTAACAAAAGCCCAATGAAGAGTTGCTTAAACCATAGGGATTTTTATTGTTTGCTTAACAGGAAATCTGAAACTAAATAGTCCCATGGTAGATTTGGTGACTTGATGACCCCATCAAGAAATCAGGCTCATCTATTATTTCTCATGATTACAACATGGCTGCTGAAGCTCCAGACATCACATCTTCGTGTGATGGAATGCAAGGGAAAAGGACGACAACAGAACTTTCTCTTCAAGTTCCTCTCATGTTCCTCTCTCTGACCAGGAAGAAAAATCTTTTTCAGATGCTTCGAACAGACTTCACATGTCCTTGGTCAAAGTGACTATATGTCTGGCCCTAATCCTGGCAAAGGAGAATGGAATCGCCATGGCTGCCTGCAAACTTTTTCTGTAAAAGGCCAGATAGTAAATAACTTAGTCTTTGCAAGCCATACAGTCTGCCACAACTACTCAGCTCGGCTCTTGAAGCATGAAAGCAGCCATAGACAAGAGGTCAACAACTGAGCGTCTTTGTTCCAATAAAACTTTATTTACTGCAAGAGCCGGCAGCTGGATTTGGCCAATCCCTGCCCTAGAGCAATCACGATTCATCATTGTCACTGAGTACACGGCTGCCCGGATTCACCTTGGGTTCCATTAGCAAGCGAGAAAGGGGAGTGGCTGTTGGGCAGGGTATCCTACAGGGATAGGACCCCGCAATACTCCCTGGGGAGAGGAGAGGCTTGATGTTGTAAGGAGCAGATCCGGAAGTGTCAGGAGGCTAGCAACTGCATACTTCTGCAGAGATGCAAAAGGGACATAGTGTTCAAGGGCTCCCTGATGTCTACATTAGGGGTTAACTGCTTGGCAAGAGCCCTGGGATTCCTCAGAGGTAGCTGGTTTGGGTACAAAGGATCACACTAAGGGAGACAGCCCCAGGCCCCCTCCCCCACAACTTTAGCCAAATACCTTTTACCTTAATCTGTTCTATATACTGTGTTTCTCTTGGCGGGGGGAGATTTACAAGGGGGAGCAAGGGGAAATGTCTAACGATTAAAAAATTAGAAGCCACTGACCTAGAAGGTAAAGATCCAACCTGCCCATAAAACATCCCTTTCTAATTATATCTCCCGTGACTTCACCAAATAAACTCTACCCCCATGAGACCCTCTATGCAAGTAGGCCAAGTATTTTTCATGTTATTCTCTATCATGGTACCTTTTCTTCAACCCGGCACCCCAGCTCATCTGCACGGCCTGGACTCCCCTCTGAATTCTACTCAACTAGAAAGTTCCCCCAATACACAAGGCTCCTTGTCAGCCTAACACACTTACCCCGCATTTACTATGTGCAAGTCACCAAGTTATATACTTGATGTGAAAGGGAATCTAAAGAACTAAAAGACAGTCTCTTTCCTCACATTTTATAATCCAGTTGTACAGAAAGAATATAAATGAAATTGAGTATGAAGTGATGTGCATGGTTAGACAAAATATACATGTATATTTCCAAATGAGCCTTATGCTGCCTCTATCCCTCGGAATATATGCTTTCCAAGTATGTATTCCAGTAGGAATGTAAGTATGGAACCCAGTAGGGCTGCCCTGACTCACCTTTTGGGGGAACTTTCTTTTGAAAATGACATTCAGATCCAGTTTTTAAACCACAGAAGGAAACCAGCCTCATTCGCTGAGCGTACCCTGTTTCCTTTTATCAAAACTAGTTTCTCTCAGCTTGATTGTTGGTTTTAAACTGGACTCCAAATGGCTTCAGGATGGTTGCAAACAACAAACCCACCTTCAGAAGAGCAGTTGCCAGCACTGAAGGTAATTAACAAATGTGTCACAGGTGCCGGAGGCGATGGCTCAGAAGATGTGCCCACTGTTTAGGGCGACGGCCACTTTGCCGCCAGGACCGCACCCCTGAAAACATGCTAGAGCAGGATAGGCTCCGTCAGGGGGGCAAGGAAGGGTTCTAGACGGGAACAGAGTTGGGCCTTGGAGTCAGGTAAGGTCAGCAATTTGGGAAGCACGTGAGTTCCATACCTAGACTCCGAAGTCTATATTCAAATCCGAGTTTTGCCGTTTACTAGCTGTGGGCCGGGCACTATTTACTTACCCCCTCTGGGCCTCAGCCTCCTCATCTATGAAGCGGAAAGAAGAAGACCATCCAACTCTCAAGGCTATTGCAAGGATGAAATGAGTTAATAATACACGTAAATTGCTACATAGGATGTGAATGTTCGCTGGAGTACGTATTATTATTCCCCACCCCCGAGGGACATCTCATCAACCAGCTTAACCTGGTCACACTCAGGGACTCATGAATTGCCTCGGTTTTTTTAGATATTCAGAATTTCAGTGCAATCAAAAGCAAGAACTTGACCATCACACTGAAATGAGCGCTTCTCTCTTCCCACCAACAACTGGAGGCCAGCTTAGGTTGGGGAACTTGTGGTTGAGAGGGAAACCCGATCAGTGCTTGTTGCTTCTTGGACCCTCCACTTTCTCCAATCCCTAGCTGGTGGCTCAGGTCTCTCGCAACCCAAAGAACCAAGCTCTTCAAGGAGGGTGCCACCGTGATAGGGGCTGGTGGCAGATACACAAAAACTGGCTCTACAAATGTGGGTACCCCTTTGGGTCTTCTCCCATTGTCAGAGGTCCCCTTCCACGGGTGGCCTCTTCCAGCTGGACACACACTCTGTCCCCAGAGGTCCTCGTTCCTGCTGCTCACCTTGTCCCCACCCCCATCTGGGGAAATAGGTCCACTGTGCCAACAGGAAGACTGGTTAGTGTACGTTTGCCTTGCCTGCTCTGGGAAGCAGAGGCTGTTCCAAATACCTCCTCCCACAGCTGTGAACAACTCTCTCTTCTCTGAGGTCATATCAGTCCCTATGCCACCCCCCCACCCCCAAACTCCAGGAGACACCTGGAAAGCTCCCCAGGTAGTTCTCCAGGGCCCTCCTCATTTATCTTATCCTAGATAGAAAAGCACAACAGGGGCACACCTTTCCTAAACAATTGTTCACTGCTGGCCTCTCCTGGGTCCTTGGCCTCCCATCATGCAGCCGGGAGGTGAAGGATGATGGCCCTGCTCCCCAGTGATCAAACTGGATCTGAATGTCATTTTCAAAAGAAAGTTCCCCCAAAAGGTGAGTCAGGGCAGCCCTACTGGGTTGCATACTTACATTCCTACTGGAATACATATTTGGAAAGCATATATTCCAAGGGATAGAGGCAGCATAAGGCTCATTTGGAAATATACATATATATCTTGTCTAACCATGCACATCACTTCATACTCAAGTGGTCCAAGTCTCCCTCAAGAATGTGAGCGGCATCACCTGGCACACACTCTTCCGTGTCTGAGCATCAGCAGAAACTCCAGCCCGCATGAACAGAGCCCCCCTTTAGCCTCCTCGTACCCGAGGATGAATGCTAGGTTGAAGCCAACTAGGTGCATGGTAGGAAACTCCCTGGAGGGCATCTTAGGTTGCCCAACAGGAAGGGCTTGACTGCCAGGGAATGGAATTTGGGCACCATAGTGCTGACAGTGCAAAACCTAGGGGTGTTTCCCTTTTCCTCCTACAGGTGACTGCAGCCCCGGTTCCTGTCTTGCCCTCCCCTTCTCAGACCTGCCTCTTTCCCAGGGTCTGTGGACCCAGAGAGCCCTCAGAACATTTTGTTTGAAGTGAAAAAGGACAGAGGCAAACATGGGCCCATGGGCGAGGGGTGGGGGGAGGGTGTAAGGCTGCACCTTACGCGTAGGTGTAAGGGAACGTAGGACCAGCCTCGGTGCAAGGAGAGAGGTGAAGGAAGAAAAAAAAAAATTCCAGTGAGCAGAGACAAAAGTCGACCCTCCGAGGCCTCGCATGCTAAAGGAGGACGCCTGGTGCCTGCAGCGGGGTCACATGAGGTCGGAGGAGCTTATCGCTCCGTGTGCAGGGAATTAAGGCGTCCCGGGGACAGCGGGAGGTTCCCCGTGCCCTCCTCCTCCCAAGCAGGTCAGGATCCCGGGACTCGGGGACGGGCAAGCACCCTCCGAAATGCTGGTGCTTTAGGTCTTTGGCCAGCGCAAAAGGAGGCTGCAGATTGCTTCTCTGGTGAGAGAGGCTCTCAGGAACAGGGACAGAGAATAATTGTCGGGGTGTCTGTCTGTCTCTGGAAGAATCGACTCGCAGTGTACGGGCCCGACAGCAGAAAAATAAAACACTCCTGAAGGCATCAGCAGACCTGCTTTCCAATTTACAGGCCCCAGATCCTGATTCTCTGAGCTGGGGACAAAGAACGCGCCATCGGGGCCTCTAAGTGCAAGTCTCCCCGAGGCACCCCAAAACCGGAGGGCCGCGCGGGCCAGCCGGCCCGGGAGAGCCCCAGGACCCAGTGCGTTTGCCTTCATGAAAACTTTTCTGCAGGAGGGATGCACGGGCACCGACGGCCCCGGCGGCTCGCGCGGACCCGGCCAGGGCACAAACAGCGCGGCACTGCCACCTTGTGGGTGCCGCCGGCCGCTCGGGCGCCGAGCAGAGGGCGCAGTTGGCGAGTCGGGCAGCCGAGCGCAGCCTGCCCCGCGCGGCCCGCGCCGCCCGCAGGAACGCGCGGCCGAGCGGGAGCCCGCGGGGGCGGGGCTCGGGGGCGGGGCGCGCCGGCGCCGGTCACGTGGGTTAGCAACAGGCAGCAGCCAATGGGAGCGCGAGGCAGCCCGTGCGTGCGCTCGCCGCCCGCGAGAGGGGCCGAACCGCGAGGGGCGGCTTCCCAGCGCCCGGGGCCCGACGGGGCGGGGAGGGAGCCGCGCTGGGGTGCGCCTCCTGGACGGGGAGCCCCTGGCCGCGGAGGGAGCGGGCCAGGGACTAAAAATAGCAGAGTGCTTTAAAATAGGACTTTCCCACTTGGCCTGCTCCAAAGCGGTGACCCCGGGGGACGGTGGGCGGGGTGGGCGGCGGAGGGACGACAGGCGGGGACCCCACCCCGAGCCTGGGTCCGGCGCCCCCACCCCCACCTCCACCCCCGCGCCAGCCACTTGTTGCCTTGCCAAAGCCTTGGGACTGAAACTGCCACTTGGATCCACATAAGAGGATTAAAACAAAAAGAATAATGAAGTTCCTGGCAGTGGCCTGTCCGTGTTGGCAGCCTGGCCCTGCCTGCAGCAGGTGGAGGAAGCAGGCACCGTCGGTAGCCCCTCGCAGCGCACGAGTCCGAGACCGCAGAGGCCGAAGCAGAGGAGAAGCGGGAATTGGGTCCAAAGAAAAACGGAGCCGAGTAGTTGGTTTTAATTACTGTAAATGGAAGAGCCACATCCAAGAGTGCGGCTAATGACTTTTACGGAATCCCACCATGTTGACATAAACAGCCCACCCTCGAACGCAGAGAAGACCACAGCACGAAATGCCGGAGGTGGATCCCAGGACGTGGGCAAAAACCAGGACCAGCGGAGGCAAACACGGTTGCCAGCAGATTCTCACACTTCTGGTTCCTTGGTCGGGCACACATTTCTTCCTGCTAAATAGGGCCTCTTTCTCTTTCTCTCTCTCTCTCTCTCTCTCGTTCATTGCCTTATAATGTTCTGGAAGCTCTCTTCCTTCTTTTTGTTGCTTGGGAGTTCACTTCGTGTTTTCTTCCTCTGAAACGAATCCAAGGAGCATATGGCCGCAGAAGGGCACCTAATCCGTTGGCCTGCCTCAAGGCACTTTGAAAGACCAAAAACTGTAATACTGTTGTGTTATCATAAAGACGAAAATATCTCAAAACCTGCAGGATCTAGCCCTCCTGTTCTGAAAATTCCCTAGGGAAAGATGTTGTACAGGACTCTTTGATAACCTACCACAAATGCTAAGCCCTTTGGGTGAGATATAATAAAAACCTTCTGATTCCAGGTTTTGTTTGTCTCTATTTAAGCTCATTCAGGATCAGTCTACCCCAGAGGGCAATTGAACATCTGCCCGGCAGCTTATGGGCAGGATGTGTACTTCCCTCTGTCAGGAACAGAGATTGGTGGTGCTAGCTGCTACTGGGAAACTTGCCTGGTGCCCAGGCACCCTGGGGATTTGCCAGGGCGGCGTTGAGTGGGGGATCCACTCTGAGTCATATCTTCTTTTATTCCAACCGTGCCAGCTAAGTTCATTGATTCGCTTGCTAAACTGGCCTTGTGCACTTGGTGGGGGAATGAATCTCTTCTACATGATGGTTTGCTTATACAAATTTGATATAGTATTTGATTTCTAAACATATCCTACTCGAGTTCTTGATCAGAAAAGGGTTCTAAAGACGGTAGGAGGATTCAACAAATACTGGTTGAGCTCTAGGAGCCAGGCCTTTGTTCAGGTCCTGGGCATATAACATTGCAGCAGGGAACTTTCGTAATGAAATGGACTCATGAAGAAAGAAAGTGAGACTGGGTCAACTTGCTTCCATAGTCTGGGGGTAAGTCATCCACCCCACACTACTTGATGGTTGCCTCTCTTCCTCTCCTCCCTCCACCTCTTCCCTTTTAGTCCTCCATTCCTTTGGGGACTCCTTTGATCATGGAGCAATTAAGGTCTCCCACGTTTAATATTACTCAATAATGGGAACTGATGGGGAAAGTCACAGGCTGGGGATAAAAAGCCGTATGTTCTGGTTCTGGCCCTGGCCCTGGCTTTGCCACGCGGTGAAATTCATGACTTTCTGCAGATACCTTGAGAATTTAATCTTGGTTCCCTCGTCCCTCGAATGGGATGGTCCTTGCTTCGCCCCTCCCCACAGTGACATTTCAAGGCCTCAGTCGTCTTCTCTGTACATTGGCGGGTTTGACCAAGATTTAAGGTTGGCAAACTATCTTTAGAAGTGGAGTGCCCTTTTAAAATCAAATCTAACATAAAATCCCAACATTTTATAAGACAGGTGAAGACAGGCTTCCCTAAGTGGCTCTAAGTCCTGCATCTTCTCTTCCTCTACCCAGAGAAGGCCCTCGAGGCACGTAGGCTTCCGCTGAACAGTGTGAAACTCCCTGAGCTAGATGATTATTTTAAAGTACCTTCCGGTTCTAAAACACGGTAAATCAAAATTGTATAACCAAAATGTTCTAACTCCGTGTGTTTCTCTGAGGAGATTTAACCCCTGTCTTCTTCCTTCATTTATTAATAGGGTACAGGAGATAGACAACCAGCTTTACAAAATCAAAATGCATGTCCTTCCTCTCCCTATTTGTGAAGCCAGTCTTTCTACCCCAAAACAAAATCGTATTTTGATGGAACATAGTATTGTGTAATGAAAAAAACACCAGATGGGCAGTGAGAAGACCTTAGTTCTAACCCTGCCTTTAACTGGCTTCACAGCGTTGATCAAGTCAGGGGATCTTACGTATCCGAAGCTATAAAATTAGGAAGCTGGGTAACTTAGTCATCACGGAATCCCGTGATCACTTCGGGACCCCAAACGCTAATGAGTTTCTTTAAATTAAATAGTTCTCAAATTCCACCCTGCCTACATGCCAAATGACTCCACCACACGCCCTTCAACATATACATACTCACCCTATTTAGAGGGGGGCGGGGAGAAGGCAAATTAGGTTGTAAATGACACCACCAGGACAACAAACTAGAAATAGCAACCGAACCCCTGTTGTGTTTGCACAGGTGGTGGGAGCCCCTGGCAGACCTTGACGTTAACTCGCCAACCAGGAGCCGCAGATCCATTATTAAGGGTTCTGCCAGGCATTCAATGCAGGATGGCATTTGTGAGGGCAAACCAGAAAATCCCAGGGTGTGGGGAATGTTTAAAGGAAACCGTGTGGGTTAAGGACCCAGGACCCGGGTTGGACGGAGAGGAATGACCCCACCAGGGACGAACAGGATGATTCATGGCCTCCCAGCAAGCACTTCTTGGGAAAGGCAACAGGGCCCTGCCTGGGAAGCCAAGGGAGTGTTAGGGGTAGACACAGAGCAAAAGTTCTGGTCATGGCTGTGACTTGGTTGTAAGTGAACTTTATGGGTCACCGAGTGTCTGGAAACAGACTATAAAAAGAAGAAAGAGTGGCCCAAACAGCTTTGTGTTGGAAATGGCTGTGACCAGTTGCTTCTGGAAGGGAGATGTATTGACTGCAATAAAACTTGATGGACTCAGCACTTGTCTGTTAAGGGTGGAATCGGAAGTAAACTTTGGACCTGAGTAACTGGTATGAAGCTGTGCTTTAGAGTGAGAACAGAGGGGATTCTATTCCAAGCCGTAAACAATATGATATCCATCTGCCTTCCTTGTGACCTTTAACCCCATGACCCTATCTGCAGGCAGAGCTTGCAGGTTAATCTCACAATTCAAACAAGTTGGTACAGTTTGACTTTCACTATACTGGCTGAAAAGAAATTTTTTTTAATCTTGTTTTTCTTGGAACAGCAAAATATTTAGGGTAAAAAAATAAATAAAAATGTCAGCCTTTTAAAACATGCTCTCCTTAACTGTGTTTCGGGTGGAAACAATGCATTATATTTAATGTTAACTTTTATCCAAATACCAGCTGGAACTTTAGCATTCTTCAGTTATCAACAATTATTTATTGAGCCCGTACTTACATATAATCTGGTGTTATAAAGCATGCCATCCAAAGCTGTAGGCAGCAAATAAAACAAGATCATGCCAGGAAGATTTCAAAACATACACTTTTGTCACTTGATTTTTTTTCCCCCAAGATTTGGAGAAGGCACACTGCAGGTTTGACTCACAGTATGATGTGAAAAAGCACTGAACTGAATTTCAAGAAGCCACAGAGCTATTCTTGACTATGATTATCCATAGCTGTGTGACAATCCGACCATAACAGTAACACTTTTGTTTATCCGAAAAATAAGGGAGTCCGAATTGGGTCATATTTCCAATCACAAAACCTAACTATCACAATAGTTCATGTTGACAGAGACAATCGCTGTGGGTTCTTTACCATTCTTCGTCAGCCCCCTCTGATGTATATATTATTATTTTCCCCATTTTTCAGATAAGGAAACTGGGCTCAGAGAGGTTTTGAAATTTGTCCAAGGTCACACAGTGACTGACATAGCTGGCATTTGATCCTAGCTTTTCCCCAGCTGCTAAGTAGCACTTAACAACTTCACATTACTGAACTGCCTTCCGAGTTCGTCCAAGGAGGAGAAGCAACCTAGCTTTGTACTTCTACCAGATTTTCACTCAACTTCCTCAGAGCCGGTAAGAGAGCTCCCCCTTGGCACTGCTTACTACTCTCCAATCTCGTCCCCCAGAAGTGGTCGTGAAGCAGAAGAGGGCAGAAACATCGGCCGGCGCGGGGGGGGGGGGGAGGTACTTCAGGGAACAGCACGACCACCCCCATGAGGATTGGGTAGGAGACCAGACTTTTGGCCAGTGACCATGCTGAAGCATTCAGAATCCATGAGGCAACAGGTGTCCAGAAAAGATCTAGCTGGAGGCATAAGGATGCCTGACCAAGACCTTCCTGTCGTTTCCCCTCACAAACCCTTTAGACCAAGCCTGACCTCTCAATTTCCTGGGAAGTGTCCAGTCAACACAGTGCCATATATGTAGCTGAATGTCACTAAGAAATAGTAGCAGAGCCCTCCTTCTCAGGAATCTGGGGTATCCAGAATGGGGGATGGGGCAGCTCACTTTGGATCCTGGTTCTCCCCCACTTGGGGTCACTACTCCTGCATGGACGCCTGCCAAGTGTCCACATGCTCCATCAGATGCCGAGTGACCAAAGACTAATAGACTCTGGAATGAAATGACCCCGAGGATGCAAATGGAATCTTCATAGCCCTTGGGGAATACTTTCGTTTCCATGAGGATTAACACACACAAAAAATAGCAATTTTATAGGGAGGGGCAGTGATAATCTAAGGAGGGATTACATACAGTCCCTGCTCTTGAAAAGCTCCGTGTCTCCTGGGGTCCACCGGAGCTACCTCCCCCTCACGACCTCTTGGGTTAATACAGTTATCCCAAGACCAGAAAAAAAGGCACATGAGAAATAAGTGTAATTTTTTTTAAAGTACACAAATTATTAACACATATTTAAGGAATAGACAGAAAATAATCAGTTGAGGAATGCCAACCTCAAGAAACTGCACATTTTGTCTGGAAATAGTGGGGCTGTCAGAAACAATTAAAAAAGAATCTCATCCATTATCAAGAAAGAGGAAGCAGTTATGCATATTCTCAAGAATAACAGAAGAGTTAATTCTCCATTGTTTATATTAGATTAATCTTGAATCTGTGTTGCGGATATAAATTATACTTCCTCCAATAAATTTAATTTTGCCCATAATGATGCACTTCCCTTCTGATCTATTTTTAGTTGCCTGAAAATTGCCCCACATTTTGCTGACCACATATATATCATATGAACCCCCTTTCAGCTCCCTGAGGTAATACTTACCATTTGGGGAATCCCTCTTGGGGAATGAGTGAATAATCCAGTGGAAAGAACTCTTGACTTCCACACTAGGAGGCTGAGAATTGATTGTAGCTCCGGCCCTAACTAGATGTGAACTTAGAAACAAATTGCTTCGCCTTCTCTAGTTCTGAGTGAAGTAAGGAAGCATTATTAGATGATATCTTTCTAAGATCCCTTCCAGCTCTGAAATTCAGCCTTTGTCCAACTCTCATGAACAAAAGCAAGGATTCCCTCCTGCATGAGAACACTGATCTACTGGAGGGGATGGGAAAGCAGGGGGGGCCAGAGTGACCAGAGGCTGAGCCAGGGACCCTGGAAGTGAGCACATAAGAAGAGCCAAAGACAAAGGTTGCTGTCTGATTCCCAGGAAATTCTCTGGGTGGATTCCAGGTAGAAAGAGATGTTGTGGTTTCATCCTGGGTGCCGTGGGATCCTTTGGGGTGTGACATCGAGTAGACCACTCATTGTCTACTCATTGGGCCAGGAATACTTCCCATCAAGAGAAGGGATAGTTTTTTTCAATGCAGCAAGAATGAGGAGTTCCATAAAGAATGACACCTCTGGTGAGCAGAGATCCATCTTCCATCCCTGTGGTGGAAGTCTGCTTGCAGGACTCTCGTGCCCCATTTGTCGTAATGGGAGCAGTAAGTCAACAAACGCCCCAACAGCAAAGCCTGACCTCTTGGAAATGCTTGTGTTGAGATGCAAGATAGCACCACAGCCAAAAGAGCCTCACCCAAGAAACTGTTTCACTGTCTCAAAGGGGACATAGGGGCCCTCTAGGTCCCAGGCACAGGGGGGAATAGAGGCTTCAGGAAGAGGGAAGGTGAATTCCAGTGAGTCTGCACATGGAGGCTTCACATGTAATGCTTGTTCTCATTTCTCCCTACAGCTAATGCTCATGAGGCTCCTTCCCTGGGTTCCTAGGACCTGGGACAGAAAGGATTTACATTAAGGCTACAGTCCCCTTGTCTTCCCCTCTATGTGCTGTTCCATCCTGGTGGTGACACTCTTTCATCTTCTAGGACTCGCCCCTGAGTCAAACATCCAAGAGAGAGAACGTTTTCTCCCGATTGGAAGGCTGGAGTCAAGGTGGCTAGAGCCAATTTCAATTTTGTTTCTACCACCCTGAAAACTACCAGGATTTGTGGGCTTTCTCTATTTGGGTCTATTTTGCAAATCCACGTACTCAGTTGAAATGCAGAGGGAAAGACGAATTGCCCAAAATTCACCAAAAACTTTGTGTTCATGAGGAATTTCAGGATGGCTTCTAGCTGTCTCATCTTCCTGTGACCGCTGGTGACGTCAGTGTTACCCTCTACTCTTGTAATGGCGACACTCCAACGTTCCACGGGAGTCAGCAGTTTACACCCTCCATACCTTTACACGTCACCCTCTTTAGTCTTCAACATGACCAAGAGAGGCTCCACTATCGTACAAACAACAAAGCAGAAGTTTGGCAAATGTGGAAATGGAGGCTCTGGGAGAGAAACTGACTTACTTAAGCTGGGGAACTGAACACTACAGCAAGTTCTGATTCTACAGCCTGTGGTCTCCTCTCGCCCCACAGTCCATGAGAGGCCAAACAGCCAAGAAGTCTCACAAAACCGGGGCCAAAGACAGATGGGGGACAAGCACAGGGGTGGTCTATATCTGTGTTGACATGTTAACAGTTGGTGTGTCATGATTTGGGCTCTGGATGTGGAGGCTCAAGTGAGAATGTTCTGTGCCTCCGGGCAGCCCTGTACATATACATATAAATGAAGGCGACATAGGACTGGTTCTTGAGAAACCGCCTTCCAGCCCAGCTGTGGGCTTCCTGTCTTCTCATCTGAAGACTGCAGTCGCCACTCCCCTGGGGGCTTTCCAGCAGCCAGAGCCCCCATCACTTAATCCTGGAGCTGGTGGGAGCCTGGAAAGATCCTGATAGTGATGCAGAGTTAGAAGGACAGAGAGAAGGATACTATCCACCCATACCATTCCCAGAAGGTTCAAGAGAGCAGTGTGTGCACACCTGTTGTGTGTGCCTGTGTGTAAGTCTGTGTGTTTGTGTGTGGTGCCTATATGTGTGTGTCTGTGTATGAGTTTTGTGTTTGTGTGTCTCTGTGTGTGTGTGTGTGTGTGTGTGAGTCTGTGTGTGTCTGTGTGTGTCTGTGTGTGTGGCTGTGTTGGCGAGTGGGAGGCATGGGAGAGCAGTGGTAGTAAGGGCTCATAGGGAGATAACCAAGACTAAGGAATGTTCTGGGCTGAAGGATAGCTTTCAAATATTTCCAAAATGCTTGAAAGTTCCAACCTGTTTGTTGCTCCTACCCCTCCACACGTCACACCCCACGCCCCACAGCTCAGTGCTCCCCTGCAAAGAAAAGCCGCCGCAGGGCTACACGGAGAATTCTGCTCAACAACCTATTCAGATGGAGCCCCTCTGGACTTCACCAGTTCCCCTTGAAAAGGTTGCACATTCTGAGGTCCAGTTTCTCCATCAGAGAAGTGCGAATAACAACACCCAACTCAAAGGACTGCTGTGAAAAATGAGTGAGTGAACACCTGAAAACACAGCGCCAGGCACATGGGAGGTGATTGGTACATTTGAATTTCTGAACCTTTCCTGGATGTCAGCCACGAGACAAGAGCAACTAAGCATAGATAAGCACGGACGAGCCAGACGGGCTTTGGGTCAAAAGCTCGTTCTGATCCTCACTCATCATTTGGCATTGGGCATGCCAGCAGACCTCCCTGAATCCCACTGGCAGCCTCCATTCTACCTCTGCTCCATTGTCACCCCCACCCCTCGCTCCAGTCCTGACCGGCTTGCACAATCCCTGCCCACTGCCCTGGCAGCATAGGGAGAGGTGGCCAGAGAACTCAGCTCAGAATTGGACAAGGGCCTCTTCTCATCCAGCCAACGTGGAGTTTCTGACTTCTGTTTGATGGTTGGGAGAGGAAAGGTTTCTCCGCTGGCTGGACACGAACAAAAGAGCATGCAGCCTCCTTCTGCAGCTGGTGGCTGGCTTGTGATCAGGACAGGATCCAGGCCGGGGTGATGCTGAGCCTGAGCACAGAAGAGAAGCAGGAGGGAACCAATCAGGGCAGCATGTTATTGAGCTACTGGATCCAATCTCACCTGAAGCCTACCCATCTCTGGACCTGTCAGTCCCTGTTGTGCGTAAAGCAATTTGCATAAGTTTTCTGTTGGTTGCAACAGACACTCCTAACTGAAATGCCACCTTACACAGTGACACATTGCTGATTTGAACCAGATTTATTGGGAGTTGTGTCTTAAGGTAGACTATCTTCACCTAAACTCAGGCCCATCTAAATCATCCCAGGGGAAAGCTTGGAGTCCCAAGTTCCTCAAGGCACTCACATCTCCCTCTCCTATTCTTTTTGTTGTCCAAGTGCAAGAAGTGTGTCCCAGGGTCTGGAGATAGGAGTGGATCAGAGTCCATTTCCCACCAAGTACTGGCCTTTAAACAGTGGGCATCGCTATGCATAGTGGTGGCCCCTCTGTTACTCTATTAGTTAGCTCTTGCTGCATAACAAATGACCCCCAAAGATAGCAACTTAAAAGAGCTGATATTTTCTACCTGGGAAATCTAGGAGCAGCTTAACTGAGGGTGTGGCTCAAGGTCTCTCCTGAGGTTGCGGTCAGATGTCAGCCAGGGCTGGCTCAGGCAGCTGTAAGCAGGACCAGTTCCTCACTGACCATTGGCCGGAATCTTCAGTTCCTCTACAAATGGGCTTCTCCATAGCTGCTCACAGTGTGGCAACTGGCTTTCTCAAGGGTGAATGATGAGAGAGGGAGGCAGGGAGGAAAAGAGAGAGAGAGACAAAGTCTAAGACAGAAGCCACAGTCTTTTATAGCCTAATCTTTGAAAATGACATAGTGGGGCGCCTGGGTGGCTCAGTCAGTTAAGCATCTGCCTTCAGCTCAGGTCATGATCCCGGAGTCCTGGGATCGAGCCCCATGTCGGGCTCCCTGCTCAGCGGGGAGTCTGCTTCTTCCTCTCTCTCCGCCCCTCACCCCACTCGTTCTCTCTCTCTTGCTCTGCTCTCTCTCTCAAATAAATAAATAAAATCTTAAAAGAAAAAAAAGAAAGAAAGAAAGTGGCAGAGCATCATTCCTGCCACATTCTATTTAGTCACATGGACCAACTCTGGTACAGTACAGGAGACGGTTGCAGGCTGTAAATACCAGATGTGACTACCAGGAAGCAGGGATAAGTTGGGGGCCATCTTGAAGACCAGCTGCCACAACTCCCATGGGACCCTCCTGGCCCTCACTCTCCTATTTCCAGCCACCTCAACAGCTTTTCCTTCTTTCTCTTCTTCACTCAACACTTCCCCTTTAAACCGTGAACCCACCTCCTTAATCCTTGTCTTCTGTCTATTTCCACAGAGTCTTGCTTGTCCCTAATAGGCATTTCCAAAGGCAGTTCTGTCTCTCAGGAATTATTAGTCAATCTTTTAAAAAATGGCAAGTTTTTTAAAATTTTATTTTATGGTTGATCAATGTACCTATTTTATTTATTGGTTCATGATAGCAAAAGGAAAAACTTTAACTATAAAGCACTGATGGTTCCTTAATTTTTTCCTCCCAGTTCTCCTCACTCCCCACCAAATATCACAGCACCCCTTTCCTTTGAAATCATTTACTCCTTAGAAGCCAGTGAGTCTACCTTTTCCTACGGACGTTTAGCCCTCACATTTCCCATGCCTTGTTCTATCCAGGCTACGTGGAAAGACAGCACGGCTCTTCAACTGGCTGAGTCTGGGGAGAGAAACCAGAGCCCAGTTCCCAGGTGGAGATATCCATGCCAAGTGGAGGAGACACCGTTAGCTTCATTCATAGTGACCTCAATGGAGGTGGCTGTGCAGGGCCTAGATGTGTTTCTCAGACACGGCCTTCCTGAAGATGTTGCGAAGATTAATGAAATGTTGCATATGAAGCCCTTAGGAGGTCAGCTGACACCAAGTAAGTGCTCAAGAGCTGTTCACCGTTGTTCTCAGGTGAGTGAAGCAGGTGTACGTAGGCTTTGACTGTGAACAACTGTTATAAATCAGTGCCATCTGCAAACTTAGTTTTAAGATCCCATTTTCCTCTCCCTACCTAAGATTATTAATATCTTGGTAGAGATTTTCCAAAAAATTTTAAAAAGCCTTTCTTTTTAAAAAACATGAAAATTCCTTATGTGAAGAGGGAACAAATATACAGTAGAAGATCATTTGATCCAGAATGTCCGAGACCTAATTTCCATGTATGCATATAGATAGCCAATATTAGTGAGCATCTACTAGGTACCAAACACTATTCCAGGGACCAGGCAGACAGGGAACAAAGACATCCAAAGTCCCTATCCTCATGGAGATTATATTCTAGTAGGTATAGACTGGCAATAAATATAATATAACATAACATAATATAATATAATATAATATAATATAATATAATATAATATAATATAAATAATATATAATATAAATAATATACTATACTATAATATATAATATAATATAAATAATTTACTGGCTCATAAATATATCTAGACTGAGAAGAAAAACAAAGCAGCAAAGCAGAATGACAAGACAGCTTAGAATGTTCTTTATATAATATACACATATCATTAGAATCTCCCAAAGAATATATTAAGAGTGTCTTAAATGTATTAATTCATGTATTAAAAATCTGTCATCATTCCACATCCATCAAATACTTCTGGGTTTACCTTAAACCAAAAATAACATGTTAAAAAGAAAATCTAAAGTATTTAGTGATGAAAATAAAATAATATTTAGTGATGAAAACAAAATTAATATATGTGATTTTTCAGTTCTTTCCTGGGAAATTGGGATACTCGAGGCATACTCACTTCCGCAGAAATGCCCTAAACAGGGTGCCTGGGTGGCTCAGCTGGTTAAGCGACTGCCTTCTGCTCAGGTCATGATCCTGGAGTCCCTGGAGCGAGTCCGGCATCAGGCTCCCCGCTGAGCAGGGAGTCTGCTTCTCCCTCTGACCCTCCCCCCTCTCATGTGCTCTCTCTCTCTCTCTCTCTCATTCTCTCTCTCAAATAAATAAATAAAATCCTTAAAAAAAAAAAGAAATGCCCCAAACAAACAAAAAGAAATCCTTACTGATCGCACATGAAGGAATGGAAAATTCACTTATTGCCAGAAAATGTTGTTATAGTATTCATAGATGAGGTAATAGTTTTTTCGCAAAAAAAAAAAAATTATCCATGTCATTGGTTGACCTTTGCTATGCTTTTCTTTCCAAATTTCCGTCTCCATCTCTTTATCTGATGAGTCTGTACAGTAGTCAATGACCATTTTTCTCTAAGATCTGTGGATTAAATGGGCTGTACTACAATCGTGGTTTTTTTGGTTTTGAGGTTTTTGTTCGTTTGTTTTCTTTATGGAGGTTTAGAGAGGGAGAGAGAGAGTGTGTGTGTGAGTGGGGGGGGGTTGGAGGGGCAGAGGGGAGAGGGAGAGAGAGAGAATCTCAAGCATGCTCCACACCCAGCATGGAGCCTGACACAGAGGTCAATCCCATGACCCTGAGATCATGACCTGAACAGAAATCAAGAGTCCACTTAACCAACTGAGCTACCCAGGCACCCCTTGGTATTGGTATTAAAAAAAAAAAAAATGAATGAGAGCTTTTAAATTGCCATCATTTGGAATTTACTGTGCTTAAACATCTACATAAGCAATCAGCTATAGTAATATTTCTATCATGTTTTATGATTAACAAAGCCCTCTCCAATACTTTAAGTCATTTGAGTTCATAGCAGCCCTGCTAAAATATTAGGGTTGGAATTGCTAGCTGATCACCAAAACCATTTCCCTTTGTCCCTGAACACATGGCTAGACTACATTTCCCAGCATCTTTTGCCCTTAGGTGTAGCCACCGACTGAGCCACTTCCTGGCCCCTAAGAACTTCCTGCAGGAGTTCCTCCACATTGTTTCCCCTTCCACAGCGAACATGTGGAGATGGAGAAGCCACAAGGTGGAGCTTGGGTCTCTAAGTTTCCACATAGAATAGAGTTACCTGAGGGTTAGGAAGACCCATTGGGGGGAAAAGTGTCTATTGCATTACCCCACACAGATATGGGGTTTTTCTGTTAAAGTAGCTAGGATTGCCTTAATAATGCATATTTCTTCAGTGTTTTATTATCAACACAGCAGCTTCATATAATTCATCACATATGAGAAAGCTAGGAGCAAATATTATTTTTGTTTTCATAGTCTCATATTGGCAAACTAAGGCTCAGAGAGGCTATATAATATACCCAAGGTCACGGAGCTGTTAAGGGGTGTAGCCAAGTACCTGATTTAAGTCTAGTCCAAAGACCAAACCCTGTCGTTTTTCGGGTACACCATGATAATGTCACAAAATTTTAGCAATTATGTTGATCTTAACCACCTAGGTCATCCTGTAGACACCATATTGAGGGAGATTCTTTATCAGCCCACATATTTCTGGGTCTGAATTGAAGAATCAAGCCTAGTGTGCAGTCTCTGGCTCACTGCCCCTGGGGCTGCATAGAGTGTTATCCCATGGGTCTTTGGGAAGATGCCATGTACCTTCTGGCTAGGCAGTGTCCTGTACCTTATTTTTCCAAAATCCAATAGAAACAAGTCAACCCTTTCATTCTCCCCCACTTTAGAAGCAAGTGTTTGCATCCTATAAATAATCGTTAAGTAAATATTTGGTGCCCACTAGGCACAGCACTATGTACAACGCTGTGAGGAATTAAAAATAAATAAATAAACAAAATATGGTAGCTAAGAAGGAAGACTCTGTAATAAGGGCCTGAATTTAAATTCTGGTTCCAATACTTGCTAGCTGTGTGACCTTGGACAAGTCACTTAACTTCTCTGTTCCTATTAGTCCTGAGCTGTGGAATGGGGATAATCAGACCTACTCATGAAGGTGTTGTGAGGATTAATGACACAATGCATATAACGCACTTACAATGGCACCTGGCGCCAAGTAAGCGTTCAGGGTTTTTTTGTGTTTTTTTAGGATTTATTTATTTATTTTAGAAAGAGAGAACACACGAACTGGGGGAGGAGCAGAGGGAGAGGGAGACAAGTAGACTCCCTGTTGAGTGGGGAGCTAGACACAGGGCTCCATCCCAGGACCCTGAGATCAGGCCCGGAGCCAAAATTAAGAGTTGGACACTTAACTGACTGACTGACATCCAGGCACCCCACCAAGTAAGTGTTCGATAGCTATTAACTTTTACTCTCAGATAAATGAAGTAGATAAACCTAAGCCTTGGCAATTAACAATTATTATATCAATGCCGTTCACAAACTTAGATAGCTATGAGATTTCATTTTCCTCTTACTGTTTTAATTACCTATCTGAAACCATAAAAATCTCTTCCTATGATATACTAGTGATTTTCTGCTTTCAAATCTTCTCTGTAATCAGGCTTTAAGGGAAGGAAAACTCACACATGCACACACTATTTTTTTTCTGTGCCAGGCACTACACTAAGCATTTTACCCCTGGGTTTCTGGTTTTGTTGTGGTTTTAATCCACTCAACAATTCAATTTCCCATTTGTGGATGAAATCCTCTAGACTTCAAAGAAGATAGACATCATCCCCGTATCAGACCTGAGATTCAACACCTGATCTGCCTGGCTCTGAAGCCTGAGCTCCTAACCCTTATAGGAATCTCCTCGCTGACCAGCTCTGTGATTCTAGGCTGGTCTGATTAAAGAATTTCATAACCTTCTAAGAATACAGTCAAGAAGGAAAAGATATCATTGTCTTAACCTGCCTCTGAATCTTGGAAATGATGGGCCTTGATATTAACAAGGCAGCTTCTCTCCTAAATGCAGAGGACCCTTGAAAAGGGTATTTTAATCATGGGTGTCATATTTTATGATTGTGTCTGTTTGTATTTAGTATACTTGTTATCCTTGATGTTTTTGCCCTGAGGACATCCAACTGAACAAAATTGCATACATCTTTGTGGATTACCCTTTCTGCATCCATAAGTTATCTGCCCTTTTAAAATAATTTGCACTAAAACACCAAGTGTTTTTTCTAATGGGAATAGACAGCTCGTGTTTTTTGATGCAAATGACTTCTCCCCACTTTCTCCCCAGCCCACAGCGAAATCCGAAGCAGCAACAGAGGGCTCTGTGCTTCCAGAAGCAATTTAAGCACAGCAGTTGGGAGCTGCAATGTGACTTAAAAATCCCCGCTTGATGTTAGCAAAAGCTAAATGAGACATTGGGAAAAGATTCGGTGTGATGAGCAGGGATGTTTTAAGGGCACTTATTATAATATTCACCTCTCTTCTTTTTAAGAAACCAGCTTCCACTCAGGTAGTTTTGTGTTTGTGGGTAAAGATTAAAGTATTAAATAAAATCATAAGCATAATCTATTGTATCACGGTATTTCATTTTCTCCTGGAGGTAATATGTTGGTTTTTTTTTTTTTTTTTTTCTTTAAAAGTATTTCAGAACTCTGTCCATGGTAAAAAAAAAAAACAAAAACAAAAACAAGAATTCCTTTTTAATTTAGACTTTATTTCAGCACTTAAATGTATGATGTTATGAGTTCCTAAGTGTATCTTTATTTAGCTACTTTTACCTGAATAAAGAAGCCAAATCTCACTTCGATATAACAATGGATTTAAATATTTAAGTAGAAAAGGGGAACTAAGCGTTGCTCCCAGAAAGAAAAGTTGAGTATTGCCACCTCTTGGCTAAAAATAAATATATTTCTCACTCTAGTCCTTTTTCACATATAACTGACTTTGGAAGAAAAACGCATAGGAGAAAAGACTATCCTAAGACACACAAGATGCTTGAGAAGTGAGCTCTGCAGGCAGAAGCCTGCCCATGGAAAGAATTACGTGTGGCCTTCATTGTTGTTTGGACCGTAATCAATAACTACAGTCAGTTCTCGGCACTAACTATGTCACTGTCACTTCCAGAGAGGTTCTGGCCGGAGCACCCAGGACCACGGGCTCCCTGCCCACTGGCCCTTCCAGGTTTCCCCTCAGTCATTCTGGAGTCTACACGAGATTTTCCTGGGATTCTTGATTTTACACCCTTGTCTGCTCAGCTATCGCACTTAATCTAGTGTTTCTCAACGTGTGGCCTGCAGGTCCCCAAACCCTGCCCAGAACTATTGCTCTGCACCCCCCCACCCCACCCCGCCCCAGATCCTGGGAAAATGCTCTGGCTTGGCACCTTCCTGCCTCCGCCTGGTTCTAATGCCTGCTGAAGTTTGAGAACCACTCTGCTAATTGAATGACTCATTCATCTTTCTTCGTGGCTTTTTCTTCTTCAGCCTCTCTTTTCTGATAACTCACCAGAATTCCCAAAAAAAACAAAGCGAAGACTCTCTGTGGTCCTCTCCTAAAAGCCTTCTTTCTGTTCCACAAGTTCAGGCCCTCAACTTGAGCAGACTCAGGGGCATTTTAAATTCCATGATTTCCCCTCTCTCGCTCTAAAAGCTAATGCTTGTATCCTTTAAATAATCACTCTTGCAACCCACTGGCCTCTCTTCAATCCCCTTAGGCATGGTGATGATCAGAGTGCAGACCCAGGCTCTCCCTCTGCCTTCAGGAGGCAGCGTGCCTCGGATCAACCAACCCAGCTTCCTACCAGGAGACAAAGCCCGCCACCCCTTCCCATCCCACACCACCACCGGCGGGCCTCAGCCCTCTCTCTCTGGGTCATTCCAGGGTGTATTCCCAGTAGGGAGAATGGGATTTGGGTTTGGACCAACTGATGAGAACACCAAATGTGTGATCGTGCCAATCTGTTATCAACCCCTGCGTGTGGTCCTGTCTATAGCTACATAGGGATTACAGACAGCCTAGGAAGGTTCCGTTGCTGACAGAAAGAGCCATGCTCTTCTGGACTCAGAGAGAGCCAGTGTGGGATGGACAGATGCCTTCTCTGTACTGAGTCACCAGAGAGAGTTCTATCTGTAGGTCATGAGGAGTGAAGAGCAGTCTGGCTGGCTAGAGCTTCTCAAAATCCTCCAGAACCCCTTGGGTGAAAGGAGCATTATAAGTTCAAAGGATGGCCACCAACTTGTTTTAAAAAAAACTTTTCAGCCTACACATGAGTTATGAATATTGAGAGCGGGATTGTTCCCATTTTTCTCTTTGTTCCCAGGGCTAAGACTCCATTGGCTCTGTGAAATGGAATCAGAGGAAAGAACCTTCCGCATTTTGGCACAGAAGGAAGCCCTCGGTACATTCCATCTTGTTTCTGGAATTGTGATATCCACTATCCCAGAGAGTGAATTTTTTTTCCTTTATGGAATAGAATCCTTGGTATTTTTCACACCAGTCCCACGAGATTAAAAGAAGAAGAAGAAGAAGAAGAAGAAGAAGAAGAAGAAGAAGAAGAAGAAGAAGAAGAAGAAGAAGAAGAAGAAGAAGAAGAAGAAGAAGGTTGAGGGTCTGAAATTTGACCTCACATTCTATTTGGGACGAGATGAATTAAGGAGGAGAGATTTTACGGTGCTGTCTCTGACCCAAGTAGTCAACGAATATCCTTCTTTCTTGCTCCCACTGCTTAAGCAAAAAACAGCTGTGCGCAGCATCTGGAAGAGTGGTTCCGACCTTGTTTGATCCTATTTGATTCCCACTGGCTTTTATGTTTTCCATAAATGATTGAAGAAAAGGTCTCAGTTGGAAATAGCAATAAAATCTTCCATAAATTCTTGGTTAGCACCAGCTTCAGGCAACCCACTGGAGCCTCACTCTGCACAGTCCCGGGGTCTGTGAAGGCTGCCAGGATGGAAAGAGGGCCCGGCTCCTGCCGATGAGAAAGTCCTGTGGCCAGCATCTTCTCCTGGGCTCCTCCGGCAATCACCGAGTTTCTCTTTTCAGCCGCAGAGCCTCTTCTGGCCCCTGCACATTCCTCTTCGTCTCAGAACTTACGCTTCTCCACTGATCAGATGAGGGTATCCGCCTCTAAACGCTTAGGACAGTACTGAGCCCACAATATAGATTTTTTATTATTATTGTTATTAGCCATTCACTTAATATATAATAATGAAAACAATGCACATTTATTGAGAGACTGTGATAGGCATTCTACCTAGTTGTGTTGTTTAGTTCTTAAAACAGCCCTCTGAAGTAAGTATTACGGCTTCATTTTATAAGAAAAAAATGTGGAAGTTTTGCGAATTTCAGTAAGGGACCCAGGGACCCTCTTGTAAAGGGGGAAGCAGGTGCGGGAGGGTTGTGCACACCAGGACCTGTGCTCTTTCCAACATTTGAGGAAATCCAGCGTCGAGAGCTTTCTGGATGCTGGGGACTCAGGAGAGACGAGACAGAGAAAACTCGATTCTCAGATGGTGCGTGCCATTGGCCATGACTCCCAAATCCTCAAGTGGTTGGTGATCAGGTCGTGGGGGTACTGTGATGGGAGAGCCACGCTCCGCTGTCCGTCACCCCACGCTGCACCCCACCTTGAGGACATTTTCCAAGTCTTCTGCATGTGTCAAGCGGCCTGCTTCTTCGTGTTCCTGTGGCACCTGCATTGTTCTCCCTGCGCTGGGCATTGTCACGTTCTCGGCTTCCTCTCTCCCCGTTGGTAAAGCAAGAGCTCTACCCAGACCAACGATCTGTCAAATGGGTTCAGAAAATTCATGTTTCTCTTGGAAGGGAACTCTCTCAGAAAGCCTGACTGGAAGATTACTGCTCCCAAGAGCTCAATGCCTAAAAACCAGAGAGGAAGGGAGCCAAGAGTCAACAACATTAACGAAAATGGTGAGAAAACCAACCCAACGGATGGAGCAACACTTTGCTTCTTCGGATGGGCACCACCTTATCACATCTCCAGGGCCACATTTGGTGATAATTCGGCTCCAACTAATAACTATGTAAGGGGACTTTGCAAATGTACAATTTCCAAAGGGCACATCAGCCAATCTCCTATAAATTTCTTAACTCCATTTCTTTCATTAAGGAGCTCTTTTTGTTCCCCAATGGGTCATTAGCTTTTTCCCCACTTCAATTAATTTAACTCGTAATATCAACTGCTGCCAAAGGTTGTCTGAATGGATAGAAAACTTTAAGCTCTTGCTTTCACCCCGTCTTTCACTAGACAAAACTTTGTCAACTCCAATAGTGCTTAAAGGACTCTAAGTTCCTGTGATATTCTCCAAAATTGGAATAAATGAGGAGTGTTTTGCATTTCCCATAGGGTAGTTGCAACCTCACCACAAAATTTAGTGCCAAATTGTATCCAGTTGAGGCTTTTTTAATAACTCAATGCCACAATCCCGCCCAATCAAACCATAGTTCATCTATCCCAAATATTTCCTTCCACTCCACCATTGCCGGTTATTTTTTATTTTTTTGGCCAAGAGAAGAAGTTTACCTTCTGTTCTTTAGCAAAAGAGGCCACAGACACAGGGCTAGACAATTGCACCGTCAAAACTGCAAATCCAATATAAGTTTCGGAAAATAATGGAATGAAATCATTTAGGAACCTTTCCACGAATCCCAAAGGTTTCTGAGGGGTGTGGAAAGAAAGGGAAGGACAAATGGGAAAGTAAGATCATTTTCCACGTGACAGATTAGGAACTGACCGTTTCTAAGTGTAGTTTGTGGAAAAGGGCAAAATGGGGAAACAGGACTGAAAGGTTGTGTGCTGTGAAATTATCTTTATATCAGGATTTCAACACCCCTTTCAGATGTTCCATGGCAAGATGTTCCAGTGCGTCCTATCACATCGTGAGTCCTGGGAGACGAAAATAAAACCCACCAGCTCTGCCTCTCTTTTCTGTCCGCCTTTTCCCATCGATTTTCATGAAAATGCTAACAAAAATGCTAATGGCATTTTCCAAGTCCACTTGAGTACGGATCGCGTCTCCCTGTTCTTTCGGTCTAATGAGCTGGGCCGAGGAGAGGGAGAGGGAAGAAGCCAGCCTGGGAGGGAGAAAGGAAAGAACCACATCCAGAAACATGCGTATCATCAACTCTAGTTGCGGAAGCCCGTGGAAACGTGATTAGGCCCAAATATAAATATTTTGTACCTTTCTGCCAGGCACTATAGTTTATCGTAGGAAGCACGGTTTAGAAATTCACAGGCAAGTGTTATACATCTGAGAACATAAGTTGGACCCCTTCCCGTTCCAGTAAGCAGTCACAGGTGTGGTTTTCGTGGAATCGTATATTTAGGGAGGGAGGGGAGGGAGAGAATTGCATGTTCTAAGCAAACTGTATTTGCATACACATTATGCATGTACCCAACACACACTCGTGCAAAGCTGATTAAATATGTTCTGTGTTGGCAGCTTCTTCTTGTGTTTCTTCAAAGCAGGAATAGCAAATAGGTTCCTCTTGCATGCCAAATCCAGTGTGTAGTGGCTGTTTGAAGGGCTATGTCAAGAAGGATCCAGAGGTCATATCTGGGTTCATTCAACAGTTTTTATTTTGTGCCTACTATGCCCCATGCACAACATGGGGTTGCTACATTTTATTACTTTGGCAGGAGTGTGTGTTACATTCCCAGACCGTTCCATACAACCCGAACCTCCTGGAGTGGTACAGCCCAGCAGCCCTGAGTTCCAGGCCCTGGGATCTGGGATGGGTTTAGAAAGAGTGTAGTGAGAGCCTATAGAAGGCAGATGTTTGGTCTCCATAGCTTAGGAAGTTGTGTCGGACCCCTGATTTCTTGGTATTAAAAAAAAAAAAAAAAAACAGGTATTCTTACAGGGTATTCACTGACACCCCTTGAAGACTTAGAGAGGCAGGAACTCAAGGTGTGTTTGTGGGTCATTCTGCTGCCTTTGGCCGAGTCACATCCCCAGAGAGAATGAGGGTCTGTTCTCCGATGGAATTCCAGTGAAGAGCCTCACGGCCAGTCTGCAGGCTCCAGGCCCCATCGTCTCTACAGTATTTGAGAGATTGGAGCTGGGCTATGAAAAAGCAAGTGAAGACCATGCCCATTAGAATATTCCGTCCTTCTCTCATCCCTTTCCTAGGTTAGTCTGAGGAAGAAAACAGGCAATCCTTGCTTTAAGGAACAGAAAGTAGGAACTAAACTTGACACCAAGCCTTGTCATCTGAGCCCATGAGTTGCTACCGATTCTATCATTTCCTCTGCTTTTTCCTAGACCTACTTAAAAGGTGTCAATGCAAAGCGGCCTAAAAAATTGTTAGAAATTCTCTGTGGCTTTGTTTTGTTTTGCATGACTGGGTCCCTTGAGTTGATGCTAGTTAGTCGTGTGACAACCATTTGCCTCTAATTTCTGAGCTCTGGATCTGGGTTAGGATGAAAGGAAACATGTTCATGCTTTGCAAATGTCCTTGTCAAATGCTCTTTTCCTTTGAACCAGCTGTTCCATTTCTAGAATATTGCCTACAGAACCAATCAGAGAAGTGCAGAGATAGGTAGGTATAAGACTGTTCATCACTGCCCTGTTTATAATAGGAGGGAGCAGGGGGAAGAGAGAAGAAAGAGAAAAACACGGACAATCATCAAAAAGAGATTGAAAGTGGTGTGTGTTCTCATGCATCACGATTCCCAGATCCCAAGTCAAGACGCATTCAGGCGGCCAGGTATAAAGTTGTCTTGTTGAACGAACGGTTTTTCAATACTTGGAAATGTTTACAGCAGGTGCCAGAAAGGAAAAAAATCCGCCTATACAAAGATATGCCCCTGTCTAGGGGCCTGCAAACCATGGATCAAAGGATGATCTCTGGGTTGGCAACAGCATCACCGGGGAGCTTGCTAGAATGCCGAATCTCAGGGCCCACCCAGACCCACTGCATCAAATCTGCGTTTCGACAAGAACTCTAAGGGCTCTGAAGGCACATGGACATTTGCCCTGGTCTACACTACAGCCTGATGTTCATCTCTAAGGACATTTCCACCTGGAGAAAACTCAACGGATTGCGTTTTCTACAAAGTTAAATAAATTTAATTTATAGCACCATTCTTTCTTCTGAGATTATGATCTTGCTTTTATGGGGTTAAACTTCCTTTCTTTTGTACAATGATGGTGACTTTTGGATGGTAGGTTTTGTTTGTTGGTTTGCGGTCGTTTCAGTGGCTTTAGTTGGCAAAATAAACAGTTGGTATGGTAATCCTACGTGTTGTTTTTGAAATTTTACTAGGAAATCTGGGAATCGTGATGCATGAGAACACACACCACTTTCAAGTAAAATATTATGCGTGGGTGTGTGGTTTAGGGGTGTGTGTAAATTACACGTAAACCCTGGATCTCTTTGGGAGGTGGGACTGTGGATGCTTCCGGTGTTTTCTTCTTTTCTGAGTTGTCCAAGTTTTCAGCATTTGGTGCTAAAAAGGTAAGTTGAAGTCGAAGCTGGAGGAGCCTGTAGAAGGCAGATGTTTGGTCTCCCTAGCTTAGGAAGTTGTGTCAGTTTGGGGACCCCCGATGCTATGATAATGCACATGGACTGTGGACCCAGTCAGCCTGGGTTCCAGCCCCCGGGGCCACCTTGCCCAGGTCCATGGACCTCATGTCCTTGAGTCTGTTCTTGAGTCTCGGTTCTTTATCTAGAAGGTGAATGATGATGGTAATGGTACCTCGTCTAGGGTGGTTGTAAGGTGAAGCGAATTAGGATCTGTAATATTTTACCAGGGCTGCTAAAACAAACTAGCACAAACTGGGTGGTTTAAAACAATAGAAATTTAGTCTTTCACACTTCTGAAGGCCAGAAGTCCAAAATCAAGGAGTCAGCCTGGCCCTGCTCCCTCTGAGGCCTCTAGAGGAGAATTCATTCGCTGGTCTCCTCCAGCTTCTGGTAGCTCTCGGCTTTCTCCAATCACTTCTCCAGTCTCCACATGGACTTGTCTATGTGTGTTCTCCTCTCCGTCTCTTACAAGGCCTCCTGTCATCGGATTTAAGGCTCGCCTGGGTCATCCAGGAGGATTCCATCTCAAGATCCTCAACTTGGCTACATCTGCAAAGATGCTTTTTTCAAATAAGGTCACATGTATAGATACTAGGGCTTAAGAACAGAGATATCTTTCTGGGGGAGAAGGGCACCATTCAACCCACTATGGCATATATAATCCAACTTAAAATAGCACACAGCTCGTAACAAGTGTAGTCTTTGTCTCGTTTCTGTTCTCTGGGAAGCTGTTGTTCCAGAAATTTCTCTAAAGGTTCTTGCTTGGATAGAAGCCTCTTGCTTTCCACTTTCCAACCCAACTGTATTATTATTATTACTACTAAAGATACCCATCACAGAAACCATTGTTTTTTTCTTTTCAAAGATTTTATTTATTTGAGAGAGACAGACAGACAGAGATAGTGAGAGAGAGCACAAGCAGGGAGGAGAGGGAAAAGCGGGCTCCCCACCGGGCAGGGAGCCTGACATGGGACTCAATCCCAGGACCCTGAGATCATGACCTGAGCCAAGGCAGATGCTTAACCGACTGAGTCACCAAGGTGCCCCAAACCATTGTTAATAAGAGGCTCAGCATTTCAGTTCGCCATGCTTACCACTGAAAATAGGAAGAGAGGTTGAGGAAAACAGCATCAAGTCCTAACAGATAAAAGATTCAGTAAAAGTGAACCCACAGAACCATTTTAACCTACAGAAATTCCACCATTTCTTTCTCCTGGCAGCCATCTTGCATGTCTAACAAATCACTGCTCCCCACAGGGCATAGGAGAGACAGCTGATGTTAGGCATAGAACAATTTGTCTTTCAGAACAGCCTTTCACAGGGGCATCCTCCCAAAGGCACAGGGAGGCAACCACATCTCCCGAGTGGTGGTCCAGACTGCCTGGCCACCTAGCACTGGCTTTCCAAACTCAAGGGACGGACTGCTTTCCTCACCACCAAATACCTCCCCTCAGCTTCCAAAAGCTCAAAGACCAATATTTCCTTGTAACTGTGTTAGGTCCTCGAATAGACCGAGGATTTGTTTGAAGTTGTGCTTCAAGATGTAAGCATAGTATTTGGCCCCCGGTAGCAGCACGGCATGTTTTGCCAAATGAACGAATGAATGAATGAGTCAAGGAATATGTTTGTGATTTTGAGAGTCAAACTCTAGAATTCAAGGAATAATACTTTCATCAAACAAGTTATGAACCTTCTTCAAATATGTAAGTCCCCACCTCCCACCCACCCCACCCCCCCGTCCTATGAAGGTTTTCTCTAAATGGAAAACCAGACTGGCCAGAGGGAGCCCCATGTCTGCTGCTTGCAGAGTGAGTCTATCTGCCCTGGGATGTATTTATGGAACCAGCACGAAGGGCAGGATCTTACAGGAGGCTTCCTGACTGTACGTGGGAGGTGCCTAACCACGACCTGTGGTACTGATGCTGCCGCCCCACCTGCAGGTCCTCCTGCTTCCAGGGAAGCCAGCCTCACCTCCGCATGGCACCATACAAGGGAGCCACAAGACCGAATCCTTCCCGGGCAGCTTCCAATCTCAGAACTGCAAATCCAGGCCACAGATTGCCTTTCGAGAGAGCCATGTCGACCTTTCCTTATCCATATTCAAGGACACATTTGCAGCTCTTCCTGGTTGGCAGCAAAGCCATGCAGGAGAAATGACATGCTCCAGCTCCATCACCTGTTTCCAGCAACTCTTCAAACCCAGCCCCCTAATGCTGAGCCCGCAACATGGTCATCTCCACACGCTCACGTTGGGAATGTGAGGCTGTCATTTGGATATTTCAGACTGAAAAGAATTATAGCCTCCTGAAAAACTCAGACAACTAAGGCAGAAACTTATATTGTTGTTACCGGGATTAGCAAGAAAATGGCTTCAGTTCTTCCTTCACTCCGCAACCACTGATGGACAAAGGTTCGAGTGACAGCCCGGCTGTTAGTTCTGCCTTTCTCTGGTGGGCACAGGAGTTAAACTCGTTCCAGCAGGGAGACCATTTCAAAAGCATCCGTAAGCGGATTTTTCCAAATAACCGGAAACAACAGTAATTCCAAGAGTTTCACAACCGCCCCGCAGAATGGTATGTTTGGCCAATGTGGTGACAACCCATTACCGCAGTGGTGTTTTTATTTCAAGGCTACAGGCACGCTTTGTAAGAATGTGAAAATCAATACAAAAGGTTTGTCGGGGGTGACATGTTTGTTAATGTTTTATTGATTATGCTACTGGTTGTAAATTTTCTAACTTAATAAAGCTCAACATTTTTTTTTTGTAGTAAAAGACAGAGGTTATTTAATTAACTGGAACTTAATGCAAAAGTACTAACATGACACATCGTGACTGCTTCAAAGTGACACCCAATTCATCACTCTCCAAGTGGGCATGATGTCACACACACATACACACATACACACAAGGACATTATGCCATTGAAAGAATTAGACGAGAACAGTGATATAGAAAGGAAATCATCTATACACACACTTAATACTAAAAGAATTCGGCAAGGTGCACTTCATACTAAATGAAAGGCTAAACAAGCATATAGCTGTTTTCTTTATAAAAGGAAATTAAGAATAGGATCTTTAAAAGCTAAGCTGAATGATACATGCCCGTCATTTAGGCAGCATTTGTAAAAAAAAATTCGTGATAATTCACTTTCCGCATCCAGAGTGAAAATACCGTGACTTAACCTAATGATCTTATGAAATCACAATTATTTATTTTACGTATCTAAGAAACCACATAAACTCAGTCCAGCAATGGCTTATGTGATTCTTTCCCAGGACTGTTCAGTCCATTCTGTATGTACTGTATATTCACGGCGCTAAGGTCCTGCCCAAAACTGACTTTATTGTTCCTCACTATCACCTGAGTTCTCATTACCTACTGAGATCAGTGGCCGAAGTACAACGTTGTTAGACTCAAAGCATTTTTCAGCGAACCGTTAGTGAAACAAACCTGTCTCTCTTCAAATACAAATCTTTTAGGAAGGGAAACATAGGTCACTTAGCTTGATTTTCCTTGGGTTTTTTTTTTTTTTTTCATCATGGTAAGTGCCCTCCTTAATCCCTATCACCTATTTCCTCCAGCCCCTCCCCCACCTCTCCTCTGGTCACCATCAGTTTGTTCTCTAGAGTTAAGAGTCTATTTCTTGGTTTGCCTCCCTCTCTCTTTTCTTCCCCTTTGCTCATTTGTTTTGTTTCTTAAATTCCACATATGAGTGAAAGCATATGGTATTTGCCTTTCTGATTGACTTGTTTCGCTCAGCATTAGGCTCTCTAGCTCCATCCATGCTGCTGCAAAAGGCAAGATTTCATCCTTTTTGTGGCTGAGTAATATTCCATTGTATGTATATACCACATCTTCTTTATCTATTCATCAGTCAGTGGACACTTGGGCTGTTTCTATAGTTTGGCTGTTGTAGATAATACTGCTGTAAACATAAGGGTTCAGGAATCTCTTTGAATTAGTTTTTTTTGGGGGGGTAAATACCCAGTAGTGAAATTCCTGGATCATAGGGTAGTTCTATTTTTAATTTTATGAGCTGAAATCATACTGTTCTCCACAGTGGCTGTACCAGTTTGCATTCCCGCCAACAGTGTACTTTTGAGAGTTCCTTTTTCTCCGCATCCTCACCAACACTTGCTGTTCCTTGCTTTTTTTTTTTTTTATTTTAGCCATTCTGACTGGTGTGAGGTAATATCTCATTGTAGTTTTCATTTGTATTTCCCTGATGATGAGTGATGATGAGCATCTTTTCATGTGTCTGTTGGCCATCTGGTCTTCTTTGGAGAAATGTCTGTTCATGTTCCATTTTTTAACTGGATTATTTGGTTTTTGGGGATTGAGTTGTATCAGTTTTTTGCATGTTTTGGATCCTAACCCTTTATCAGATATGTCATTTGCAAATGTCGCCTCCCATTCTATAGGTCGTCTTTTAGTTTTTGTTGTTTCCTTCGCTGTGCAGAAGCTTTTTTATTTTGGCGTAGTCCCAGTAGTTCATTTTTGCTTTTATTTTCCTTGCCTCAGGACACATAGCTAGAAAAATGTTGCTACAGCCAATGTCAGAGAGATTACTGCCTGTGTTCTCTTCAAGGATTTTTACGGTTTCAGGTCTCATATTTAGGTCTTTAATACATTTTGAGATTATTTTTGTGTGTGGTGAAAGAAAGTGGTCCAATTTCATTCTTTTGCATGCGGCTGTCCAGTTTTCCCAACACCATTTGTTTTTTGTTTTGTTTTGTTTTGTTTTGTTTTGTTTTGTTTAGAGAGCATGTGTGTGAGTGGGGAGGGGAGGAAAGGCAGAGTGAGAGAGAATCTTAAGCAGACTCCCGCTGAGCACAGAACCTGACGTACGTAGGGCTCGATCTCACCACCCTGAGATCATGACCTGAGCTGAAATCATGAGTTGAGTCAGCCGCTCAATGGTTGGAGCCACCCAGGCAACCTCCCCAACACCATTTGTTGAAGAGATTATTTTTTTCCCATTGGATAATCTTTCCTGTTTTGTCGAAGATTAATTGACCATATAATTGTGGGTTTATTTCTGGGTTTTCTAGTCTATTCCGTTGATCTATGTGTCTATTTTCATGCCAGTACCATAATGTTTTAATTACTACTGCTTTGTGATATAACTTAAAGTCTTCCAGTTTTGTTTGTCTTTTTCAAGATTGCTTTGGCTATTCAAGGTCTTTTATGGTTCCATACAAATTTTTAGGATTGTTTGTTCTATTTCTGTGGAAAATGCTACTGGTATTTTGAAAGGGATTGCATTAAATCTGTAAATTGCTTTGGGTGATAGAAACATTGTAACAATATTTGTTCTTCCAATCCATGAGCATGGAATGTCTTTCCATTCCTTTGCATCATCTTAAATTTCTTTCATCAGTGTTTTATAGTTTTCAGAGTACAGGTCTTTCGCCTCCCTGGTTAAGTTTATTCCTAGATATTTTATTGTTTTTGGTGCAGTTGCAAATGGGGTCTTGCAAATGTCATTTTCTGCTGCTTCATTATTAGTGTATAGGAACACAACAGATTTCTCTACGTTGATTTTGTATGCTGTGACTTGACTGAATTCATTTATCAGTTCTAGTACCTGCCTTCCTAGATCTAGATATCTGTTTCCTCCCCCTGATTTTCCTTGTTTTTTCTTCCCCTACCATAAGCTACCAGAATATTACATCTTATGCGACATTCCCAGAATCACATCAGGGCATTCTGCCGATGTTTGTCACAATGGAACTACGCTCTCAAGTGAGCCCAGATGTGACATTGCCTCTAAGTCATAAAAAGCACAGTGTGGCTGGTAAACATCTCTTTCAGTCCTGAAGGTTTTCCACACTAATAGCTAAACTGGCATTATTTTTTTTTAATTTTCTTCCAAACTTCTTTCCTCAGGGAATGATTTAAATCACTGTTTTGTAGTCACAAAAGCCTCTTGAATCACCAATTCCTTCAAGAAATTGTGAAGATTCTCGTGGATCCACTTCAATTAAGCAATGATTTCCTCAGAAGAAGGGAAGAATTGCTATCTTGAGCATTCATTTCCCCAATTACCGTCAGTGGGTTGTCCCTCCACCTACCAGGTTAATAACCAGGCTGTTTTATCACTTGCCACATAAAAAAAAAGAAAAGAAAAAAAAGAAAGAGAGAAAGAGAGAGAGAGAGAGAGAGAGAGAGAG
>NW_027397088.1:14488523-14584194 GCF_003265705.2 Callorhinus ursinus | reverse complement strand
GAGAGAGAAGTAAGGAAGGAAGGAGGAAAGAAAGAAAAGAAAAGAAAAGAAAGAAAGGAAAGAAAGAAAGAAAGAAAGAAAGAAAGAAAGAAAGAAAGAAAGAAAGAAAGAAAGAAAGAAAGAAAAGAAAGATCTCCTTATCTGGTAATTACGTTTTCTCACTCTCTCTGTTTTTTTTAAATTATTTTTAACGTGTCTTTTCAAGCCTTTTCAAACTTTCTAATGGAATCCTCATGTAAATGTTTCAAAACCTCCTTCCATTTCAAATCTCACATAAGCTCTTCCAAATTCTCAACAGTCATTCTCAATTAATAAAAATTTCACCGAGGTATGAGTTCTTTTTTTTTTCCCCTCACCGAAAAGTCTCCCACGGTGGCTTCCTAAAATATTTGGAAAACAATTTTCAAATGGAAATCATTCTATAAATACATAGCCATGAAACCAGATTCTCCTTGGGCTTGACCTGGTCTTGGTTGTGTGTGAGTGCTTCCTGGAAAAGGCCTTTTCTTCTCTACTTGGATGGCTTTGTGCCCTTTTATGGTAAGTTGGAAAAAAAAAAACCACACTAGAATTTTAAAATATACCTCTTAGGAATTCATATAGATGAGATAAAGCTGTGTATACACATTTAAAGGACAACATTAGGAACACATGATTTTAGAGGTTTCTTCCTTGGGTAGATGTGGAGAGATGTGTTATCCTGGGAATAGTGATGCAGTAAGAGTCACGGTCAAGGTCCCAGTCCTACACTGACTGATGAGTTCACACGTGCTTATTAAGTAATCATGAACAAATGAATGAGGACATACATGGAACCATATTTAAAGTGAGCCACAAGCCAAGATTATAACTAATCCAAATCTGCACATTTGAGGCCATAGAGAAAGCAAAGAAAAAGAAATGCATAGGCAAGATTTTAATTTCTAGCACTAACAAGTTACCCTCCAAAATGGCAATACAGCTATACACCCTGCATGGTGTTCATTCCCTATTTCCCTTTATGTTTGCCCGCACCTTATGGAGTGTGTGATCTCCTAGTTTTGATCTCAATGTCCCCGATGAGGAAAGAGTAGAGCCAATTTTCATATGCTTACTGGTAATTTTTATGTCCTCTTCTGTGAATTGATATATATATTACCCACTTTTCTACACTTGGGGAAACTGAAGTTTTATTAACTTAAGCAGACTTCAACTTCCAGTCTTGATAGAATTGCAAATGCAAAACTATGATGCCCTAGAGAAAGGATCCACGAGGTGAACCCTGAAACAAACTGATTTGTCGATACCGACACACAAGTAATACTCTGGATACCCATCCTTCTTCTGGTTCACATAAGCAAATATAGTCCTCTGGTCTCCAGGTTCTGTCTTATAGCACAGAAGTTTTCATTTTGATATTGTTCAATTTGTGTATGTTGACTTCTGTAGTTCGGTTTTCTGTGTCTTTTTCAGAAGGTGTCCCCTACACAGAGTTAAAGACACAGTCACATATTTCTTCATGTAATTTAAAAAATTATGCCTGTAGTACATCCCGATTATATTTTTATAACTAGTATGAAGTAAGGAGATTACTTTTCATTAAATGAAAGCCAGTTCTCTTGATACCATTTCTTTAAAAATCTAGAAAAATGTAGGGCTCCTGGGTGGCTCAGTTGGTTAAGCGACTGCCTTCGGCTCAGGTCATGATCCTGGAGTCCCGGGATCGAGTCCCACATCGGGCTCCCTGCTCAGTGGGGAGTCTGCTTCTCCCTCCGACCTTCTTCCCTCTTGTGTTCTCTCTCTCTCATTCTCGCTCTCTCAAATAAATAAATAAAACCTTTAAAAAAATAAAATAAAAATAAATAAATAAAAATCTAGAAAAATGTAATCCGTGGGGGGAAGTTAGAGTCACAGAATGTCAGAGCCACAAAGACCAAAAAAACGAAAAACAAAACAAAACAAAAAAAACAAAAACGAACAAAAAGCCCTGTTCAGTGTCCACTGTTTCAGGTAAGGGACTAGGGGTCTAGAAGCATTCAGTAACCTACTCAAGGCCACCCAGTGGGGAAGCGGCAGAATCAGAAATCAAACGCAGGCTGCCTATGGCCCAGCTCAGTCTTTCTGGAATTCTTCTAAAAAGACGTTCTGCCAATATCACTTGAATGTGCTTCCTGGATCCCACGCACACTTCTTAAACTAGCTAAAATAACTATTCTAGGCATTCTAGTATACATCCCTGCACTGAGTGTGTGTGTGCATGAGTGAGTTGCATGTGCGCACACACATGCGTGAGTGCGTGTGTGTTTGTTACAAAAACTCTTTGTGTTACCTTACTCCACTCAAATTTATGTATATTGAGGTCCAGGCCCCCTAGGTGAAAACGGTCAACTACATTTGATTCAAATAGAATAATTTTCAGTAATTTGTTTCAAATAGAAGAATATAATTCCTGCAAACACCATGAATTTTTTTTAACTAATCAAGGCAATCACTCCACCAAATTAAGAAAGAGCAGGAGGTCTTGGTCATGCTTGGCTGAGGGAATGAACAACAGACCATGCATCCACCTCAACAGCCAGCTTGGTAGGTATGGAACAGAACAATGCATAACATGTTTTGGGGGAAATCCGCTCTAATTCCAGGGCAATCCACACAACCCCAAATACAGAATATAGGCTTTCTTGACATTGCCACATAAAAGCAGAATGCTCAGTTTAAATCTTCAACTTAAAAAAAAGAACTTCGAGTTTTCCTGTTCAGAGATTAAGATATATGGTTGAAGCTGCCCTTCATGCATCCTTCGTACGTTGTTAGCAGGACACAAAGCACCCACATTTCACAGGAGACCCTGAGGGATGAAGAAAAAAATGTGAAGCTGTGTTGGGCAGGAGAGAAAGAGAGGAGACAGCGTGGAACTAAGCTTACCCCAACAGACACAAGGATACAGCATTCCTGGAACTAGTCTAGGTGTTTAGACCTTGTATCATTCACAAAGCAAGAGAAACTCCATCAAAGAGGGGCTTTTAAAAAAGGAGGAGCAAAGGAGTTTGTTTTTCTGACACAGGAAGTCTGGAGGCAGACAATCCAAAGCTCAACCATGCTCTTTCATCTTTCCTCTTTGCCATTTCCAGTTGACAGCCTCATAGTCACAGCATGGCTGCTGAACCTCCAGGCATCACACTTTGGTTTAAGAGAGAAAGAATGAGGAAGTGGTAGTGCCAGTTGCATCAGTTTCTCTTATTGTAAAAGCTTTCCTAAACCACCCCTCTTTCCCCGGTAGATGAATTTTGGCTGGTCTATTGGCTCAAACTGCTCCACGTGACCATCTCCACACAGATGGAAACAAAATACAGATATTTATTTCCTTTGTCTAGTCACTATGGTAACTTCAGCATGTGGAGGCTGGAGCTGGGTGGGCCCTGTGCCTGCCACAGATTCACCATACATGGATCTGGGATCTGAATGATTCCGGGGCTAATCGTCTCTTCTAGAAGTCACTGTACCACCACCATTCCATGGCCTGAAACCAAATCTGAGAAAAGGAGACATACATCTCTAAGATCCCACAATTTTTACAGTGAGCCAATGGAAGAGCAAAATAAAACTGGATCCCCGACTCAAGAGTGAACAGAGATCTTAGATTAGATTCACCCATATTCTCAAGGACAGAAAATGTGGTCATGAAAAATTTCCTTATCCTCTCTAAAACCCACATCCTCATCTGTAAAATGTAAATAATGATTCCTACATTGCAAGTTTGTCATGAGATTTCTTTGGAGTCCTGCAAAGGATGCATCATCCTAAGAATGAAGAGCAAGAGCTTTGCTCTGGGACAGCTGGGTTTAAATTGAACTTGGACACCTACCAGCTGGGTGATCCTGGCTAAGTGATTTATCCTATAATGACTTTTCTCATCTGTAAAAGGGAGATAGTGACACACTTCTTCATGGGACTATAATGAGAATCAGCAAAAAAAAAAAAAAAAAAAATCTGGGGAAGCATTTGAAATAGCCCTGGGCATATGGCAAGTATTCAGTAAAGACCAGCTGCTCTTATATTTAGGTATCTGTACCTTGCACGGACGTGAGATGTCAGAGACACCACCACTGTTCTTTTCCTTTCCCATGCCATGAGATTTTTATGGGGACTGAATAAGGTAAAAATTATGACTCTGCTTGGTGAGGTCCAAGGAGTTACTGAAAAGAAAGCATTTACCCTGACGGTGGCAGGGTGTGGGGAGGCTCAGGGAGCAGCCCCTGGGGGCAGCCAGGACCCCGCCAGGTCTGCGGGGCCGATGCTGTGTTTGACTGCACCTGCCTCATCCCCGTCGAGCACATTAGCCTGCAGAGATGAAAAGGAATAAGAGAAGTTTTCGAGCCTTGACCAAACTCAACAGCTTTCCAGCAGATGGAGGAGTCATCATCTTTCAGACATGTCGTCAAAGAAGAAAGAAAGTCTTCCCCAGGAAGCTGAGTCAGCCCATGCCGTCAGGCAGAGCTGTTGCCATCTCCTCCCTGGAGGACCCCATGTGCCATTGTCAGGTGGCACGGGCATTTGGGGCTCAGAGAGACAGGGATGTAGACAGGGCGACTTCCTCCCCCCCCCGCAGATGCACTCCTGGTGTGCCACTGAAGAAGAAATTAGTGTTCACTTCTGCAACACCAGGACACGTCCTGTGCAGTACAAAACGGGGACGGGAGAAGGACAGCTGAGTGCTCGGTCTCCCGGGGAGGAGGGCACTGTCCCCAAGCCAAAGGAGCCGTGGGCTCCTTTGGTCCGTGAAAGAGCAGCGTTTGCCTTAGGAGGTGATCCCTGGGCCTCAGGACCCCTGAGGACTGTAGATTTTGTCAGTAGGGACAGATGGGGGAGCACCCATGTTTTCTACCTTTGGAAGGGCACCTGCTGTGCCTTCTCGCTGATGAGAAAGAAAAAGAAAGAAAAGAAAGAAAGAAAGAAAGAAAGAAAGAAAGAAAGAAAGAGAGAAAGAAAGAAAGAAAGAAAGAAAGAAAGAAAGAAAGAAGAAAAGAAAGAAAAGAAAGAAAAGAAAGAAAAGAAAGAAAAGAAAGAAAAGAAAGAAAAAGAAAGAAAGATATCTCTCCAGTCCTGGATTTTCATATTTAATCAGCCCACAGGCCCCAAGGCATGCTCTGGCCCTGCAGAGGATGGAAAGGTAGTTTAAATCTCTACTACAAAATGGGTGGCTCTTGCCAGAGAACTTGCTGGAAGCTGCCAACCATGAAAGCAGTAGAACAGGTGCTCAAGACTCACTGAATATTAGGGTAGTTAGGGTTTCATTATCATGCTCAGCTCTTCCACGGAACAGCTGCTCTTGGGTATGATTTTGAATTCACAGCTTCTGGCCACCCGATCATCACTCACAGGCAGAAGTAACCCATGGAGAGACGAATTATTAATAATAATGAAGACACATCGAATGCTGATTCTGCGTGGGGCACTTACTTTGCTTAGGTTTTTGTAGGTGCTAACTCCTTTTTTTCTTCATGAACACCCTAGAGGGAGGTACTATTTTAACCTCCATTTTAAGATCGACAAAACTGAAGCCGAGAGGAGCAAAGTTAAGGGCCTTGCATGCACCCAAGTTCTCAGGGTTCCAAGCTCCGGGCTTCATCACTGGGTGATGCCCCGTCTCCCTGAGAACTCTGTACACAAGCCACCAGCACCTCAGAGCAGAAGATCTGGAATGCAAGGCTCCGCAGCCTCCACAATTCAGCTACCAGGGTATTTGTGAATACGGCAAAGAGCACTTCACCAAGCCAGCAGAAGGGCTCCATGAACAAGAACGGTGGCATTCACTTTGTGAATTTATATACATTCTAGAAGCTAGGCAGTGTAGAGTAGATTCTGACATTCCTCTCCTGGTCATCTCAGGGATGAGCACCGTGGCTATGTGAATAATCCAGAGTGTTGCTTTCCAGCCGTGTCTTGGGCCACATGGTCTTCTCTGGAATGTCTCCTTAATCGGCTCTGTTACCAACCAAGACTAAGTCTCTGCTTAAGCCCTTTTACTAAGTGCTTTCAAACACTGACTCAACATCAAATCGATTTCTCCAGGAATCTGCTTCCCTCCAATATGCCTCGCCAAGTGTTGCCTTCGACATCTGACAGCTCCCTGTTGGGACGATGTGAGCTTTGTAGGTCGGCCCTTCTTCCTCTGGGGTATGTTCTATGCAAGGCATGATGGGTGGGGAGGCTTCCCTGTTAGAGCTGGGGCTGTGGGATCCTCTGTCGGGAAGATCTGTGTGTGCCATCGCCATGATAATCCCCATAGAGCACCATTAAATGTCCCTTTGCCAGCCATCGCTAATGGACATGACTATTTAATAATTGAATGCATTATGTCATGTGAGCCTCCACAACACCTTAGCTAGAGTTTTCCTTGGGCCTCTGCCCTGGGTATCTCAAACCAGCTCAGATGAACACAGACATACCCCAGCCTTCCGGTGTTACCCATGAGCGATGTATCAATCAACACGTAATTATTACAGACTTTGTCTGTTTCTGAAATCCATCCCTCAAAGTGAATTTCCTGCTGCAGCCATACCAACTTCGCAATTGTGTTTCTATTGCTCTTGGGCTCTGGGCCACTTGATACTACACAAAACCAAACAAGGTTTCATCTGAAGAGATTGCTGCCTCCGCTAGCTCAGCCTCCAGATGCAAATCCCCCGCTGCAGGTCCCCTGCTTCCACAGAGAAAGGGTGTTTATAAACACGGCTTTAAGCGAACAGGAAGATTTCTTCTTTGAGTGCTGCCTGAACCGTTCACTCTCCTCTCCTGCCATGGTCCAATCCTCTGCAGCAGTTTCCTAGGCTATAAATGAAAAATCTTTCCTTGGGGATGGACAGATGCTAAGCAAGCCGAGCTGTTACTATGTTACTTGACCTTGCCACCAGAGGGAGGCTACAGACAGGGGAAGTCCTCCCTCTCCAGGTATAGGAGTTTCTTTGTGGCTACTACAAATTCAGCGGCTTGAAAGAACATACATTTAATATTTTATAGTTCTGCAAGTCAGCAGTCTAAAATGGATTGGCAGAGCTTCCTTCTGCGGGCTCGGGGGGGGCAAATCTGTTTTCTTGCCTTTTTCCAGCTTCTAGAATCCACCCGCATTCCTTGGCTCATGGCCCCTTCCTCCATTCTTGAAGCCAGCCGGATAGCTCCTTCAAATCCCTCTCTCTCTCTAACTTGGACATTCATACCTCCCTTTTTATAAAGAAGGATCCTCGCAGTGCCTTTGGGCCCACCAGGAGAACCCAGGGCACTCTCTTCACGTCAAGATCCATCATTCCATCTGCAAAGTCCTTTTGTCATGCAAGGAAACACAGTCACTGGTTCCAGGGATCGGGATGTGGACATCCTGGAAGAGGGGCATTATTCTGCCTGCCACACTAGGGAAGAAGACAAGATGACCAAACTGAAAAAAAGTAACCCTTCATAGAAAGGGGGAGATCAATTCACAGTAGATTCTTCAGCCACCAAGATGTTCATGGAAGCCCGTGAAGTGAACCTGAAAGATGAACTGACACCCTCTTTGCAGAAGAAGAAACTGAAGCCCAGAGAAGTTAAAGGACTTACCACACACACACACACACACACACACACACACACACACACACACACGAGCTAGTTAACGACCTGACAGTGTCCTCAGTCCGGCACCTGACTCTGAGTCCAGGGTTCTCCTTCCACCCAGGGTCTTCCACTCCACATCAGATCCACCCTCTTCTTAAAAGAAATGTGTCACCATACATAGTCATGTAGTCTCCTGGGTGCTCTTGAAGCTGAGAATCCCTTTCTGCAGGCCTTTCTGTCACGTGCTCTAGAAACGTTGCTCACCATGCAGTGGTATTCTTTGAAGATCCTCTTCTTTCATCCCTGCTCGAAATAGCACCTGCCATAGTGTTCCTGGGAATCTTCAGAGCGAGGACCCAAAAGAATGGGTAAATTGATCACCCGGTGAACTGACCTACATTCTGCTTAATTGTTTTTGGCTTGACCATGACCCCAGGCATCAGAGGCAAGAGGGAAAAAGGAGATGGTGAGATCTCGATGTGTATGGATTTTATGGCTCTGGTTGATCTTAAAAATTAATAATTGTCAGGAAGAAATTTAAAGAGAAGAGACCTTTAGCATAGTTAATTTTTACAAAAAACCCACTTCTGCTGATGTCTGAGGAAGAAGAAATTATCAAAATGATGACTTGTAGGTTTCTCGGGGGTAGATCATCTGGTCTGGTTCAACTGCTCTTTTATTATGATGTGTTGGGTCAAGTTTTATTTTATTACAGAAAAGACTAAATTGGATGTCACATATTTTATGTGAGATATTTTAATATGGGCAAAAGACCTCAGACTCTCTCTAATGTACAAAATGCTTTATATTATCGGAAGTAACTGAAGAAACAAAGGTTTTAATAAAACATGAACCGAAGATGCCGTCGAAAGATACTTAAGATGTTTCTAGGGTCACCATCAAATGCATAGAATCTCCTGATTTTTTTAACACTTTAGTTGTACATCCTTTTGGAGGGCTTCAAAAAGGCATTCGCTTCCTTCTGATTTGATCATTTAGTACATTTGGCAGCTGTTGAGTTTCATTTCATAACGTGTTTCCAATGGAGATGTACATAGCGTGGCTTGTTTAATATAATTTGTTGTTTACGCTCCAGCATTCATGGTATTATCTGCCTAAATGTGCAAAGAGGGGCTGAGTGAATAGCTGTTTTTGTTTTTCTTTTCTTTCTTCTTTAATTTTTAAATCAGCCAGGGTTTTCTGCATCTTGCAAAACATAATCAGTACTGATAGAGTTTACACATTTCAGCAAAAGAATCATACTCCTTCAAAGTTCTCCAAACAGTCCCCAAACCTCCAATTACTATAATAAAAGTTAAGACAGGTAAAATCCCAGCATAATAAATGCTATTGCAAAGGAAGCTTCTCGTCCCAGTAGCGGAGACCAAAGAAATGAGACTTCGCTGGTCGGACTGCAGCATGGTATGCACACAGACTGTCCATCTGTCGTCCTCCAGGTCCCACGGATGCCTCGGATTGACGCCCTCTCCCCACTGTTGACCATCTCAGCCATGGGCCACCACCAGCTGATCCACACATCCAATCGCCAGGGTCCGCAGTCCGATCATCACCAACCCTATTGGTTTTTATCTTCCGAGTCACTTTCCTTCTGCTTTCACGGCCGGAGCCCCATGATGATGCCAGGGAGCCCTGGGCACTCTTGCCTTCATGGAGCCCTGATGCCATAAAAAAAGATATTTAAAATTACATCTTATCACTTTGTTCATATAAGGACAGATGTAATCCAAGCTGAATTCGTTATTATATGTTCAACATTATTATATTCATTTTTAAATTCTGATTTTAAGCTAAGCAAATTAAACATTTTCACAGGCCACTAACAGGTGCCCTGGGTCGGGGGCACGGGGCCTGCTGTGCCGAATGGCTAAGCTGGGCCTGCTCACGGCCCCAACCCTCACTTGTGCTTCTCTGACCGTCCCTTGCTTGGTCTCTGCCCACCTACTCTTGGCAATCCGTTCTCCAGCTGCAGCCAGAGGACCTAAATATTCAAATTTGCATATAATTCTTCAAGGTTTTGCATTGTTTTTTAATTTTTTTTTCATTTTTTAGCTTTGCTGAGATAGAGTTGACATATAGTGTAAGTTGGAGGTGTTCACGGTAGTGACTTGATACATGTTGTGATGACCACACTAAGGTTAAGTTAACACACTCAGCGACTCACATAGTCATAACTTGTGTGTGTGGTGGAAATGTTTAAGACTTCCCCTCAGCAGCTTCCGAGTATACAATACAGCATTGTCCACTACAGTCTCCACGCTCCGTGTGTATTATTTCCCTTCTTCAGCTTAGAACTTGTACGTTTGTACCCTTCGAACACCTTCATCCATTTTAATCCCCCACCAACCACCACCCACACACCCACACACACACACACACACACACACACACTCCAGCAACCACCAGTCTGTTCTCTGTGACCATGAGTTTGGTGTGTTCAGATTCCACATATAAGTGAGGTCATACAACATTGATCATTCTCTAATTTCACTCAGTCTAATGTCCTCAAGCTTCATTCACATTGCAAATGGCAAGATTTCCTTCTCTTTTGAGGCTAAATAATATCCACATCTTTTTTTTATTATTTGAGCACAGGTGACACACAGTGTTACATTAGTTTTAGGTGTACAAATTAGTGATTCAACAACTCTCTACATTATGCGATGCTCACCACAAATGAGCTCCCCTCTGTCCCCATACAACACCATCACAATTCCATTGACTATATTCCCTATGCTGTGCCTTTTATTCCCGTGACTTCTTCATTCCATAAGTGGAAGCTTGTCTCTTCCACTCCCTTCACCCATGTGCCCATCTCCCACTCCCCTCCCCTCTGGCGACCATCAGTTCTCTGCATTTCTAAGTCTGATTCTGTTTTTTGTTTATTAATTTGTTTGATTTTTAGATTCCACATATAAATGAAGTCATACAGCATTTGTTTCTCTGTCTGACTTATTTCACTTAGCATGATACCCTCCAGATCCATCTATATTGTGACAAATGGCAAGATCTCATCCTTAATTATGGCTGAGTAATATTCCATCGTATATATACACCACATCTTCTTCATCCATTCATCTATCAATGGACACTTGGTTTGTTTCTATATTTCGGCTATTGTAAAAATGCTGCAATAAACATAAGGGTGCATGTATCTTTTCAAATTAGTGTTTTCATTTTCATGGGGTAAATACCCAGTCCTGGAATTATTGGTTCATATGGTAGCTCTATTTTTAAGTTTTTGAGGATCCTCCATATTGTTTTCCACAGTGGCGACACCAGCTTGCATTCCCACCAACAGTGCACGAGGGTTCTTTTTCTCCACATCCTTGCAGACACTCGTTACTTCTTGTCTTTCTGATTCTAGCCATTCTGACAGGTGTGAGGTGATCTCTCACTGTGGCTTTGATTTGCATTTCCCCGATGATGAGTGATGTTGAGCATATTTTCCTGTGTCTGTTGGCATGTATATGTCTTCTTTGAAAAAACGTATATTCAGGTCTTCTCATTTTTAATTGGATTATTTGTTTTTCGGTGTTGAGTTATATTAGCTCTTTATATATTTTGGATATTAACACTTTATCAGATACATCATTTGCAAATATCTTCTCCCATTGATAGGTTTTTGGTTTTGTTGATGCTTTCCTTTGCTGTGCAAAAGTCAGTTCAGATAATACCAACTTAATTTCAATAGTATACTAAAACTATTTCATGTTGTTATTGTCACATATTATATCTTTGTATATTGTGTTTGCATCAATATATAGTTATACTTCTTGTTTTATGCAGTTGTCATCTAAACCAGATAGGAAAAAAAAAAGGAATTGCAAACAACAACAAAAAAATACATTAACACCGTCTTGGGGCACCTGGGTGGCTCAGTCTGTTAAGCATCTGCCTTCAGCTCAGGTCATGATGGCAGGATCCTGGGATCAAGCCCCACGTTGGGCTCCCTGCTCAGTGGGTAGTCTGCTTCTCCCTCTCCCTCTGCTGCTCCCCCTACTTGTGCTCTCTCTCCCTCTTTCTCTCTGTCAAATAAATAAATAAACTCTTTTTAAAAAAAACTTATAATTATCTAATGTAGCTATCTTTACATGTGTATTTGAGTGACTGTCTAGTGTCCTTTAATTTCAGCCTGATGATGTCTCTGGAAAGTTTCTTGTGGGGCACATCTGGTAGAAGCAGATTCTCCTGGGTTTAGTTTATTTGGGGATGTCTTAAATTCTCTATTATTTTTGAAGGATACTGTTGCCTGATACAGATTTTTGGTTGACAATTTTTTTTTCTCAGCCTTTCCAATATGGCATCTCACTGTCTTCTGGCTACCATGGTCTCTGATGAGAAGTAAGCTGCATGTCCTGTTGAGGATCCCTTGTACATCATACAATCTGTCACTTCTCCCTTGTGGCTTTCAAGTTTCTCTCTCTGTCTTTGTCTCTCAAAAGTTTGGTTGGAGATGACCATGTAGTAGGGTGGAAACATCAGTGGCTTGGAGGTAAACGTGGGTGTTAATCCCAGCTGTGTCCATTTCTAACTGGTTTTCTCATGTCTGATAGGAACATAATACTATCTAATATTAGGACTATTGCAAAAATAAAATTAAATAATGTAAACGAGTCATGGAAAGCAAGCGATATATCATTGTTCAATTTTTATAGACTCAGGACATGGTTCTGCCCAGAATGGGCTACTATTTCATTCCTAACTGACTGGTTCACATTGGTGCTCCCATTTTATTTGTCCTGTACCATTTTCCCTCTACAAGGGCATATGTCTACAGTCAGAAAACACCACTCATCTATACCCTGGGCTGTTTCAGGGGCCACCCAAACTAGTGCTATTTCTCTTACAGTATCATCCAGGGATGTTTAATGGAACATAATGTTGTCACCTCATGGCCGTCTCTGCAATACGAGGATTACACACGGTTTCCCTTAAATAACACATCATACTAATAAACTGACTTCATCTTTGGTTTGGTTTGGTTTTGTAGTCATTTTTTGTGTTTTATTCTTGTGTCAGATTTTACCTATGCTTTCTCATGGATTTGTCAGGGATTTTTTTGTTCATTGTGTGTCCAGCGCCCAGACTGGTATACGGTAGGTACTCAAATATTTGTTGGCAAGGGAATGGATGAATACATAAACTTTGTTTGTTTTAATGATTTTCTTCTATTTTTTCTAACTCATTTGTATTTCTGGTTCTGACTCCCTTTCCAATTCTGAGTAGCCATTGAACGGATTTGTTTGCTCTCTTGCAGGTTTGTTTGTTTTCTCCTTCCCACCTGAATGCCATACATCATCATGCTTTGATTGCAGTGACTCAGGGTTCCAACAAAGACAGATGCTTTCAGCACCTGTTCTTTCAAAAGCAAGTTTAAATCATTTCCCTCCGTATAGGTCTAAAATCTATCCTGCTCTAAGAAACAGAGGAGAACGCATCCTGCGTCACATGATGGCTTTTGCGGGATGAGTCTTAGCACCATGTGGCCAGAGATCCAGGCTGCATGCTACCCAAAGTTTGGTCCACAGATCTGGGCTGCTCCATGAACCATCACCATCTGCAATAAGTATAGAAAGTGAGAACAAACACTTAGAAACTTATTTGAAATTTGACGTTGCGGCAGCATCCAAGCCTCTGATTTTGCATTTTATAAAATTCGCAGTCCATGACGTTTTCGAAATAAAAGACACTGGTCCTCTCACACACAAATAGTGTGAGAAGCCCCAGCTGAGTTCTGAGCAGGATCAAATGTAGAGGTGGCTCCATCTGTCTATAGAACAGGCTGCGAGCTTGAGGACTGTCCACATCCCATGACTTTCTGGAAAAACTATAAACTTGGCATAATGCTTCCTGATGGGTGGGAGTCATAAGCCCTTGTATATGTTTCCATAGGAAAAAAAATGCTGTTTAGGGAATAATGGACATTACCTGAAGTTATGTAGTATATCGCAGTTTCTAAATCAATTCGTCTTCTGTCTTTGCAGCACACAAATGTAGCTGCCCTGCAAGGAAAACCTCACTCCCTGGGATAAAAAGGCAGCTGTGCCAGAGGAGGGAATAATAGGGGAGCCTGTACCAAGTCAGGATATACCTCATTGACGCTAAAGCTGATTGATGAGCAAGGAGCCTTCTGAGTCCAGAGGAGAACAAAAGGGAAACGAGATAGACAAATGGTACCAGGACGCATGAGAAACCGTAGGTGTGACACAGATGTGTGTTCTCTTGCAAGGGAAGATTAGGGTCTTTAAAGACTGACAGTTGTTGTCAGTGCAGTTGACATAAATTTTGCTAATGTTAATGGAAATGTACTAGCACGATTTACCAAAGCCATTTACAGCTGTTGAGTTAGAGTGAGATAAAAAACCCATTGTAGGAAGAAGAACCCAAGAGGTTTTGTACTCTTGAGTGTGAACAAATGCATATTTTAAAACCGCTATACACACAGAGTGTTCCCTCTAGTGTGTCAATTCTTATTTTTCTTTAAAGTTATTCTTGCAGATCATAAAAAATCTACAGCAGATTTTGTGGTTCCAGAAAGCCTTCTAAGACTCTCTGCTTTCTCCATTTTGAGACTGTGCTTCTTGGGTTCACAGGCTTTTATTTCTAACAATTTTGGTTTTTTTTAGGAAATTATGTTCTTTCATCCTTCCTCATGATGCTAGAATTAGACAGTCTCATCTGGGTTGAATCAGACAAGTCACAAAATATTCTGCAATGCCAAGACATTGCTTTTAGCTCTGGAGTGACAATGCCAAGGGCATGTGAAGTTTCTACAGATAATGGATCAAATATAAAGAGCATCAAAGGCCAACCTTGAAGGGCATGAGGTGAGAGGCTCATGACATCTCTATGCTGCTGCAGTCAGTGCTTGCAAAGCAAGCCAGAGAGTTGACGGTGGGAGGGAAATGCCTTCACAGCTGAAATATCTCCTGGTGTCAAGGACGCAACTGGATGGCCTTCAACCTAGGGAACATCTCTTCCCTTCTCTTCTTACAAGGGCATCAGTCCTATTGGATCAGGGTACCACCCTTATCACCCTTATGACCTCAATTCACCTTAATTATCTCCCTAAAGGCCCTGTCTCCAAATACAGCCAGACTGGGTGCCTAGACTTCAACATACAAACTTGCAGTGGGTGGGGCTGGGGAGCACACAATTCAGTCCATAACATTAGTAAAAGTTTTTTTCTGCGAGTAGTAGAAACTCAACTCTCATGTTGGGTTGTCCAGAGGAAGAGTGTCTCCACTGTTCATTCCGGAGCTCAACAGAGACCCAATTTCAACAGCAACCACAGAAATTATGTTCAGTTGTGTGCATAGATTCAAACACAATTACTCTCAGGCGCACAAACTATTTTAAGATTCTGTGGGTCTATTCTGCCCAAATTAATTACTATCTGTAAGAGGTACCAACAGCACTCATTAAACCAGGCTGGATTATTGCAGGGTGTTAACGGTGTTTACGTGTCTGTCATCATTGGAAATGACATTAACATCGCTTCCCTCATTTATTTATCCAGAGCACAGTGAATGAACAGGCCTTGAGTTAGAAGGTTTCAAGGCCACCAAAATGTTCAGAAACTAGAATGCCTCCGCCTTGTTTCATGAATCTCAGGGCAAGGTGAGCCACTTCTGCACACTCCAAGAAGAGAATTGTGAAAATTCAGATGTTCCAGAAAATATAAGTAAACAATAAATAAATAAATGTTGTCACTCCTTGAAATCAGCTTGTATCTGTCAACTGCACAATTACCTATAGCTAAGATTCACACTTCAGGGGACCCCAGAAAAGGGATTTCTGCTTCTTATTACTGTTCAGTGTTTGTTCTGGTTTGGTTTGGTTTGGTTTGCCTCCCACTTTTCTTGACTTATCACGGCTTCCAGCATCTCTGTCCTCTTCTTTCAAAGGTTTTCCATTTTTCTTTTTACAAACTTGATGTCTCTCTGCTTCCCACCAGTCTTTGCTTTGAGTTCCTGCCTCCTGCAAGAAATCCCCCCTCCTCTCCTTCATGTCTCCCTCTACCCTTGCCTACTGAGGCCCTGACAGGCAGGCTCTTACCAGAGACCCTGAGTCGATGTCTTAAATGTACCTTTAGGAAGTGCCTTCTTTCCACATGTAGATCTTTCTGGGAAGAACCAAGCAAGGTCCATCATCTAGACCTGGGAGTCTCCATGAGAAGGCTGCCCCTGAAACTGAAGAGGAGCACTGGGCATTCTCTTTGCACAAAGCAGAATTCTTTCATCTCAGAGAATTCAATTCTATGAGCACTCTGAATTCTAGACTGAAGCAGATCAAGCCTCGGTGGATGCCTTTAATAACTGTATCTTCCCTCACAAGGGCTGTATGCTTGTAGGGGATCAGACTTTTTAAAAACAGAGGCACACTCTGGTCTCCTTGCTGCTCAGTTTCACAATTTTGAACCGTGAGCTTCTTTGTTGTCAAAGTTGGGTCTCTGTAGGCCTGGTGCCAGGACACTTTCTACTTGTAGGGGCAGAATTACTGGGGTATTCACTGTGGGATTACATTACCTCTGCCTTCCCTGTGAGCCAGCAGCCGGCTCATCCTCAAACCCCAGCCCTTGTGCAGTGTGGAAGATGTGACCATGAGGAACGAGACTCAGGATGAGATAAACAAGGGCTAAATGACTAGAGAAGCTGAAGTTTCTCCCAACAATGATTGTTAAGCTACTCTGATAAGGAGCTTCAGACCAATTCTGGCCATTAAAGAAATGCCGTAACCCTAGAGTCAGAAGTCTCGAGAATGGGATGGATTTAGTCCTCATAAAAGCAGCTCAGTGAACTGAAGGGGATACTTGGTGATATCACCGTCAGCAGGGTAGGGGAATTTTTTTAAGTAAATAACAATGATTTATACAATTTGCATAGCAAGCAAACACACAGTCGACTAGCTGGAGCACTGTATATACTAACTGGAGGCAGATACACTGCTACCTCTAAGTAAAAGTTTCCAGTAATTTCTCAAGACCAGAAGTGACCTGGTGAACAAATATGGCAAGTAGTCTCAATACCACAGCAGCTTACAGGCAAGGGTCCAAAAGGATGTCTTGAGGACCAAGCTGTTTTGGGGAGTTGCAGGGCATGCTCACATTTGTCTCCCTGTGGATTGGGTATGATATAAACACAAACCTTTTTGCTAGAGAGAAAAGGGTTTGAGAGTTGGTCTCCTAAATTCTGGTTGACTAGAGAGGAAAAGTAGTTCCTAGATGTGATGACCAAAATGATTGCCAAAAGCATCAAGTGGAAAAATAACTCAAAGAAAATAGAAGTGAAAAGAACGTCAAGAAGCCAGTGAGTGAAAAACACGTGACATGAGGAAGAAACACGCCCAGCCCTTAGCACAGCGTCCAGCACAAAATATTTACTCCACGCATGGGACTGAAGAAGTAAAAGCCTAAATGAATAAGTGGAAAAGATTTAATTCATTGTATCAGGAGTAGCCTCTTTCCACAGAAGGTGCGTCTGGAGCTTCAAAAAGAAGCAGAATAAACATTTCATAATGCACGGGCAAATAAACCTGAAAGGAAGAGACTCATCATGGTAGTTGGAACCTCCCAGCTAAGGATGGGGGCCGCTGTGGGTACACGTGGTACAGCCAATGGGAAGTAAAGGAAACATGACAGGCATTCCCCAGATGTCCTGAGAGCTACCCAGCGTGTCTGATTCAGGTGTAAACAGATAACCACAGGAGAGACAAGCTTGAGCTTGCGGCAGAAGTAGTGTTTTTAGCTCTTCTTCCACTAAAATCCATGACCGGAAGTAAAGGAGTCTTTCGGAAGTACACAGTGGAAGTTACTGTCTAGCTTATACTTAGAGTTTTCCATTTGGGGGTGAACACAGTTTTCACTCTGGGCGGGACAATATTTCACTTTGTTGACCAACAATGCAGCTGATTGTTGCCCATCGAACACTAGTTAACACCCTGCAGTCACTGTGACAACCAACAAGTGCCGCAACACAATTCCAACTGCCCTCCTGGGGAGTAGTATCCAGTTGAGTAGCACCGGATTCTCCCAAGGAACTTGGCTTAGTCTTCTGGATCATGGTCTGTTGTACTAAAATGATAAGCTCTTGGAAAAGGTGATGGTTTATCCTGTAAATATTGGACTCACCTACTTAGCAAGACATGATAGTGTGTTCAAGATAACTTTGAATGATACTCAAGTATGGAAAAGAGAAAAACTCAGACAAATACTATGTCATTGCCCAGCCAAGTTTGCTCCCTTCAAGCGTTCACTCCATCACAGAGCACCCACTGGCTGGACAGAGTTTACAGACTGAGGTCCTAAGGCTTAGCCATTTCACTTGCTTATGCCTTACTTCAGGGCTTTACAGTCTCAATTCCACCCTGGCCTTACTTTTTATCTTATTCTCCAGCTGGTTCTTTTACTTCCATCCACTGAGCAACCACTTGCAGCTTTCAACCATTGCTTGGTTTTCTGGCTACTGCTTCTGTACTGTTCCCTCATCATGGCAACGAAGCCAGATCATCTTGGAATGACTGCTGTGCCCAGTGTAGCCCTGGAAACATCCACACTTGGGCAGGGTCCTGCCAGGCAGTCCTCTCCCAATCTTGGTTTAGTCTTGGTGACACAGCAAAAACAGACAGGACACAGAATGAACAAACGGTGGTAAGGTGGGTCTCCAGGTCCTCTAGGGAAAGAACAGTGGAGAAGAATGTTTAAAACAATGCTTATAGCTTCACAGTTCATATGCAAGGACTCAGAATAGGAGTCATAAAATAAAATTCTAAGAATAGGAAATAAATTATCTCATGGGTTCAACTGACAATCAGTGGCTCATGGAACTAAAAAGTCCAAGGGTAGATGTGGTTTTAAATGAGGTGGATCTAGGCCCCTGGGTGGCTCAGTCAGTTGAGAGCCTGACTCCTGGTTTTGGCTCAGGTCATGATCTCAGGGTTGTGAGATCGAGCCCCACGTCAGGCTCTGCACTGGGCATGGAGCCTGCTTAAGATTCTCTCTCTCACTCAACTACAAGAACCAAACTGAGGGTTGCTGGAATGGAGGGGGTGGGGGATGGGGTAACTGGGTGATGGGCATTGAGGAGGGCACGGGATGTGATGAGCACTGGGTGTTATACACAACTGATGAAACACTGAACTCTACCTCTGAAACTAATAATATACTATATGTTAATTAATTGAATTCAAACAAAATAAAATTAACATAAAAAGATTCTCTCTCCCTCTCCTTCTGCCCCTTCCCTCTCCCTCTCTAAACAAACAAACAAACAAACAAGGTGGATCAAGGAGCTCAGTCAGTAAAATGGACGTAAAGTGTCTTGGTCTTGCTTTCTTCTGTGTTGTATTCATTCTTTAAAAACGTGCCCCCTTGGGGGCGCCTGGGTGGCTCAGTCGTGAAGCGTCTGCCTTCGGCTCGGGTCATAATCCCGGGGTCCTGGGATCGAGCCCCGCATCGGGCTCCCTGCTCCGCGGGAAGCCTGCCTCTGCCTCTCCCGCTCCCCCTGCTGGTGTTCCCTCTCTCGCTGTGTCTCTCTCTGTCAAATAAATAAAATCTTAAAAAAAAATAAAAAAATAAAAACATGCCCCTTAGAAGGGTGACTGAGATAGTCACAGAAAGTACAGTTCGCCTTCTATAAGCTGTAAGCCCAGTGTAAAGAATTCCTGTGATTCAATGATTCCAGAAAAAGCCCTGGTCTCTCATTCTTCTTATTTAATATATCACGTATGGCTGAACCAGTCGCAAAGCTCAAGGGTTTGAAGCACACTCGTTGGCTCCTGGAGAGCCAGAGGTGAAGAGGACGGTTCCCCAAAGGAGATCCATAGTGCTGCTGTCAAAATAGAGGCCAGGAAGCTGAGTCGCCAAGAACAACAGATACCTGGGACATTGGTCAGGAGTTCTTCACTTGGGTTTGGTAATAGAGTAATACAATTTTATTTTATACTTGCGTGCTGGTATCTATATGTGCCCATCAGATTTTCTAGAAAGTAAATTCCACAATCCACAAAGACAACAATTCTTTTAAGATTTTATTTATTTATTTATTTGAGAGAGAGAACGAGAGATAGAGAGCACGAGAGGGAAGAGGGTCAGAGGGAGAAGCAGACTCCCCGCTGAGCAGGGAGCCCGATGCGGGACTCGATCCCGGGACTCCAGGATCATGACCTGAGCCGAAGGCAGTCGCTTAACCAACTGAACCACCCAGGTGCCCCGAAAACAATTTTTTTAGTACACTACTGCATTGCCATTTTCTAGAACAGTACCTAGCCATGGTGAGTTCCATCCCGAATAGCTGATGAATAAATAAGTATGGAAATTCATGCATATGAAGGGAAAGATCAGTGGAGAGTGTGTGGCGAGAGACTCTGCGCCATGCTACAGACTGCCCTGCTAGATAGAGGACACCACTAACGTTTTCCTAAGATCTGCCCATTACTAGTGATGGATTTAAACTCTCCAGACAGGTGTGAAAGACCGAGTCCACTGGCTGCGTGGTTTCTTTGCCTTATCTCGCTAATAACTTCATTTTCAGAAGGTAGAGGAAGTTGTGTCCCTTAGAAATGCCTCTGACCAAATAGTAAGAACCATTTAAGATTGCGTGTGAAAGAGATAAGAACTTTGAAAGAATGTGGTCCTATCATCAAAGTTTTAAGGGCATAGGGAGACATCCACTTCAGATATCACTTCTAAAAATGCAGATACAGTGATTCAAAATTTCACAGTGACAAATAAAGAAGATTTACCTTGAAAACTATGAATGAAAAGAGCAGTGAATGGAGAACATGTATGCCAGATATAAAAACACATTCTAAGACAGTAACAATGAAAAAGTATGATACTACCTCATAACAGACAGACACATCAATAGAACAAAATAGAGAGTATAGAAATAAACCAAAATACATCCATAGGTGACATTTCCAATGAGTGAGGGGAAAGTGGATTATTCAATCAATGGTTTTGAAATAACACAGGAGCCATCTTGAAAAAGGAAAGTTGGATCCATACCTCACACCTTATGCTTGGATAAATTCCAGATGTAGAAAATTAAAACCCCAAAGTCGTAGAAAAAAAGCTTAAGGGAATTATTTAGTGACTTTAGAATCAGAAAGACTTTTCCAACTGTCACATAAGATTCAGGAGCCATAAAAGAAAAGACAATACATTGCACTATGGAAAAATAAAATCAAGCTTCTTCATGCAATAAATGTTATGAGCAAAGTCAAAAAGACAAACAACAAATTGGGAAAAACTTTACTTCTTCCATCATAGGCAAAGTCTCAATTTCCCTAATAGGTAAGTTCAAATTAATTTTTTAAAAGACTATCAAGCCATTCAAAAGTGGGCAAAGGATATAAACTGTTCACAGAAAAGTAAATGTAAAAAGGCTCTTAAACAGAAGAAATATGTTCAACATCACTTGTTAAAAAAATACAAATTAAAACTGCACTGAGATAGTATTTTTTTGTCACTCAGATTGGCAAAGATCCAGAAGTCCAATAATGGCCAGGGTTGGTGAGGCCTGAAGTATAGGGAACTCATTTATCACTGGAAGGGGGATAAATTGGAAGGCTACGAAGGTCAATATGGCAACATCTATTAGAATTACAAATGTGCCTCCCCTTTGACCCAGCAATTCCATTTCAAGACCTTCATCCCACAGTTACACCCACATATATGCAAAGTGATGTATCTACAAGATTATTTGTCACAACACTGTAGGAGCAAAAGATTGGAGACTACCCAAATGTCCATAAAAAGGGACCCAGACAAGGCAGTATTATTCAACTGTAAAAAAGAATGAAAGATCTCCAAAATGTACTGATGGTTGAAAAAAATCAAAGTATGAAACAATGTTTAAAGGGGGGGGAATACATATTTACATTTTATTCAAGTGCATAAAAATCTCTGGATGGACCTTCAAGAAATAGGGGCACTAGGCCAATTTTATATTCAAGAGGAGAGGAATTAGACTCTGTCTTTTGATGGGAGGAATGGCAAAGAATTTATAGACCTATTTAAAAGCCGAAGTTTTTATCCTGCTAGAATTCTGAACCATGCCATGTACTACCTATTCAAATATTAAATCGATCATTTTTTTTAAAGTAGGCTTCATGCCCAGCATGGAGCCCAATGCAGGACTTGAACTCACAACCCCGAGATCAAGACCTAAGCTGAGATCAAGAGTCAGACACAACCAACTGAGCCATCCAGGGGCCCTAAAACCAGCCATTTCTTGAGAGAGAATACCTATGGGTTTCCTGATTGCAGTGGTTTGTTTTCATTAAAAGAAAAGAAAATTTCAACTTCTTCAGAATTTTTTGCAAGTTAGGCTTGATTTCAGCCTTCTAAGGGGTCCTAAGAGAGATTCTTCCTGGTTTCTGGTGAGGATCCTAGCCAAACTAAAGAGAGAGAGAGAAAGATGTTCTATCTGTGGTACTTAGTGATGAGGTAGTTGTTAGCTTCCTCTTTATATTCCTTTGTAATTTCTAATATTTCCTCCATGAACAGAAATTACTTTTATAAGTAGGAAAAAAATTGTTATTTAAAAATTTATATGATAGTTAAATTCACCTATTAGTTAAAATTCATATATTTCAGATTCACCCTACCTTCCAATGAAGGTCAACTCCCAGAAAAATGTTGCTTTTGCAGCTGGAGTGCTAAGTGGAAGGAGGGTAGCTGAAAAATGTAAATGAGAATCACAGTTGTCTCTATGAAAGAAAGAAAGAAAAAGAAGAAAGAAAGAAAGAGACTTGAATATAAAATATTCTGTTCTCTTTAGAAAATATAGTGACATATCTCTAAATATTCTAAAGTCACTAAATAATTCCCTTAAGCTTTATTCAATTCAATATTGCCCTTGAATATAAAATGGCCTTGGTGACCCGATTTCTTGAAGGTCCATCCAAAGATTTTTAGGCACTTGAATAAAATGTAATGAATAAAATGTAAAAGAAGGAAAGAAAGAGGGAGGGAGGAGGGAAAGAGGAAGAAAGAAGGAAGGAAGGAAGGAAGGAAGGAAGGAAGGAAGGAAGGAAGGAAAAGAGAGAAAGACGGAGGGAGGAAAGAGGAAGGAAGGAAGCTAGGGTGGATGGATAGAAATAGAAGAGCTAGCAAAGGCTGAAGTGAGCATGGCTGGAGAGGTTGCAGACTAAATGTCACTGGCGGCAGAAAGGAGCCATGAAGAGATCACCAAAAGAGAGACGCTGGGGACCTTAGTTAATCGATATTAGATACGTTTAGCATGTTACATATCGTTTAATGGAATTTTCTGATGTTTGGCTATGTGGTGTGGGATGTGCAATTCTTCTGAATTTCTTTATGAGAGCATCAGTAATTCTGTGTATTTGTATATCTATATTTCAGACCCCCAAAAGGAATATAGCTGAAGAAGGGCCTAGGAGAAACCTTCAGCTGGGGAAGGGCATGGCCAGCAGTCATGGGAAGTGTAAGTCAGCTGGCTGGAGCGTGAAGGGATGGGCGGGGGGGGGGGGGCGGGAGATGTGCTATAGGGACAATAGCAGATGTCGTGGGGGTCCCCGTGCCCTGGAGGACGTGTGCACTTGATCTCGTAGCTTATGTGGAACCGCCAAAGAGTGTCAAGTGAGAGTTTCTTAGATTTGTCACCGAGACTGGCCACGTGGCTGCAGCTAAAGGACAGCTCGAAGTGGTCAAGATTGGAAACAGGGAGACAGATTAGACTTTTATTTTACAACAAACCTCATCCAGGTGATGGATGAGGAAGGCAGAGTAGGGTCATGGCGAGAGGGTGAAAGAAACACACGGGTTGGGAACTTTTCAGGGGATGGAATCAGCAAGCTGTAATGATTGGCTCGGTTGAGGTCCGATGAGACAAGGGTGTCAGGAATGGCTCTTAGGCTTCTTAGAATGGATACTGAGGACAAATTAAAAAAAAAGACAAAGCATATTTAGAGAAGAGCAATTTTGTATGCCTTGCTTCTGTTTTTGCTTTCTGTTTCTCTTTTGTGAAATGTTATGAGTTTGGTTTTGAAGTTACACTTGCAGTATTTATGGGGCAAACAGGTAGAGATGTTTAGCAAGTGATTGGATACCTGGTCTACGGTTTGGGAGAGAAGCATAGAAATCATTAAGATATAGGCAAATAAGTGATACAGAAGAGACGAGTTTGCCCCCAGAATATTAGCAAAGTAAGAAGGATGGAGGGTCAAACATGACGCCCTTGGCAAGTGAGGTTTGGAGATACAGATGTGACTCTAGGGTGTGTGGCTTGCTTGCATGGCTGTTGCCTGATGACCTCATTATTTAAGTTAGACACCTTCAGTTGCAAGAATGGAGACATACTTAATTTATCTCAAGGAAAGTGGGGTTTATTGGAAAGGTCATGGGGACCAGAACCCAACCTATAGACCACAGAAGATGAAGCAAGTCTAGGGGTCTCTGTCTCTCTCCAACCCTATTTCTCTCTGTGCATCCTCTTCATTGTCTCAGTACCAAGCAGATTTATTAGCTCTTTTCTAGGACTAACTACCCCAAGATTGAGAAGGTATATAAATGTCTTGAAACTCTAAGCCAAATGTCTTATATTTGTTCCTTTGTACCTTTCTCTGGGGGAGAGAGTCCACACTTTTACGACCTTTTTTCTCAGAGTGATCCCAGACACAAAGGAAGCCTTCAGAACTCCTGCTCATCTCTCTCTCCCTATCAACCTGACGATCTCCTTTCACTTCCAGATCTATTGCAAATTATAAAATTCTTCTCATTTTCCTCAGTTCAGATTGACCCAGCTTTTTTGTCTCAGGCCAAAGGAATAGGAAGGCTGCTCCTGAGTCAGGATGAGCCAGCAACAAGCAGTGGTGACAGATACAAAGCAAGTCTCCCCAAGTAGGAGGCTAGGTAAGGGAGTTCCTCTTAAAAGAGAGGTGGTAGATCCAGGATGACAGGGAAAGGGGGCCTCAGCAGCATGACCACTGGTCACAAAGGAGAAATAGATTCTATATTGGGCACATTGGCTAGAATGATCAACCCTTGGCTGATTGAAATGGGTTGATATCAAGCTGGAAAGAAATCACTCATGAAATTCTACAGAAATGGTTCCTCACCCTATCTTTTCAACACTTTCTGTCAGTAAAAGCGTATCAAACATATACTGAATAAATCTGCATTTATCAGAAAGCTGGGGGTAACATACAGCATGTTGGAAGTCAGACCTCAGTCTCAAGAAGAGCTTGGCAAATCAGAGCAATGATCTAAATCAAAGATGATTAGATTTGGTGGAACTGAATATAAAACAGTGTATTCAGAATTACTGAAATCACACACACAACTGCAACAGCAGGAGGAGTCCTCACTATATGTTCACCTATAGCTTCAAATAATCTCTAACCAATTTGAGCCATTGGCATAAAATGATTGCTAAAAAGAAAAGAAAATGCCTTGTATTAATAAATGTTTAAATGCCCAGATCTGAGTGTAGTGGCCCATTTGTCAATGACTAGACAGTATCCATCTACATGGAGAACTTGCTTCCTGGGGCCATATTTTTTTTAATATAGTACGACTTTTCTTTCTTAGAGCACTTTTAGGTTTGCAGCAAAATTGGGGGACGGCGCAGAGATTTCCCCTACACCCCCTGCTCCCCCACACACGTAGCCTCCCCCATTCCCAACAGCCACCACCAGAGTGATAGATGGCAAACATCAATGAACCTACACTGACATGTCAGTACCACCCAAGGTCCACAGCTTACATTCCAGTTCACTCGTGGAGTTGCACATTCTAGGGGGTTCTGGGGACACATCTTGAGTGGTACAGTAAACATAACAGACTGTGCCCCTGAGGATGGCCTGCCTGGCTCTGACTGGGATTTCTTCCTAAGGTATTTTCTCTCCTATTGCTTGCCCAGGCTCTATCCCTTCTGGGCCCCGAACAAATGATGCCTTTCCTCCTGCATCTAGCATCTGACCTCCAGTTATGTGGAAGAACTCACACAGTCCTGGCCACAGCCTTGGTCTTTGCAATAGCCCCTCACTCCACACTTGGAAACAGTCTCCTCCAAATTCCAGGGAGCATCACGAGGGCTGACTGCTTAGTCTTCATGGCGCCCACAACACAAGAAATGGAGGCACGGAGTCAAGTCTCCCAGTAAGTGATTGGCACAGTCAGGACTCAGACTCCACCTATTTGACCCTAAAGGTGTGTCAAGTCCCAGTCTACTTTTTTAGGTTCTTCTGTGAGCTCTGCCAGTGTGAGGTCCCAGAAAACCATTTTGCAATAGTCTGTTCTGTCTCCTTGGAATTCTCCTTTTTCCCATTCAAGTTGTCAGCCTCTGTTCCTTCCGTGCACAAGGCCTTGTTGTCTCTCCTTCTGTCCCTTCCCTGCTCCAGTTCACCCTCCCTCACATACAGAGTCAACTCAGGATGGAACATTTTGCTTTTATTTCGGCACCTCATTTGAGTCTGTGACCTTCACGCAAAGAACACTGCGAGACACAGGTAAGTTTTGGTTACAGCTTGGATGGGACAGGGGTTCGAAGGCCTGCCGGTGTGGCTTATCAGACCAGCTCGTCACAGAAATCTGCATAACCCCTACGACATCAGTGAGATCAACTGGCTTCCCAACCCAGCTGTGAACGTCCAAAGACTGGTACATTCCTCTGCACACAAGATGAAATTTAGCAACATCAGAAATTGGGTAAATGGCCTCTGTGAGAACCCATACAACAGACCAAACAAAATCAAACAAAATCCTCCGTAAGCACAGGTTCATCAAGAAGGGACTCCAACCTTAGAAGAAATCACAGCTTGGGGCGCTTCAGTGGCACAGTTGGTGGAGCGTCCGACTCGATTTTGGCGCAGGTCATGATCTCAGGGGTCTGGGATCCAGCCCTGAGTCGGGCTCCATGCTCAGCGTGGAGTCCGCTTAAGGATTCTCTCTCTCTCCCTCTGCCCTTTCCCCCTCTCATGCTGTCTCTCTCTCTCTCATTCTCTAAAATAAATAAATAAATAAATATTTAAAGGAGGAGGAGGAGGAGGCAGAGAAGAAGGAGAAGGAGAAGAAGAAGAAATCACAAGAGTATCATTTTCTTTAAAGAAGGAAGAGGAGGAGAAGGAGAAGGAGAAAAGAAGAAGAGGAAGAAGAAGAAGAAGAAGAAGAAGAAGAAGAAGAAGAAGAAGAAGAAGAAGAAGAAGAAGAAGGAGGAGGAGGAGGAGGAGGAGGAGGAGGAGGAGGAGGAGGAGGAGGAGGAGGAGAAGAAGAAGAAGAAGAAGAAGAAGAAGAAGAAGAAGAAGAAGAACAAGAAGAAGAACAAGAACAAGAACAAGAACAAGAACAAGAAGAAGAAAGAAGAAGAAGAAGAAATCACAGGAGTATCATTTTCTTTAAAGAAGGAGAAGGAGGAGAAGGAGGAAGAAACCACAGGAGTATCATTCTGAAGTTCCCAGTATAAACCGTACAGAGGAGCAGGAGGAGCAGAAGGGAGGCCAAGTCGTGCAGGGGAGTAAGGTCCAGTCAGATGGAGCCGGCATAGCCACAGGAAGCAGTAAGATTTGAAAAGACCAAGGGTAATATCTTCCCGAGCCAAATGCTCATGCTGTAAATGAGACTCTGGGGGTGGGCCCACGCTCCCCCGACAGCAAAGAGACAGGGCAAGAGCGCTGATCTGAAGCACAGCTTCAGCCGGACCTAGAGCTCTATGGGTCCCACGGCACAGGAGGCCGGCCTCAAACGGCAGAGCCCATAAACTCTGCATAGTCACTATTCCCTTCTTCAAACGTACCGGCAAGGCCAAGTGTACATTTTCTGGTTAATGATCTATTAGAATGCCAAACTAAACTTCATTTTCTGTCTGAAAGATTTTTCTATTTCTGGCCCTAGCGAAAGACTTGGCAGTTTCACCCAGAGTTCTTCTTACACACAGTAATAACAATTAACCAAAAGCAACTATGTGCCTTAGGGTATCAGAGCCCCATAGAATGTGCAAATGAGTCCCAAGGCAGGCGGGGAGGCAGACGAGGGGCACATCTGCTCATTTTCCCTTCCAAAATAATCACAGCGCTAAGATCTTGTCCATGCTTGCCAGGGAAGTGCTGCCCAGTCACTGGCTGTGGCCAGTGCTGACCACACAGAGTTCCCCAAGTAGTCATTCAGGGCAACGTCCCATACACCGAACAACAGTACATACGCTGAGTTGTAATGCATTTCAGACTTCTGGTCTGGTGTATGCTTAAGTAAAAGTTACAGCCACTCTTCGAGAGCTTAATGAAAAGTTGGTCTTTTTTAAGGGCTATGAACTATTTAATTGGACAATAACATCTCTCCCTGAACCTTACGGCACTACCCACCAAGTCACAGAGGGGACACAGGTAATGTGTTACTCCCCTAGCCCGAGGGTGACGTCACCCACCTCTCTAAGGAGGCCCTTCAAGATCTTCCCCAGCATGAGCCCCTGATCATTTCTTGTCATACAGTCTTTTAAAAAACAAAACAAAACAAAACAAAACAAAACAAAACACCACATTATCCACACTATTGCTGCCAGGCAATTCATCAAAGAGTCTAGTAAAATAAGGAACTGTAAAAAAAAAAAAAAAAGATTGATAAATACAATCAATAAACATTTTACTTTAATCTCAAACCAAATGTACATGAATTGGCCAGTTTTTCCTTGAGCTGACAGTGCCTGATTTCCCTCTGACCACTGTCAGCAAGGAAAGAAAGAGACATGTCACAACATTCCCACAATTAGTTCCCTGATTAATCGTAAAATAATCCTGGCTGAGAAGTCACCTGAGGGCTTAGCTCATTCAACTCCTTCAAAGGAATTGAACATGATGTATAATTTTTATCATTTTACAGATAAGTAAAATGAAGTCCAGCCAAGGGTGTTAGCAAGCCCGAGAAAGCTCTATCTTCAGTGCCTCAAAAAAAGGATATCAAGGATGAACAATGATCTGCTCTCTAGAATCCTAGAAAGATTCAGAAGTTAGAGTGTCGTTGAAGGCAGGAGGGAGGCAGGAGACTGGAAACAGAAGGATTGGTTGGAAATCACAACAGGAAAGATCTCCCAGGAGGCTCCATCTGCTTGTCCAGTTGGGCATTTGTTCTCCAACCCCGCCCACCAGGTGGTGTACGGGTCTTATTTGGGGGATGATATGAGGGCAAGAAAGTGACACCCTAGTGATGTCAAGGCATTGGGTACAAGTCCACGTGCTGAACCCTGAGACCCCACTGCCACCTCATCAGCTGCTCAACTCTGAGAAGGCTGGCAGCCATGCAGTTACCCTAAGACCAGCGACTGGAGTGTGACAGGAGGGAAGGGTGTGTGCAAAGGCCCAGGGGTTGAGAAAGAGCTGCAAGTGGACGGATGGGGAGAACAGTGAGCCACGAGCACAGCGATGTGGGCAGAGCCAAAATAGGGAACTTGAACCTCATCTTCTAGCCTAGAAGGAGTTGCAGAGGGTTCTAGAAAGTAGAGCAACACGATTACATCAGCATTTTAACAAGATCATTCTGGCAGCAGAGTGGGATCTAGATGGTGAAAGAGGTAATATTGGGAAAGATTGGTTGGGTATAAGCGATGATATCAACTCAAAGAAGACATCAAAGAGGGGCAAGAGCAGGTTTGAGATGGGAAAGAATACACTGGGAAAGTTCAAACCAAAAACCAGAGTCAGACAGCCCCTCATTGACCTCTTATTCCAAATGGCAGGACGCCAAACTCACAATGTTGCCCCTGAACATCACCAGTTAATAGACCCAGGCACGAGCTGAGCTACTGATTGTAGAGGAGTATCAGGGGTTGAGTGCAGTAGTTCCTGTGATATTTCCAACTGCTTGCCCATCCCTTGCCAGGAAATGTCATTTAGTTTTGGGTTAGATGGATTTGCCGGGAAATATGCCCTTGTAGAGTGGAGCTGTAGAACGGAGGTCAGCTGTACAGTTATGAAACAGCTAGCTTTTCCAGAAGCACCGGAAGTCATCAGGCCATGTCCTTAAAAGGGCAGCTACTGAAGTGATACCTGTACAGCCTCTCGCTGGTGAGTGCGCACCAGTGACAATGACGTGTGTGGGCAAAGAGCACTGGGCACACAGCTGAGCACATGCCATGAGCTACGTAGCTGGGGAGAGGAGGCTGAGGCTCTTCTATAAACATCAGCAGCAAGGACTGGACATCGAAATGAAAGCTGAGCACCTACCAAAACCCTCGCTGTCTCTTCCAATGGCCTGGATAGTTCCAGACCATCCATGGCACAGACAGAATGGGCACTACTTCCCAGAGAACCAATCCCAATTAGCTCCTGCTTGGCACTCGAGAGGACTTTAGCTATGACCAAGCAAATGACAAAATCTGCAGGCCATTCTAGGCTTAAACAGTCATCAGCTAGAGGAAGAGTTCAACCACTCATTTTCAGTTTAGAGGCTGAAAATGGATGCCAGCTAGTATCTTCAGCCAATCTCAAAAACAGTCCTGCCTCTGATTTGGGCCATGTGGAAAGGGGGCTGGGACCAGGTAGAGGTCCATTCATCCAGCATCCAAAACATAAAGAGATGCCAGAAAACTCAGTCATCAAGAGAAATAATTTCTTCATGTGGTATTTGAAAAATCGAAATTAATGTGGAAAAAAAAGTCAATGATGAACGACAGAGCAAAAGTTTACGAAAAAGGGCAGTGCTGAGTCGCATTGGGAGACTGAGGCAGAAAAGAAGATCAGTAACATCAAAATGTTTATATATTTGAAATTTTGATATGTTGCCCATGGTGGATTTTTGCAATTAATTTTTATTCTTAAAAATACATTACATTAAGGGCGCCTGGGTGGCTCAGTTGGTTAAGCGACTGCCTTCGGCTCAGGTCATGATCCTGGAGTCCCGGGATCGGGTCCCGCATCAGGCTCCCTGCTCGGCAGGGAGTCTGCTTCTCCCTCTGACCCTCTTCCCTCTCATGCTGTCTCTCTATCTCATTCTCTCTCTCAAATAAATAAATAAAATCTTTAAAAAAAATACATTACATTAAAACATTGTAGCTCAAGTACTGACTTTTTGGACACGTCCTTAAATCTTATACCAAAAGGCAAGCACCTTGCCTACCTGGCTCTCAGCCTGGCATCTTTTCTCCCAGCATCAACCATCCCCACCCATCTCTACACACGTGCACACGCACACAGTGACATACAGAAATTAAAAGCTACTCTTGGAAAACATAAGCACACATCCTGTTCATTTGTAGAGGTTATAGCGGGCATTCTTGAAACAACTCTTCTCATTTATTGTTTCAAGAGTGTTGCTATTCACCTTTAAATACACACCTGAGATCAGCGTTCGTGACAGAGCTGTACCCTCGGGTCGTTCTCACACACAGAAAGGAGGAAAATCAATTTCAATCCCCGAAGGACAGAATTACTGGTGCAGAAGGTCAGTAAATGCTAGCACTGCTCAATGGGCCTGGAACAAGATCCTTGTCCGCACTGCTTCGCTGCACACCCAGTGGAGGGAGGAGGGAAGACTGGAGACTCTCATTCTCACCAGGAAAGAGAAAGAAGTCACTTGTACAAGCCACAGGATAAATACTTTAAACAGTGGAGGGGAAGAGGCAGACACGTGCACATGCAGTGTGGAGTCTCAGACTTATGTTTGCACCTAACGCTCTAGAAAAATTGGCCAAGACTGGCTCAACCAACTGAAAATATTACTGCTGTAATTCTGTCAAGATCACTTGTCAGGCTGGGTTATCTACTCCCCAAGGGCTTGCTGCACGGATCAGCCTTACCAAAGGGACATAACTCATGGCTGTATCTCAGGGAAACCTCCTGGGCCTGGTTGCCTTTGTGCTCACACCCTTTCCTGCTCAGGTATCAGATTCAGACCATCTGCAGTCTACAACGGGTACAGGCGGAGATTGGAGCCTGTACCAGTGGTCATGGCAGTCCTGAGCCCTTCCAGATGTCTATGGACTGGTGCCACTTCTGTCACTTCAGAGATTATTACAAATACTTCATTAGAAAGCTCATGAACGGTAACAAGAGCTGTTGCTCGGAGGGGCAGCAGAGGGAGACAGCCAGGCTTCTTCTATAGAAGATGTGTCAGAGCTGCGTACCTGTTCCCAGGAGCACACACATTTTCCCCCCAGTGGGAGGAGTAGGGTTTCATGGAAGGAGCCAGAGCATGGAAGTCAAATATATCTGCAGACCCAAGTCTGAATCCTGGCTCCACTCATGAGCTATGGGACCCAGGGACATGATTTAACCTCTCTGAGGTTCAGTTACCTAATCTATAAAGTGGGAAAAAGCTAATGGATGTGAAGTACCTGGCACAAAGCCCGTGCTCCCCCTGTGTGACTCCAGCCCCTGTTCTCACAAAGGCTTGCCACAGAGCGTCTTTCTTCTCCTCCTCCCTTTAATGCCCAGAATCTCAGAGCTATTTTGCTTCCTGCCATCACATTCGAGGTTTGGCCTGGCCCTCTCTTTACCAAGCATTTGGGAATTGGGGACCACGGGATTGGATTTTCAAGAGGAAAAAATACCCAGATCCGCGCATCTCGTTCCCAGCCAGCGTGAGGTTCAGCAGGGAGGCAGGGAGGCAGGGAGGCAGGAATGAGAACAAAGGCACGTTTCTTCCTCTCCCTTGTCCCCTTGTGTCCCTATCTAGTCCCCAGGACGTGGGACACCAAGAAAGCAGGTCTCCCAGCCACATTCCAGCCAGGTGGCTGCAGTTGTGAGCTCAGTCCTCAGGAGGGTCACGAAGAACATGCAGGCTTTGAGGCTCAAGGAAGTGGCTGGACTCTTGGTCTCACCTCCTCCCACAGAAAGGATGGTGTAAGAGCCCCAGGGAATGTCAACAGTACCCCTAGCATGATCAGAAGCCCTAGCATACCTGAGCAGAAAATATGGAGACCTTTTCTTTTTTTTTAATTTTAATTCAATTAACCAACATATAGAACATCATTAGTTTCAGATGAAGAGTTCAGTAAATCATCAGTTGCATATAACACCCAGTGCTCATCACATCACGTGCCCTCCTTAATGCCCATCACCCAGTTACCCCATCGCCCCACCCACCTCCCCTCCAGCAACCCTCAGTTTCTTTCCCATAGTTAAGAGTCTCTCATGGTTTGTCTCCCTCTCTGATGTCTTCCCATTCCGTGTTTCCCTCCTTTCCCTCATGATCCTCTGCGCTGTTTCTTACATTCCTCATATGAGTGAAATCATATGATAATTGTCTTTCTCTGATTGACTTATTTTGCTCAGCATAATACCCTCCAGTTCCATCCACGTCAATGTAAATGGTAAGATTTCATCCTTTCTGATGTCTGTGTAATATTCCATTGTGTATATATATATATATATATATATATATATATACACCACATCTTCTTTATCCATTCATCTGTCAATGGCCATCTGGGCTCTTTTCATATTTTAGCTATTGTGGACATTGCTGCCATAAACATTGGGGTGCAGGTGCCCCTTCAGATCACTATATTTGTATCTTTGGGGTAAATACCTAGTAGTGCAATTGCTGGGTTTAGGGTAGCTCTATTTTTAACTTTTTGAGGAACCTCCATACTGTTTTCCAGACTGGCTGCACCAGCTTGCATTCCCACCAACAGTGTAGAAGGGTTCCCCTTTCTCCACATCCTCACCAACATCTGTCATTTCTGACTTGTTAATTTTAGCCATTCTGACTGGTGTGAGGTGGTATGGGGACCTTTTCTTAAACAAAAACTCAGATTCATTTGCTGGCAGTGAGAAAGATGAACTGGAATTACAAAGCCCATCCAAATCCAGGATATGTGACAGCCAAGCTCAGTAGGCCTCCTGGGGGAGATTACTGAGAGTCCTTAAATCTGATGGGTCAGGCCCTTCCTGGATTAAGAGTCTCAGAGAAGAGAGAGTAAGTCAATCACACCCCGGCCTGTGATGCCCCAGGTGGGCCGGGCAGGCCTCCTGCAGTGACAGCTGGGTGTGTTCAAGAAAAAAATTATGCCTGACCCCTGCTAAAGATGGTCAGGCAGCTCTTACTCAACGGGACCTACTATAGTGGGGTTTTGTAGTAGAAGAGAGAGATTGGACTCAACTCTGCCTCCAACAGGGACTAGTGGGAATTTGCAGTGAAGGAGCAGAGTGGGGGTCAGTGGTTGGAAAATTCTAAGAGGCGACATCAGCACTAGGGGGGATTCTTGCTAGACCAATTCCATAGAATCCCTGCTGAAGACAGGCCAGCCTGATACCAGCATACTATCAAGAGGTCAGACAGCAGGTGGAGAATATTCACTAAGCTGACTTTATAGGATTTTGATCACTTTGCTCACACTGGATTCTACAAGAATAGAGAGGGAAGCCAAGGCTCCGAGGAGCCTAGCCAAGGTTTGGTCAAAGGAGAGTCTTTGTCAAGTGCCTGGGCCCTACTGTGGGCTTTGGATAATTGCAGGGGGACAAGATGTTTCTGAACACAGAACCAGAGTGGTGGAAAATGCCCCAGTTCTAGGAAGAGAGGAAAGATATTTCAAAAAATTAACTTACTTAGGGAGCTTTCATTGGCAGCGGAGGCCTTTCCAAGTTTCCTGGCCTCAGCAACAGCAGCAAGAACAGCAACAAAGAGCACCTGTCAGTCTCTGACAGGTAAGCAGCAGGTATGGGAGATGCAGTTGCTGAATGAGTCCAGCAGGTGGCAGAGCTAGAGTAACATGGCCATCCAAGAGGAAAACATGGTGGTGGCCAAGGGCAATGATGAGCCAATCAGGACCCATAAGGAGTTGGGTCAGTGTTTGGGATACCAGCCATATTTGGTAGGGGGAACTCGTCATTAAAGATATTATTATCAGGTATCAGATATTTTTATCTTTTATCAGGTCATGGGATCAAGCCTTGCATTGTCGGGCTCCACACTCAGCAGGGAGTCTGCTTGAGATTCTCTCTCTCCCTCTCCCTCTGCTCTCCCTCCAACCCCCCACTCTCTCTCTAAAATAAATAAATAATTTTTTAAAGATATTTTTGGGGCGCCTGGGTGGCTCAATCATTAAGCATCTGCCTTCAGCTCAGGTCATGATCCCAGGATCCTGCTCGGCAGGAAGCCTGTTTCTCCCTCTCTCACTCCCCCTGCTTGTGTTCCCTCTCTCACTGTCTCTCTCTGTCTGACAAATAAATAAATAAAATCTTTAAAAAAAAAGATATTTTTATCATTATCAAGGCTGATACTCATGCCTTTGGTTGTGTAGAGCCCTGGGGGAGGGGGATGGATAAGATGTTATACTCAAAACTTGTTAGCATTGTTAAAAAAGAAAAAATGAAAAGCTGATGAGTCACTTGGCAAAGATTGTTTTGGTATGGGTAAATTAGAGGTGACACATTTAACTGGGTCTCAGAGATCACTATCCAAGGAGGTGAGGTTGCTGGTTTCTCCCTTGGCCCAGCCGGATAGGAGCAACTTCTACTTTTTTTCTTTGCCCTGCTTAGTTCCCAGCCTGTGAAAAGGATTCCATTGATAGTTGGAGCTGCATCCAGTGGCTGCCCATCTCCAGGCCCCTAGAGATCAATGTAGACAAGGAAGCAGTCCCATTGCCTGCAGCTGGCCTACTCTCTCCCAGCAGCTCTGGGGGACCCTAGACAAGGAGGAAAGAAGAATCCTAGAAACAAGGTTAACCTGAGACCAAGCAAAGAAGGGAGCAACTTCTCAAACCACAGTCCAACGGCAGACTCAACTACGCAAGATCGGTTGACCGGGCGGTCCCCCTCCCCACCCTACCCCATGCAACCTCCTTCTCTGCCCCTCCCCAGCCTGCCTCTCCCTCTTCATTCACTCTTCATTGGAAGGAGAGCCACTTACTGAGCAGACATAAGCGTTACTGATAGTACTACCCATACAAGATGGCAGGTTTTGAAACAAATACCAACTCATTGAATTTTCACAACAAGCCTATGAGAATATCATGACACCCACTCCAGTAGAGAAGTAAATCGAGGCACAGAGGAGGTCAAGTGACTTGCCTAATGCCACAGAGCTAGTAAATAACATAGCCTGGACTCTGAGTCACATCTGTCTGACTCCAAAGACCATTTTCTTTCCAGAACAGTATGTAGCCTGGCATGATTGGACTGCTTTATGTGTTACCCCTCCCAGGACAGTCTGCATTTTTTAAAGAAGAAGCCAAGGGGGGTGGGAGGGATGGGGTGGCTGGGTGATGGATGTTGGGGACGGTATGTACTATGGTGAGCGCTGTGAATTGTGTAAGACTGATGAATCACAGACCTGTACCCCTGAAGCAAATAATACATTATATGTTAATTTAAAAATTTTTTAAAAATAAAGAAAGAAAGAAGAAGCCCAAAAAGGGCAATACTGAACCCAAAGGCAACAGATGTTCTCTTGCCCCAAATGTCAGCAACCTCACCCACACCGGACTATTTTCCCAGACTTTGGATCTTAATTCCTGTAGATTATTTTTCCTTCTTGCAACACTTGATCTGGCTTCTGGATGCATTGCTTGATTTTCTTTCTATTTCCATATAGGGGTTAAGAAATGGGATGCATTAAACACATTTGCACAGTTGCAATTCAACACATTATAATAGGACTGACCTGCCAAAACATCTAAGTTGGCTGAGAACCATCAGCGTGTGCCATGTTAGAGGACATGGTGGCGTCCCTGTCACTGGCGTTACTATGCACCCACCCCGTCCTCGCCTCCCCTGTCACTGCCCGATCTCTCCTGGAAAACTTCCTTCACTTATTTACAATGGTGGGATGAGTTTTTAAGTCAATGACTATTTTATGATCCTACATTTGGAACTTCCAATGCTTAGACGATCGCGTGAATTTCCTAGGGCCACCGTAACAAAATACTGCCAACTAGGTAGCTTAAAACAATAGAAATTGATTCTCTCGTGGTTCTGGAGGCTCAAAGTCTGAAATTCAAGGTGTTGGCAGGGCCACGCTGCCTCTGAAGGCTCTAGAGGAGAATCCTTCCTTGCCTCTTCTAGCTTTGGCAGTCGCCAGCAATCTTAGTCATTCCTTGGCTCCTAGACTCATCCCCCCAATCTCTGCCTCCACCTTCACATGGCCTTCTCTGAGTCTGTGTCCAAATGTCCTCTTTCTCGTGAACCCAGTCATTGGACTTAGGACCCACTCTAATCCAATATGACTTTATCCTAACTTGATGACATCTACAAAGACCCTATTTCCAAATAAGGTCATGTGCACAGGGACTTGGGGGTTAGGACCTTAATGTATCTTTTGGGGGGTGGGGCACAATTCAACCTGCAAATAACTTTTCCCACTGGCAGGGCAGATATCAGTAATTGATCATGGGATTCTTCTGCTGAGCGGAGTGGACATCACAGTCCTTCACAGCGCTGTCCCCACTGCACTGCAAGATAAGCAGAAGCAGCATCTCTGGGGAACCCGACCTGCCGTCCCGAGTGCCACTCAAGGAATGAGTCTGTAGTAACAGCAGCCTGGCATGTGGTGATAAGCATGTGTCCACACGGTTCAAGCCCAGGGCAGGTGGCACCTTGTTCACTTTGTGCACAAGGTGGCTCCCACTGGAGGGGAGGGGTCCAAAGCTGCTCGGTTGCCAGACCATCTCCTCTGCAGCCCAGCAGGTACTGTGGCGCATGACCCTAGCCTTGGCTTCATGGGGGACGAGATCCTATTGCTATTTCTGAGTCCACAAGCCACGTGCATCGTCGCATGGCCCAGTTCCAACTTCACTCCATGCATACCTCTCTCCTCCCTCCACCCCCTGCAAATTGAAAATAGTGATACATAGCCATCTCACGGGGTTGCAGGGCAATTTAATTAATGTTTATAAAGCACTCTGAGGTCTTTGGATGAAAACTGCTGAGTAAGTGCAAAATTATTATTAGTTCTCAGCCTCCTGTCCCTTGACTTCTGACACAGGCTTTTGTTGTTCCTGAATAGGAACCGTTTATGGGCTGTCCAGCTGGCTCTTTCGGGGAGAGAAGCAAGTACATACACATTTGCAGATTTTTTTCCCCTTTGTAAAAAGCATTCCAACTCTGCGGGATGTCTTGAAGCTTTTCAGTGTCTGAATTTCTCTTTACTTGTCTCTACTAAGTACCATAATCTACAAGAGGAGATTGTAAACAGGCTACTTCGGAAAAGAGTGGGGGGGGGGAATGGTCAATTTGAAGAAATTGCCCCTCCTACCATGAAGAATAAAACAATATCTTCCTTGAAGACATGAATTTAGATTCATGCAGAATCTAAATGAACCACTAAGTGAGGTCTGTCTCCCTTGCCCAGAGAGATTCTGTACATGTTCGTGCATTGAAAGGAGAAAAGAAGAGAAGATTTGCTGGCAGGGTCCAAGTTCTGCCTCCTCCCTTCACCCTAACTTCTCAGGAAACATGGGAACAAATACAACCCACCTAGATGATGTTTTCCCGATGGTCCTTTGTTACCTAACTGTGCGCCTGCCTGCGATCCCATGGGGAGAACGACATAAAGAAGTGGAAAGGAAAGACTAGGTCTGCAAGTGAAATGCCTTGTCTCTGAACGACAGAATGGGGCTCATACGGCATTTGTCAAGCTCTGGGACAAGCAGCCATGTTACGTGGCACCATTATCCATGTAGACATATTCATACCCACACCGTGCTAGCCACACTGCACCTACTGGGCTCCCTGGAAGGTATCTTTTTTGGTTTATCATTGCACTTTGTTGGCGGGGTCTGTCCATCCGCCAACTGCCGGAAGACTTTATTTGTAAAAATTTGCTAAGGAACAATTATGTAACATGTCATCAGCTGGAGAAAGTCTAAGGGCTCGGACCCAATGAAAGAAGCCTACGTCTGCTATGTGGCTGTAAGCACAGGAAAACGTCCACCTGCCGAGCTCGGATGATGTACTCCGTGTTTCCTGAGTCAACCAACTGTGGACCAAATGTAGTATCAGATTCCATAAGGGGAAAACTCCAGACTGTTCTGCTGGGACAGGGAAACTGAGGCAGGAGTGGGCGCAAAGAGGGATAAAACCAGCTTTACCCATGCAATATCCGGTACTACACCGCCACCAGAGTCCTATGAGCTATCGCAATGGCTGTGACACACGAGGCCCTTCTCTGTGGTCTGAGATGATTCAAGTTCAACCTGTGATGGAAAGATCAGGAGAGAAGGGATAGCTTCTTTCTTCCTGTTCTATGATCTTAAAAAAAGCAAGCAGACCCAAGTTTACAGCAGCTAGGATCATAAGCAAACCCAGGAGTGAAGATAGAAAAGACAACACATAAAAATGAGCTCATTTCCATTCCTCCCTTTCTCTCCTATCCATGCTGTGTTTCTTTGGGCTTCCTTTCCTTTCTTTGCCTTCCAGATGATCCTCCTGCTTCCCGCCTCCTCCAGCTCCTTTGTTTCATCCTTCAGGTTATCGTCCTGGAAATGGGCCTTATCTTATGGCTGCCCGGCTCAGAATCCTTCGATACTGCCCCACCATACAAATTCTCTACAAAAACGTGTCTACCTTCCATTATTGCCTCCTCCCTATGTGACCTGGGCTCTAGGTACCCTCTGCCTACAGAACTCTCATGCAATTCGCTGTTCAAGTGTGTGCTCTACCTCAGGCCTTAGCAATCATGTCTTTGCCATTCCTACCGCCCTTCCTCGCCCATTATTACCATTCAAAATCCTGCTTATCTTTCAAGTCTGCGTTCAAATGGAATCAGTTCTTTAAAGCCTGCTAAGGAGCTCCCACATGAAGTTGGACCCTCCTACAGTCCTTTGTTTGTGTTCCCACTCTTCTTTGTTTACTTGCCTCATGTTAACAGGTCGCTGTGCTTACAGCTTAAGGCTCATTTCTCCCTCCACTAGATTTTAAGTCCTTGAAAGGATGGGTGTGTCTTGCTTTTTCTGAGTATTACAGAGAATGCCTACAATAGTACTTTGTCCAGAGTAAATGCTCAGCAAACACACTTAATGTTTAACTTTACCCATTCAACACACACATACACACAAGACACTCCAGGTGGTAGAACCCTACAGGTGGTAGAATTTGAACTTGGAATGCAATCTAAAAATGAAAATTAGAAAATAAACACACTTAGTCTTAAGAGGATAATAAATAGCAATAAAAGACTCTGACTAAAGAACTGATTGATTGTATCTTACCAACCAATTCGATCAAATCTGGCTCTGCAAACAATCAGCTGCAAAACTATGAGGGCTAATTGCTGTTGAATTAAGCAAACACCTCCTATCCTAGGATTTTTAGGCCTTTGGCTGTTTTTAACATAGGAAAGATGGAGTATCAGACAATGATCCAGTTAATCGAGCCAAATAAAGTCGCCAATGAGGGAAGGGCGGGACAACCAGACGGCATTATTCTGAGACTCTCCCTGAGCTATGGGGTCAAACACATGAGCCTCACATACTCTATGTCCACAGGCTGTGGCTGGATCCCTTCTCCTGCAACCCCGGCAAATAATTGGGCTCTGTTGGGTTCTGTGAGTGCAGCTCAGTGTTTCCTATGATGAAACCTGCTATGAATTTTTATGAAAACAAAATCCACAGGCCTTCTTTTGGAAAGATGTGGTGCTGATATTCATGTCTGTATTGGTGTCTTGGGACATCCCAAAGTGAAATTATTTGAACCTTAGATCTAACTGCATAGACCAAGGAGGGTCCAGAGAATAAAGCTTTCCCTGCCAGTGGAGACAAAGAACAAATATGGTTCATGATCATCTACCTTCCTCAATCAAGGCAGTTCACTCTCCTTGATATATTCTGCCCTACCCACCTTACCCTGCTCTCTCTTTCACACACACACACACAGTCTTTTCTCATTCCAAACACTAGGTGCAAAATGTTGAGTCTGATTTCAAATCTCCATCATGTTTTTCGCTTGAGTCAGTTCAAGCTAATGGGGGTGGCCCCCTCCCTGGTCTTTCCTGAACTGCAATCCCAATGGCCACGAAGTATTTGGTTTCATTGTGTATTCATCCTCTGAAAGCAACACAACTCCTACACCAAGTCAATTCCTTGCTTTTGACAAAACCACTTCGTCTGTCAAAGGCTCATGGTCACCTTCTCTGCTGCCTTTTTGTTCTTTCTTGCTCTGATATTACTCTAAGGCTTACCATTTGCCAGACCCTGGGCTCAGCTCTTAGACCTATGACCTCATTTAATCCTCACAACAAACTTCTTAGGCAGATGCTGTTCTTATTCTTATTCTAAAGATCTGCCAACTGAGGCTCAGACAAGGCAGTCCACGACCCAGAGTTTTACAAGTACAGCTTGTAAGTGTTGAGGCTGGGCTTCAAACCTGGCTGAGTAGAGAGCTTGTGATTACCAGGCCAATGGGCTCCCCAGCACTTCTGGGAAAGCATCTGAGAATGGAGTTGATGCCACTGAAAGGGAATCTACAGCTTTTACAGACATTTTATGAGCATTCATCTTTATAAAGAGCCATTTTCCAAAGAGGAGTCACCTATGATACTTTTACAACTATTACAGCCACTGTACTAGACTGTTCTTATCATTTCGAGGGTAATGGACCTATATGCAAATCTTGAGTGAAACCCTAGGAATCCCAGGTGCAGAGACCCTGACTGTCCACATCCTTCTGAAGTCAAGACCCTCCTTCTTTCCATCCCTCACCCCTCACCAGCAGTCACGCATGTGGTCCCGTTGATCATGGACATCCTGGTGGCAAGGCAACTCGAGGATGGATTCAGGGCATCCTTGGGCACAAAGGGGTGCTGTTTCATAGACGTCCACTGACCATAAATGCCCTCGCTCTGGAAGGGCTCAGCCAATGTTACATCTCCAGAATTTCATCTTGGGTTCTGGTTCTCAAACTAGTTTACAGACATCCTAGCACTGATCCCAAAGTTTTAGGAGTAGTTTTAAATCTAAAAAAGAAAAACACTCCCTATTCACATGCAGTCACTTCATGACGTGAAGGGTATGACAAAGAAGCAAGAACACTGCATTACCTTGGCTTCCCTCTGACTCCCTAACATCAGTACGGGCAATGCACGCACTACTAATGGGATAAAATCTCTTTGGAAAGCAGGCTGGGAAAGGGCCAGGTTTGACAAGAGAAACCCAACAACTGTCAAAATGTCAATGTAACATTTTGCGGACTCCTTTCTCCCCATGGCCCAGTGGTTCCTGTGTGTCCATATCTTAGAGTACTTTCGGCTGCTGTGTCACTGACATGACCTCCTCGCTTCCCCAAAAGAACTCACAGAAGACTATGGAAAAGGCTTATTGGTGGCCTTCTTTGTTTGGAATGATGGAAAACATGAAAAATGAAAGGCATTCTCTCATGCCTAGAACACCACTGTAATAACAAGGATAATGACCCAATGGAGCTTCAAATTTTTATAGTGCTTTATGCTTTCCCAAAGCATTTTCACATACATTATTGCAATCAACTCAGACAACAACCTTTCGGTTTACAACTGAGAAAGTAGAAATCATGAGGACCCTGTTCAAGATCATACAGTCAGGTAGTGGGACAACCGGGGCTAGAACCCAGATTGCATGATTGGTCCAGCATCTCCAACAGGTCATCACCTAGCTGGCTGTCCTGTGGTCATGTTCTCTGACCTCTCTGACATCTCACTCACTCTCCATACTGAGGTCACTTGTCCATCAGCCCTGACACATAACCATAGATGTAGATTTCAAAAGGAGAACAAAAAACAAATCCTTCTTTGACAGGTATCTATGGATATAAAAATAAATGTGGCATTCTTCTTTATTGCTTCTTTATGGGTGTCTTTCACAGATGAAAAAGCCCCATTGGGGAACAGTTCATCAACTTGTTATTTCTATGTACACACAATACTCCTTAGTAAAAGCAGAGCCTTCACACTGGGAAATTATTTGCTAAATATTCCCCGCTGTCTCACAGTTTGGCCTGTCGATTTCTCCCAGACATAAACCATCTGGGCTAGTACAAGAAAACACAAGCAAATTCAAAGAGATGTTTCCCAGATGTGCAGAGGACAGCGGTCCTCAAGAGTCTATCACAGGGCCAGCTCCGGGTCCGTATTTCCCAAGACCCTCTTCCAACTGCGTCTCACCATAGCTTGTATATGACTGAAAAGATTTCCAAGAGGTTGACCAGATAGCTGAGGAAAATGCTAAGAAAGGTAGTTGTGAGGCAGCAGTACTAGGGACTTCCTGCAGGTGGCCCCAGGCTACGTGGTCACGTAATGGTTTCTGAAGTCCTGCTCACAAAAAGTGGGCTGAGACCCACTGTCAGGGGTTTCAGAAGGACTTCACAGGCAGGATGCCTTCTTCGGTGTGGGGCTCATTCTTCTCTTGTCCTGTGGGACGTCCAGGCGTACCACTGAGCCTTCTTCGACTTTTGGAAAAACAACCTGCAGAAATCCTGCTCATACCAGTTCTGTCTTGTGAAGAGTCACTGGCTCCAGATGTTTCTGTGGGAAGGTGACTGGGAGAAAAGCTCGTTCCATGACAGGCTTAGAAAAATCTGGAAAAATACTCTGTTGTTGTGCAAACTTCTGAAAAGTAAAAGAGGTAAGTCAAGAGATGAATAATCGGGAAAATGCCTCGTTCCCTAAGAGCTGGCTGGCCAGCTCATTCTGGCATCCTCACTCAGTCTACAAGGGGGCTCCTACTATTTCACTGCCAACTCCAAACTGACCACGAGATTCCCTGACTACAGGCTGGGGCCATTGCAAGCCTCTACTGTTAGTTACCTGCAAGGAAAATCAGTGCCCACAGAGACAGGCATTTGCCAACAAGAAACTAAAGTCACTCAATCTTAAAATTTCTCTCTAGTAATTCTAACCATCTTGGGTGCAGATAACTCTAATGACCAAATCATAAGCTCCTTGAGGGCAGGAGCTACGTCCTATAACCTTTTTATGCCCCCTATCAGTGCCTAGCTTAATGCCTGTACAGTAGGCGCTTACTGGATTGGCTGATATCCAAAATAGCACCCAAGAGACGAGTCCGTGGCCAGAGAGGCAAGGAAGTGAGTAGAGGGGGCCAGTAAGTGACAAGAACTAGCCCTGGGACAGCTCTTGGGTGAGCTCTGTCCTGTTAGTAGGCTGTCCTTCCTGACGCTACTGGGACATATGCGACAGATCACTTCCTAGTGCATCAGGCCCAGAGCTGGCCTTGCTCCCCTACAACTTTGGTCAATCCAGGCGCATGGCCATGCAGAAAGAGGTTCAGGGTCTTGAAGCTGGAGAGCCTGCTACCAACAGTTCAAGGGCATGTCAAGGACACTTAAGCACCCCAGGACACTCCCTGTATATGCCCCACTATCCTGACTTCTCAGGGTTAATTCTCAAGGAGTAGGTGGAAGTTCCCAAAATGTAAGAGGAGAGAACCCGCCAGGAGGAAACAGTTCAAGGCCAGGAGAAGGAGGCTGGTCTACCACCGTGGCTGCACGGGCTCACAAGCCTACAGCAAGAGAGGTGCCTTTGCCCCAGGACGGTGGAAGGTTGGTGCTGCACTCTCCACCACTGTCCCCACCCGGGGCCTTCTCAAACCTCCCTCGCACACCTTACTGTGTTTTCTCTTTGCAGCGCTCTGCGCAGAGCAAGCAGATTGAAAACAAGCCCGGCGCTTCCCACAATGAGCTCACAGCGCGGGCGCCTCGGCAAGTGCAAGGTTCAGGGAAGAACATCTCTCGCCACCATTAAATGATTCACGCTGCCTACAAAATATATTTGGGTTGGTGCCCCGGGTGATCTTTTCATCATAATCGGTGTTTTTAAAAAGATACTTACACAAGTGAAAATAATGAGTGTTAAGTAGAAGACAACCAGAGCCAACAACAGTACAATCTCAGCTCGGTATTTCTGAAAAGTCTCTTCTTTGGGTTCCTTAGGGCAACCTTAAAAAAAAAAAAAAAAAAAAAGAGGAACACGTGAGGCCATTTAACAGGACTTTGCGACCATGATAAAAAGCTAGGAATGCTTTGCGCCGGGTTTTTTCCGCGTCTTGCTTGTCTCCCACTCCTAAGCTCACGTCTGGGCCATCGGGAAGACGAGCGCGAGGGACAGCGGCAAGAGCGGTGACCGTGGCGGCTGGAGCTCACTCGCACCTGTGCCTGGCCGTGTGCAGCGGGCCTGGCCTATGGATCTCACTCGATCACTGGAGGCAGGTGTGAGTACCCCCATCTTACAGATGAAGGGCTCGGGGCGCGGAGAGGCGGAGGGAGTGAGGCCGGGGCAGAGCCAGTAGTCCGAGGCCAGACTGACCCCGTTGCCCACCTGCCTCCATTTCAGAGGCCCGGCCTTTCCTGGCTTCTCTGATGCCTTCACACCGGATGACGCACCATTTGTGAATCTGTGCTGTGGAGACTACTAGGTGCTCTACCCGCAGGAGGCCGGGGGATGAAGGAACAGGGCGGGTGAGCTGCCGGGCTATGAGTGAAGAAGTCAGCACGTCTCTATAGAATCCTGAAAGCTCCTCCGCCAAGGCCCCCCGCAAAGGTGGGCTAAGGGGCTCCCCGGGGGGCTGCCAAAGGCTGTGGCTGCAGCATTTGGGGATGCAAAGGCAGAAGGAGCAGACAGAGCAAGGGTGGCTTCTCCTCACTCAGACATGACATCCAACATGTGCTGAATCTGCTCGAAGGCCCAGGCAGGGGCAGGTGGAGGAGGTCCTCCCCTGGGGCCGGGATGGGCCTGGAGATTGCTGGCAACCCCTGAGGCTGGATTCAACATCTCCTGAGTATCGGCAGAGATGGATTCTCGCCAGGGTCTGTGACTAGAGAAAAGAAAGGTGGAGAGCCATTTTCCTAATGGTTCCTAACCTTTATCTGGCACTCAGTGTATCCCAGGCAAGGGGCGAAGCATTTTAGTGCAATATCCCCCTCAACCGTCACCATAAGCACATGTTGGAGATGCGGTCGCTCCCATTTTAGAGATGAGAGGACGGTGATTTGCCCAAGGTCACACACTAGTGAGCAGCATTGCTCCGAGCTGAACCCGATCCCAGAGACTCTGGAGTCTAACCAGCTAACTTGCAGGCAACGTGGTCGGGAGAGGAGAGGAAAGCAGCTGTTCTCGATTTCTCTCGGCTCCACACCCCACACAACACGCCTCCTCTCTCTGCTCTCCCTCCCTCACTCGTGTGAGCGTGAATTCACACACAGCCTACCGTGTGACAGCCACTGCGGACACCAGCACAGAGCGCACCGTGTCGGATGTAGCAAGTGCATGAAGACCAACAAAGCAGCCTAAGGGGCTTGAGATTGAGAAGGGCATAAGGGGTGTGTGTGTGTGTGTGTGTGTAACAGTGAACCAAATCCAAACACTGAGCCCAACACAGTGATCCTGTTCTTGTGAAAAAGGAATATTCTCTTAAGTCAGATTCCTTTTAGATTCCCAATAAAAGGAAAAAGTTGTTAAGGTACAAAAATCAGGAAACTCTATGACAACAACATGTTTGTCATTTCAAGCCCCCACCACTAATAAGCGCTGGGCAAAAGTCAAATGCAAGGCATATTTTAAGCTCCATAAAGAAAAAGTATGGGAAAGAAATCCAAAGAGATAATCCTCATCCTGGAGCTCAATTCTTGGTATTACTGCATAGAGCAAAAATGTGTGTTCTGTCACTGGAACATTATTTTCTCGCTGTGTCCTTTTTCTTCGGCCCTAGTTGAGGTATTGGGCAAAGTCATCACCGTAAATGGGAAGGAGATGCTGTTCTCATGGTAAAAAGGTGGCAACATGACGCAGCCCCCCTTAGGCCAGGTTAGAAAGGCCCTACAGTACCCTGATGTATTCAGGACTATACCCTTTCTCCAAAAATTAGTCTTGAATACTTCCTATTTGCTTCAAAGGACTCTCGTATGAATAAACAACACCCTGATTAGTGGTTTGGCTACATCTGGCATTTATCTGACTAGGACGGATCTGTCTTTATTAAGAAGGAAGGAAAAAAAGGAAGGAAGGGGGGAGGAGAGAAGGAAGGAAGAAGGGAGGCAAGGGGGGAGGGAGGAAGGAGCAGAAAAAGTTCTGACATTCTTGTAGGAGAATTTAGCTTTCAGGCACAGATGCGATCCAAAGCTCCCAGTTAGACTCCGGCTGAGAGGGTTTTAGGGCCTACTGCAAGTGCACACGCATTTTGCAAGGGGGAAACAGGTGCAGCGGGTCACCTCACCTGTCACTTTCAAGGTCACTGTGCCGCTTTGGTTTCTCTGCCCGTCCTGCTCCTCCACGGTGCACCTGTATGTCCCCGTGTGGCAGCGACTAGTGTTTTGGATCTTCAAGTACAGCCCCTCACCGGGGGCCTCCAAGGAGTCTTCCTTCTGCCGGTGGTACTGCAGACCCTCCTGGGGCACCTCAGTCCACTCCTTGCCACCCTCCATCAGCTGTTGAAAAAGAATCACACTGCATCACGCCGTTGACAGAGCCTGCAAACAGCCCCCCCACCCGCCACCATCCAGGTTCTGCCTCTGGTTTTCATAATATCCATCCTCAGCTAGTTTTTTTAAAACAAAATATTATGCATGTGTGACCTTCGGGGGAGGAGAAAATATATGAAAATTCTCTCAGGCTCTATTTTCTGGAATAGGATCAGGCCTGCATTTTATGATTCTCTGTAGCCCAGCTTCCAGCCTCCACAAAGGACAGAGTGTTGCTGCCGACAAGAACGACGTGTGGACGAGGGTGATGAGATGAAGTGCATGAATCACACTGAGTCATATTTTGTGGCCGATTGTTCGTTATTAAACGTTCTCTTGTTTTCTTCAGATACCAACTCACTCACTGAACGATCCTTAGTATCTCGGCCCTTTATCTGGAACTGTTCCTAAACTGGAGACTTCGGCCTGACGACTCAGCGAAAAGCACACAGCTGCACAAGCCGTGCCTCCTAGAAACGGGCACCGCGTCCTTCCAAACCCACGGTATGCGTGGGGCCGCGCGTGACGCCGCAGACTGGACCGGGCTGACTCTCCAGCGGGGCAGGAAGACTGTGTGCACACCATGTGTGCAAGATCATGGGCCGCTCATGCCAAGACGCACAGGGAAGGACACTGATGGCTTCAATCTTTGTACCCACACAGAGCAGCCTGACGGCAGGAGAGGCCAAATCCAACCCCGCTCATCTGGCTGGGTCTCTCTCCCTCAACGGTCTTCTTGGTCAAATTGGTGGGGTCTTTGCATCATCTAGTACTCCAAAGATTAGGCAACCGTCCCGTTATTCCCCCAGATAGATGTTTAGTTTGCCTAACGAGCTTGCCCGCCAGTCCTCCAGTGAGATGTTTTCAAGCTTCCAAAACCGAGTGACAAACGGGAAGGCAAGTCACTGTTCTTCTCAGCGCTGGGGGGGGGGGGGGGGGGGGGGCCCCCCCCCCCGGCCCCCCCGGCCGGGGGCCGGGGGGGGGGCCGGGGGGAGGGGGGGAACGGGGGAAGGGGGGGGGGGCGGGGGGGGGCCGGGGAGCCCCAGGCAGCTCAGGGAAGAACACGCACGCACACACGCTGCACACACACTACGAACACACTACACACACACAACACACACTACACATTACACACATACACCACACACTAAACACAAACCGCACATGCGGGGCACACACACATTACACACACACCACACACAAACCACACACTCGGCGGCTTCTGCTTCATTTACAACGCGAGGGAATGCACCTGGAGGTCCCCAGAAAGCCAGGGCTCCGGCCTCCCCCGCCCCGGTGCTCGTTAGCATTCTGCCGAGCGGGCTGCAGAGACATCTGGTGGCAGATTTACGGCTCCCGCAAGAAACCCTGCTCCGTTCACTGCCGGCACCGGGGGCTGAGACGAAGGGGTTTTCTCAGGCAGAGTCTATGAAAGTAAACCCCATTTCTTGACGGCTCTTCTTGGGTTGAAAGGTTCCTTCCTAAATAATCAAGGATCTACAGACTGCGGCCTTCAGATGTTCAAAAAAAAAGCAAAAAAAAAAAAAAAAAAAACAAGGAGTACCCAAGGAAACTTAGGGGGAACTCAAGCCATACAACTGATTCTGTAATACATCTAATTTAGTCCAGTTTTCCCCTTTTCAAGCCTAATTAAACCACGAACTGCAGCCTCATCATGTGCTCACGCCCTGCCCCCTTCTCCGCGCCTGGCTGAGGGGCTCCCTCCTACCAGAGCTTTTGAGGGGCAGGTGCCCAGGACCCTTCAGGGTCCGTCTGTCCCAAGAGCCGCTCTCACACCTCCATGAGGTCAGTTTGAAGGAACGCAGCCCGGTGTTTGCTGCCTCTCTGTCTCATCCTGCCTTTCTTCTCTGAATTACCCTCCAAATGCGTCAACTCAGATTTATTTCTAATAAATTTCACCAGACCCTGTCTTGCTAGAAATCCTGCATCTGAAAGGACAGAAACTTGGTTGCAACAATCATTTTGAGATTATCCAACTCCGGTTTTCTCCCTGGGGGCCTCTGGTCCCATCCAGTGACCCCTCCCCTCAACTCAGAAAGATCCATCTGAAAGTCAAGATCAAAACCGCGGAGCCCTCTGGAGAGGGTGGAAACAGAAACTATTGCGCTTATTTACAGAAAGGTGGCCCTATTATCCTGCTGGCTGACAAACCGGCTGGAGCGAGTGCGTGCAGGTGATCAGAATGGGCTGGCGGATGCCTTCCGCCTATCTGCAGAAAATAATTTACTTTAAAAATCAGCAGTATCAAACAGCGAAAGCATTTATTCGATGGTCAGATTTCCACAGGCCTGTGGCAAAACCTCCAATAGGCCTCTATTTGGTTTCAAAAGGCAAAACAACCCCAAAGCAACCTGCAGAATTTTGATTTACTGACCCATCACAGCCATCCGTGGGATCAAGGCAAAATATCTCAGTTCTCCTGGGGCCAGCTTCCAATGGCCTCTTCCTGGGTCTTCCTGAAAGGCCCAGAAAACTGAGCAAACTATGGGCTGAACTTGGGAACCCTTGCCCAAGTCACGAGCAGCGGTCTTTGCCTGATGACCAACCAGAGCAAAACCTTCTGTGAATTCACACAATGCACTTGGAAATATTTCAGAACACTCCCTCTAGCTTCAAGCTGTAGGTATGTACACACGATGCCTATTCCTCCTTCTTTATGCCATTTCAAGATAGATCTTCTCATGTGACTCCATCTGGGGAGTCTGGGATTTGCCTACAGCTGCAAAAATCGTTGTCGATTTTATGTTAACGTTGCATGCTCAAAATGCAAGCAGGTACCAGCAGCACCAAGAGACTTTTTATGCAAAAGTCCAAATCATTAACTTCAGTTCTGTGGCCAAGCAGCTATCAGCTGAGTCCTCTGTGGTGAAAAGCAGCACCATCAAGAACCAAAGGAGAATTTCAGAAAGAGGGAAAAGAAGCAACCAGCAAATGGGCCATCCTCAACTTTGCTTTGTTTTATGAGTTCTTATAAACAGTTGAGCTGGCTCAAAATCAACCACTGGCAAAGAACAGCTCTTTAAACATTCCAAATCTGAAAGTGTTTCATTGCCTCTCTGCAAAAGCATTTTAGGAAATAGTAATTTATAACAAAAGGAACCCTCGGATTCATTCACAGCCAAGCATAATTGATGGGAACTATTTAATGCGTACTTTACAAAGCTAATATTGTAGTGCGCTAAACCACAACACGATTTGGGCAAATTAATTCCTCAAAACACTCATCCCAATTATGTTTTAAAAATCCACGCTCCATGCACTAACTGTTACGCTGACAATTCTATATTTTTGATTGGATTAGAGAAGGGTAAAATACAGGACATCTCATTTTCAGAAAGCCGAGGGACATTTGATTTGTCTCAAGGCCCTCGATGTGACTAAATAATTTAAGTAACATGTTCTTTCTCTAAAATGGAGATTTGACCTTAAGGAAACCACAAGCCCCAAATTAAATAAACTCTTTAATTTGCTGAATGCTAAAGCAAGCAAATACAAGTATTAATTTTAAGGGCATGTGAATTAAGTGTTTATTTTAATGATGGACAAATCTGAACTAGAATAAAAGAAATCAAATACAGATTTAATATGTTTTAAATTGAACCGATATTTCAGTCAAAAACCCTGCATTGTTGGAAGTTTTTTTTTTTCAGTTTAAATAATTTTATCCAAATACATGCTCACCTTCTAGATTACCATATTTGAATATAAAAGAGCAATAGTTCCATGTCTGTTGCAAAGAAAGAATTGTGATCACAAACCTGGAATTCAAATTTATCATACAGGAGATCTGTTAAGAATGTGATAGAAAACTAAAAGAAAAGGAAGAGATTTTTTTGAGGAGCAAAATGTGTGTGCAATATGCATTTAAATATTTAATCCAACAATTTGATTAAACGTATTTAAAGGTATGGACTTTATGTATTTAAAGGTGGTATGAAAGTAATTTGATATATTCCAATCACATTGAACAGCTTTTTCTTTATTGCATTTCTCATGCACTAACTTTCATGTACCTTGGTTTCTAACTCAATTAAAGTGCCAATATAATCCCCATTCATCATAAAAACAGCTCTTTATAACGTGCAAAATAGTTTGGCTCGGAGGTTGATGTCATAATGAGGGTAGAATGTATGCGCATTAACATCGTTTTTTTCTAAGTGTAGTTTTATTGGAAAAATGATTTTCCACTTTGAAATTTACTGGGTCTAACAGACAGAGCTGAATTTATGGCTGCTAAGAGAGTTATGAGTATGGCAGAGGCAACGTAATTAGGAGCACAGGCTTTGGAGTCAAACAGACCTGGAAGCAAGGCCCAGCCCTACCGCGGCTAGTGCTACTCTGGCCAACTGACCCAGCAGCTCCCGTCTGCTCTGCGGACACGGGGGTGGGGGTGGGGGAGACTGTATCTCACGAGAGTGGTGTGAAGACCCCGTGACGATGGGCGTGTATCACAGGCCATAGCGTCTGTCCATCACACAGAGAGCCCTAAACGTGTTACTCTTCTCTCTCTCTCATTTTCCCAGCCCACATATTTCCCATCCCATTCTAAATAGTTCCCGGCACACTGGAATTATTCAAAAGGCATTCTGCTGAGGGAACGAGTAAATTTTAGAGAAAATGTGGGAGTTACAAGGGCACTGGCTTTGGCATTAAAGGCCCAAAGTCCAGATTCACGGTCAGTGAGCTGGGTCGTCTTAGGTAAAGCACCTCATCCCTGAGTCTCATTTCCCCACCTGTGACTCTCTTACTTGCTACTGGGAGATATTTTAAGTAACAAAAGAGAAAATACATGAAAGTGCGGGGAATGTTGGTCATAGTAGTTGTTGTTATACCTGATAACTTCCCGTTTCCTCCCTGGCAAAGTTGTTCTAGAAGTCCCAACCTCTGCTCTAAAAAGAAATTATTTTCAACCCACAATGTGTCCAAAATATCCACAACATTCTGAATTTTCTAAAGCATCATGATAATAAATGTGGCAAAACCCCTTGGAACTGGGGTTTGCCCATTCGTTATTCACGCCACACGGCCTCCTTCCATTCGTTTCTCCTGGGTCCCGCGGGGCCTGGAAGGGGCAGTCTTGTAAGTGCTGATTCGCGTCCTTCAGAGGTCACTACAACCTGGTTCTGGAGGAGGCACACGCGTAACTCAGGCCTGACATCTGTGACCAGAGAGACCGCTCTGATGGCCACATGCCCCAATCAAAGCCACTTAAATATAAGCAGACATTTGTCGACATATTAGAAGAGAGGCACAATCTTTTCCTTTGCACGTGATCCTGAGAGGCTCCAAAGACTGCAGTTATCAGCCACAGTCTCTCTGCCATGCAGATGGAGGCTGATGGTAAAACCAATATGAAGAAAGGAAGAGCTGAGGGACAGAAAGTCACCAAACCCTGGGGATATTCATGAACCTCTAAACCCAGCTCCATTTCTTTCCTAAGCTGCCATAACAAAGCGCCACAAACTGAGCGACTGAAAATAACACAAATGTATTTTCTCAGAATCCTCGTGCACGGTTGGTGGGAACGCAAACTGGTGCAGCCGCTGTGGAAAACAGTATGGCGGTGCCTCGAGAAATTAAAAACAGAACTACCCTATGATCCAGTAATTCCACCACTGGGTATTTACCCAAAGAAGACGAAAAGGCTAATTTGAAGAGATATATGCATACTTATGTTTACTGCAGCATTATTTACAATAGCCAAACTATGGAAGCAGCCCAAATGTCCATCGATAGATGAACGAATAAAGCAAATGTGGTGTGTGTGTACATATACACATACATATACACACACACAATAGAATATTACCAGCCATAAAAAAAGAATGAGATTTTGCCATTTGCAACAAGACAGACAGATCTAGAGGGTATTACGCTAAGTGAAATAAGTCAGAGAAAGACAAATACCATATTTGTCTTTTAAGAAACAAATGAACAAAGAAAAAAAGAGACAAACAAAAAACAGACTCTTAACTCCAGAGAACAAACTGATGGTTACCAGAGGAGAGGTGGGTGGGGGGGACGGGAATGAAGAGCACACTAACCACGATGAGCACTGAGTAATGCCCAGAACTGTTGAATCATTATGTTGTACACTGGAAACTAATATAACACTGCATGATAGCTCTACTGGAATTACAATTTTAAAAATAAAATAAAAAATAATAAAGGGGCGCCTGGGTGGCTCAGTCGCTAAGCGTCTGCCTTCAGCCCAGGTCATGGTCCCAGGGTCCTGGGATCGAGTCCCGCATCCGGCTCCCTGCTCCGCGGGGAGCCTGCTTCTCCCTCTGCCACTCCCCTTGCTTGTGTTCCCTCTCTCGCTGTGTCTCTCTCTGTCAAATAAATAAATAAAATTTTAAAAATAATAATAATAAAGAAATATATTTCTCACAGTTCTGGAGGCCAAAAGCCCATAACGGGCTGACAGGGCCATGCTCTCTCTCTGAAGGCTCTAGGGAAAAATCTGTTTCATGCCTCATTCCAGAAGCTTCTGGTGTTTGCCAGCCATCCTCGTCATTCTTTGGCTTGTAGACACATCCCTCCAGCCTTTGCCTCCACCTTCATATGGCGCTCCCTCTGTGTGTCCCTGTCTGTATCTCTGTTTTCTTATAAGGACACCAGCCATTGGATTAGGACCAACCCTAACTCAGTATGATCTCACTTTAAATTGATGACTTCTGCAAAGACCCCATTTCCATATAAGGTCACATTTGCAGATACCAGGGATAATATTTCTGTGGGACACAGTTCTACCCACAACACGAGGTATAACTGAAGTGTGAATTATAATTTTAAAGTTTTTTCCCTTTCAACTATATAAACCAATATATTCCCTTTACTTTAAGCGAGTTTTGACTGGATTACAATGCTTCGCAACTGAAAGGGTCCTTCACTGATAGGGATACCTCAAACCGCCCCATGAATTAATGTGTCATGGAGGGAGCTCTCTCCACATGGTACAGCCTGCAGACCAGTCTTACTTGTCCCCTGGGGTCACAATGCTCGCCTCTCCTCAGGGAATGAGACATCCAGGCCTAATCTGATTTAGAACTTTCGTGCTCCAGAACTGACCCAGAGTGTCTGGTCCAAGGTGATTATGAATTGCTTATGGCAACTGGCATCCTGCTTTTCTCCTGGGTTCTCCTCACCTGGACCTATAATCCTAACTAACTACCCCCTCTTCTGGAATCTATCATCTCTTAGAGATTTGGGACAATAACATGCAGTAGACCAATAGTTGGTGCTCCACAAAACACCGTGTGATAGAAATAAGCCTTGGGCTCCCTAGTCTGAACCAATATTACATGATCCACACAGGAATTTTAACCAGCTACACCTCAGCGCAAAACCAAAAATCCAAAGTCGGTTTATGGGTGTTCTTTAAATCTTAGGAAGTACATGGGTCTAGCTCTGAGCTAGGGCTTTTGGTAGAAAATGTGGGATCATCGCTGGAGTCGCCAGGAAAAGCTTATGCAAACAATTTCAGATGAAGAAACCCTTTTTTAGGTAATGAATCTCTTTTTAGCCTTGCTCTACCCTAGACCTTCCCTTACATCACTAAGACCTTCTCCTAACTTCCTCTTCTGTGTGTAGTGATACGACCAAATACAGAACTAAGATAATGTTGTTTCTCACATGACCTAGGTTTCCCCTTTTATTCATGGAAAACAAGTGTTTGATTTCTTTCTGTTTAACCCCCAGCTGCCTTCTTCCTCCCTACACTCTTGCACCCTGCAAGACTGTAGCAACTTTGTTCTGACTTGTCACTGTCCCCAAAATCTCAGTGCTGGCCCATTCTCAGCTGGCTAAGACTCCTAGAGCCCCTCTGAGGCAGCCACGTGCTGTGTTGCCCACTCGTTTGTAAAACCATGGGACACGACAGGTGGCCAAGAAAGAAGGGAAGGTGAATCTCAGAAATGTGCTGAGTTCTTGGCTGAGTTGACCTGATTAGATTTTGCTGTAGTGAAAGAACAAGGCCTCCCTCTGGGACTCATCTTCCAGGATGAATCAGAGTGGGTCTTTCACCACAAGAAATATGCTCTTCTTTACAAATACGTGTCATTAGGTCATCCTCTTTGCTTAAAAACTTTCAATGACTCCTTGCTGCCAAAAGGAGTTCAAGCCATTATAGGTGGGCGTTCAAGGTTCCTCACCACCTATTCCCAGCCTTCTCTGTAACATCTCCCCACCCTCTCCTGTATAATTCTCCCTCACAGATCACTGGTCACCCCAGTGGTTCCCCAAAATGCTTGTGCATTCCTTTTCCACGTCTTTGCTCAAGATGGTCCTCCGGCAAAATTCCCTGCTGATTTTAAGATGGCCAGCATGAGGCCCAGGACTTGGAACACATTTGGGACTTCAGAAATACTGACTAACGAAAAATTGTAAATACAAGAGACCTCTGAAAACCAACTTTATGTCCTTCGTGGTTTGACCTAATGTAAAGCCCATAAAAGTGATTCCACCAGGTCAAGTAGTATAGGACTTTCCTTTGATGCTAACACACACACACATTGTTTTCACATTTCAATGTTTCAGGGCTTCTCTGTTTAATATAGGAAATGTTTCCTTTCTCTCCTAAATATATGTTCTTAAATCTATCTTACAGCAGATAAAATTCTAGAATCAAGGAAGTCTAGTGAGTGGCACACACTGGCTCCTTCACAGGTCCATCAGCATTTGTGGCCGAACAGATCACACCTGCCCAGACTGTTCATCAACTCCAGTGCCTACTAAGGGATTCTGCTTTCGCAGGGCTTCTTGCTTTGTGGTGCATCATCACACAACGATAGTCGAGACAGAAAACAGAACTACACTGAAGAGGAGATTCGCAATATACACGGAAGACAGCTTCATAACAAATCAAGAAGAAGCAAGATCTGCGTGGTGACTATCCTTGAACTTTGCAAGTCGCTTCCTGCAAGCCATTAACCGGCTCTCTGCCAGCCCTGTTGGGCCAGGGGGTAGCCCATTATCTGCCACAGCTGGGGGCTCTTCACACTATTCCAAAATCAAGACTGACCTCTGAAATCAGTCTTACTTCCCCTTTCTCCCTTCCGTTGGAAAAAATCTGAAAAGGGCATTTGTCTTGTGACGTGTCCTCACCCCCGCAATATCATCCTAGGTTGACACTGTATATCCTCTTTCGTTATGCATCAACATAGGCGATTGGGGCTCCTAGCATGCTACAAGATGGTAGTACATCTCTCTGATAAATAACCACTTGTTATTATTAGTAGCAAACCCCACCGTGCTCAAACACTCCATCCAGTATCATCCTCTCCCTCCAAACTAGTGCAGCTTCATTAAAGAGACTGTGACCCCACTTACACTCAGCAGAAAGCTCAGGAGTAGCCCTTTTTTTTTTTTTTTTAAGATTTTCTTTATTTATTTGACAGAGAGAGACAGCGCGAGAGAGGGAACACAAGCAGGGAGAGTGGGAGAGGGAGAAGCAGGCTTCCCGCAGAGCAGGGAGCCCGATGCGGGGCTCGATCCCAGGACCCTGGGATCATGACCTGAGCCAAAGGCAGACGCCAAACAACTGAGCCACCCAGGCACCCAGGAGTACCCCTTTAATGGATGTGCTTACTCCTGGGAGACATGGGATGCTGCTATGCCCTCTGATGCAAGACGCTTGCAGCCAATGGGAGAGAGTGCTGGACCAAAGTCTGCTTGCATATTTTTTCAAAATACCTCCCTAAACAACCACAGTCAATTCACAACTTTAAAGGCTAAATTTAGCTACTATTCTAATAGATATGTGAAGGCACATTTCTATTTCTTCTCAACCACCCACCCTGCCTTAACAGGTACAGGCAGGAAAGGATGAGAGGAGGCCCCACTGATGGATCCCAGTTAGAAGGCCACTGGTCCATGGGAAATAAGAGTTGGGTTAACAGGAATTGGGCTATCTCTGCCCACCCTTGGCTCCCCCTATGACCCCCTGTGCACGTCTGTATTAAGCCTCCCCCAGCCCCCTCTCACTGTGCCTTTGAAACAGAAGATAATATGGACACTGCTTCTTCCCCACTTGCCCTAATAATCACAAACACTAATTGGATGCCCTCTGCTTTGGGTCTTCCCGTAAAAGGCACATGATAAGAAACACATGGTTTATATGGGTCCTTTGGTAATCACTAGTAATCACTGTCAATTGGACAGTGGCAGGACGCCCTGTGGTGGGGGTGAACTGAGTGGTACACAGAAATTTAAATTGTGAGTCATTATAACCATAATTGTGATATGCAGAAGACCTATGAGAATGTGAATCAATCTGGTGGATGGTAAAAACAAAACAAAAAACAACAACAACAAACCCACTCCAAGCGACTCGGCTTCCCTTGTCCAGCTCAGGGCCCACAGCTGTGCAAAGAGTCTGAAAAACCATACTAGCGATGATGAGGGAGGTGACATGAGCGAGGCCAGCTGTGGCCATCAGGTTTAAAGTCCTCTTTCATAGCCACCTCTTCAGTCTCCGGAAACATTTTACAAGAAAGTGGTGTGGGGGAAAAAACGAAAAGCTGCTCAATCTTCTGTAAAACCAAGTATTTCAGTATTTCACCACTGACCTGATTTCCAGAATACTCTATCCACTTTTGTTGTACAAACACAATCAGCACAAAAGTATAATTACTGGGCTGGGAAAGAATAAATATCTACAGAACATGCAGAGACCTGTTAAAAAGCACTTGAAGGAACAATGCATTTCGTTTTCAAGGGATCCGAATCGTTTATCAGCATCACAAAGCTCGCCTCTCCACCGGGACCTGATTCACCGTTTCCCTCTTTTAAAAAAGTAACAACGGCATGATTTTGCAGTGACCCTATTCCACGAACCAACAGAAAAAAAGAAAATGCCAAGAGACTGCTGTCTTTTTTTTTAACAGGGTTTTGGGAGACCTTCAGGGTAAATCACGCAAGAACCGTGTTCAGTAAACAAGCACATATATTATAGAGTTACATCATCAGCTGACATCCAAGGAGAAGCCAAAGGTTAATTGCTATGGTTTACTCATTCCAAATGACTTTGTGCAAGAGGATTTACCTTGACCACTGTTGGAACTTTACAGTCTGAAACCCCATCTACTTGTTTCATGAGTACCTTTTAATTACTCCCCTGGGAATATTAATATTATTTTCTTTTTTAAATTTGTCTTGGGAAGGGATCATGGTTTCATGCCCCCCCCCTTCTTTAAGATAACTAAGTCCCTGCCTGGCCAGACCAAGGACACTTTTATTTTCTTTACCTTAAGTAACTGAGATAGAAAACAGAGACATCAAGATAGGCCTCTGAGCACTCAGGCTGTGGAATGAGACTACTTAGTTCAAATCCCTCCCTCATCATTCAGCCAGCCGTGTAACAGTGAGCGGGCATTCCTTCCCTCCCTGAGACTGTTTCCTCATCTGTAAAATGGGAACAGCAGTAGCAGGACCGATCTCTTAAGTCCATTGGAAGGACCGAAACAGATAACGTAGGTAAATATTTACCTCAGAGGCTGGCATAGAGTGAGCACTCAAACGATCATGTTTTTACAATATTTTTGTTTGGGTGCTATTGTTTTTACTACAAGAACCATTTTGGAATTGCGACATTCTCTGATCCCACAGTGAATAAAGCAGAAATGAAGTGGGAATAATCACAAACCTACTTTGCTACACAGGACAGTGCTCCAAGGCCGCAACAATGTAGCCAGTGCACGAAACTCACCAAGTGCCAGCCTGAATTCACTGGGCACTTTCACAATTAGCAGGGCAGACACCGGGTGCTGCGCAAAATACACAAAAGCAATGGTGCAGCACGGTCCAGGCAAACTGACAGTCTGGTCACACACACACACACACACACACACACACACACACAACTGTCCCATGCTTCCTTGCTGAATGCCGCCGCAGGTTCTTAAAAGCATCTTTTTTGGAGGGCAGAAGAAAAGCCTGCGCTCTGAGATTTCCTCTAAGGTCAGATGCTGCAGAGCAAGGCTAGAATATCACATGCACTTGGCTGAAACTAGAGGTGCTGTGTGGGTAACCTCATGAAAGGAGGTGAGCAAAAGACCAGAGACCGCTTGGCTTGGCAAAGCCGCCAGAACAGCGGTCTTAGCATCTGAAAAGGTTCCAGTTGAGAGGCATCCTTAAAAAAACGCCCCAGAGCAACTCACTTCTCTTACAGGGACGCCGCCCCCCCCAGACGCCCCCCCATGCTGGGCCTCTCAGGATGGCCTGCCGGAGCGCCAAGCAGCAGCGACCAGCGTGGGGCCAGGGGAACCCACCAAGGGGATGGCTGACAGACAACTCCCACCTGGGAAACAAGCCGAAACCATCTCGAACGATCTCTGAGTCCTTGCTCTCAAAGTGCCCATTCCTTCCCTCCCTGTCCCCAAATTCTGGGCATCACAGTCCCCAGACACCAGAAATCAGAACTCCGGGGACAGGCCTCCTCTCCGATACCCAAATCTGCCCTAGCTGCTTTCTTCGTGGCCTGCTGGTCACAACCACAGGTGGCCTCCAGAATTCAACCAAATAAGAGGGTCTCTGCGCTTCCAAAGCGGCTTATTTGGATCGTTCATCTCAGGCCACCTTTAGGGGTAGGAAAAGGATTAGGTCCTTGGGGAACAAAATCGAATCGAATCGAATCGCCTGGTACCTAGATGGGGGGGGGGGGGACGAGGGGGGAGGGAAAGGAAGGCGTGCGGGAAGACCGGCGACTTGGAGACCGCCCGGGGCTACACAGAGTCGCCTGCCCAAGGGAGGTGGTCCCCCGCTGCCCCCAGCGGAGCCGGCCGAGCCTGAGCCCGCGGGCATCGCCGCGCATACCTTGGCCCAGAAGACTTTGTAGGGGCCCTGAGGGTCCACGTGGACGGTGCACGGCAAGTCCACAGCCTCGGAACAAGCCACCTTCATCTCCCGCGTCGCGGGCGCCAGGCTGCAGACTGCAAAAGGGACAGAGAGAGCGGCGTGAGCCAGCGAGCAGAGGGCGGGTATCGCCGGGAGCGGGGGGGGGGGGCGCGGGGGGGTTCGGCGTCCGGGGCCCTACCGCAGCTCAGGAGCAGGAGCCGGAAGCCGCGCGACATGGCTGGGGTCCGCCGGCCTGGGGCGCGCTCGGCGGCGCCGCTCTCTTATAGCCGCGCGCACAGGGACTTCCCCGGGCGCCGCCCAGGGGAAATCCCCGGCGGGCGGCCGCAGCTTGGGGCGACGAGCCCTCCCCCGCGCCTGCCACCCGCGGGGCGCCCCCGCCCCGGCCCCGCCCCCGTCGCCCGCCCCCGCGCGCCCCGAGTCCGCGCGGCTGCGGCGGCTGCGGGGCCGCGGCGATCGCCACCCGGGCGTGACGCGGCGCGCTCGGGCTTTTGCAAACGGCGCGGCGCGCGTCACGGCGCCCCGCTGACCCTCCCCGCAAGCGGGAGCGAGGCCCTCCCCGGGGGCGGGGAGAGGGGGGTGTCTGCTCCTCCCGTCCCCCAGAGGAACCCGGATTCAGAGAGGTGGCGCAGCTTCCCCAGTCGCCCACCGTCGGGGTGGTGACGCCAGAGGTGAACCCAGGACTCACTCTTCTCCAGGTTCTATTGTAACCAGAGACTCCTTAGGCTTCCCACGGAACTCCGCAGGTCTAGTGCGCGGCTCCCTGCCTTCTGGCTTGGGCTGTCAGGCCCGCCTGTCGAAATTATCTCAGCCACAGGAGAGCCTCTCCTATTAAAACGAAACACACACGCACACAGTTTGTGGGGAAAGACCAAAACAAAACAACGCAACAGAAGAAAATAGAAATCACCTTCTAGTCATCCGGACTTCTGTTGACATGTCGGTGTCTCAGCTTCCGTGCATAGCTAGGTATTTTTAATGGGACACTCTACACACTATTTTGTAGCCTACTCTCTTTTACCTTAATATTTTGCAAGAGTTTCCACATGATTAAAAAATTGCAACAGCATCATGTTGGTGGCTGCAGAATATTCTATCATGCAGTTCCATCATAAATTAGAACCAACTAGATGGTGCGAGACATGATCAGTCTAATGTTATAGTTACTATTTGGTGGTGGTAGGTTGCTTCTTTATTATTAACATTACAAACGGGGGCGCCTGGGTGGCTCAGTTGGTTAAGTATCTGCCTTCGGCTCAGGTCATGATCCCAGGGTCCTGGGATGGAGCCCCACATTGGGCTCCCTGCTCAGTGGAGAGCCTGCTTCTCCCTCTCCCACTCCCCCTGCTTGTGCTCCCTCTCTCGCTGTTTCTCTCTGTCAAATAAATAAATAAAATCTTTTAAAAAAACACACACATTACAAACAGTGCTGTGATTGCTATGATGAACTGCCTTGGGGATAAACCTTTGCTCTAACATTGCTTACTTTCTTCGAATGAATACCTAGAGGAAATTGTGCTAAGTCAAAAGGAATTTACAATTTTGTTAAATATTGCCAAAATTACCACCACGGAGGTGTTCTCACCGCAGCGTATGAGGGTGCCTGTTTCCCAACACTCTTGCCAACATAAATAGTTATCAAACTTCCACCTTGCCCTTGCAAGAGGTTATAGCAATTGACAGTGTAAGTGCCTTTTGCCCATAACCCTCGCCAACCTAATTTTTTAATTAGAAAATTTTTAGGCATACACGTACAGAAAATAAAAGTATCAAACACATCTGTATGCAATATATTCTTAATAAAACATCTGTCCCTTGCTAAACCCCATACTTGAACATTTAAGATTTTTTCCAGTTTGTCACTGTGACAAACAATGTTGCCTGAAGCTGGACATGGTCAAATCCTCTGGCCAAGCATTCCCACCACCTTATTAGACGTTGATACCTTATCCTCCAAAATACACGTGCCCATTTATTCTCTCTTCAGCGGGACTTGGCATCATCAGATTTTTTTTTCCATTTTCACCAATCTAATGAGTGTGAAATATCAGATCCTTTTTGTTTAATTTACATGACACTGATTACAGGAGGAAAGAATGTCTTTTCTTACGTTTTGAAGCCATTGGGTGTCCTCCTTTGAGGATTGCCAGTCATATTGTTTGGCCTTTTCCATTGGAGCTGTTTATAAATTCTGGGCCAAATTCTTTCTTGGTTACGTGCATGCCAAATATCTTTTCCAAGTTAAAGGTTTGTGTTTTTTACTGTTTATGATGTCTTTAATGTATAAAAGAGTTTTTTAAAAAAATAATCTAATGTAGTCAAATGTATGGGTCTTTTCATTTATGGTTTGTGCTTCTGGTGCTGTGTTTAAGAAATCTTTTCCTACCCTGAGAACATAACAACATCCTTCTTCATTTTCTTCCAAAACTTTTTAAGTCATGTTTTTTCGTAAGCAGTTCTTTAATCCACTTAAATCTGGTTTGGTGTAGAGATTTAACTTATGTTTTCCATATGGATAACCAGTTTTCCAGTGCTGCTTACTAAAAGTCCTTATTTTCCCCATTGATTTGAAATAGCATCTGTTATACACAAATTTCCATATATGTTTCTCTAGTCCGTCTCTCCCTGTACTAATATCACTTTCTTATTACTTAAACTAGAGTTAAGTCTTGATATGGTGGTGGAGAGGAGTGAGCCCTCAAATGTTGATCTTCCGCTTCATAATTGTCTGGAATTCTTGGTTCTTTGCTCTACCTTATATATATTATAATCAACTTGTGAATTTCAAAAACCTCTTTTGACTTTTAAAAGGAACACATTCAAATTATATATTGCAGAAAACTAACATCTTTAAGAAAGTGATTCTACAAATCCATCAATATTGCTTATTGTTCCATTTGTTTAGGTCTTTAAGAACTTTTAAAATTTCATACATGAAAGTTTTCTACTTTTTTTGGTAGATTTATTCCTAGGTAGCTTTATATTTTTGGTTGCTATTTTCAGATAAAATTTTCTAAACTAAACTAAATTTTTCTAGTTGCTCATTACAAGTGAATAAAAACTTACTTTGGTATAGCCAGCAAACTTGTTGAACTTTCTGGTTAATGTGAGCAATCCATTCTTAGATTCTCCATCATGACATGTTAATAGTCATGAATTATTTAGAGGATTTTTTCCTCCCAAAATCTCAAATATGTAGGTTGGATTTAATTGTTACTACTGATCTCCAGCAGTTGAGGGTACTTGAGAATGTGGTCTGTATCATTCTTTGCAGGTTCATAAGAAATTGTTATGGCCTAATATGTGGGCTTTTAGTAAATGTGTCATGTCTTCTTGGAAAGAATGTGCATTCTCCACATGGGTGTCTCTTTTTATTTTTTTTAAAGTAGGCTCCATGCCCAGTGTAGAGCTCAGCACGGGGTTTGAACTCATCGCTCTGAGATCAAGACTTGAGCTGAGATCAAAAGTTCCATGCTTAACTGACTGCGCCACCCAGATGCCCCCACGTGGGTCTCTTTAATCAAGCTTGCTCATTGTATGATGGGTCTATATCTGACCTAACTTTTTGTCATCTTAAACTACCAATTACACTGTGTTAAAATTCCCCTGTGACTATGATATTGTCCATTTATCTTTGAAATTTTATCAATTTTTTTTGCCTCCTATAACTTGATTCTACGTTTTAGGTGACAGCAAGTTATCATTATTTCTTCCCAGTGAATTGTTCCTTTTTATCTTTATTTTCTGACTTTTTCCCCCCTAATATTCCTTTTATGCTTCAAAGAATTTTGTCCACTCTTATTACAACCACACCACTTTCTTTGGGCTAGTATCGTGCCAGTATTTTTTTATACTTTTATTTATTTTTTATACTTTTGAATTCACGATTTCTTTGCCTTTAAGTTCTAAATGTCTTTTTTTAAGCATATAGTTAAATTTTTCTAATCCAATACAACTGACAATCTGTCTTTCTAATTCAGAGTTTAATTTTACATTTGTCTGAATTCTGCTATATTGAATCTAGTTCAGTCATCTGATTTCATGTTGTATCTTAACCTGCTTTCCATCTGATTCTTTTTTTTTTTTCTGTCTTGCATCTGTTTAATATTGACCAATTTCTTTGTATTCAATGGTGTTCTTTCTACTTATTTGAAAGATAGAGCGGTGCCTGGGTGGCTTGGTGGGTCAAGCGTCTGACTCTGGCTTTCAGCTCAGGTGGTAATCTCAGGGTCAGGAGATCGAGCCCCAGGCTAAGATTCTCCCCCTCCCCCCTACTCGCACAAGGCCACACTCTGAAAAAAAAAAAAAAAAGAGTTGTACATATAATTTCTCATCTGATATGATTACCTTTACATAATTTTAATAAGCATAGTTGATTTAATAAAGTTAACCAAATTGCCCCACTTCTCCCCAGAATGTCTAAATACCTGACCTCTGCCCATTCCCTGCCCATCTTGAATACTGGTGTGACCAGTACCTTCATTCTGCCCTGTTTCACTACTCCCCAGTTAGTCTTTTTTATATATTAAATATTTGTTCAAATCTATCTGATATCATAAGTCTCACTGTTGCTTTTTAGGGTCATTTTCTTCTGAAGTATATTCTTGAGTAATTCTTGCAGCAAAAACCTATTAGCAGTAAACACTCTTCATTTTCGTTTGTCTGAAAATATTTCTTTTGCCCATATTCTTAAATGATAATTCAGTTGTAATGTAAGGGGATTGTTATTTTCTCCTAGAGCTTTGAATATATTATGCCATTGTCCTCTGGCTTCTGTTGTTGGTGTTGCAAAGTTCTGGACAATCTGATACTCATTTCTTTGTAGGCAATGGGTCTTTTACCTACAAATGCTTCTTTTTTTTTTTTTAAAGATTTTATTTATTTATTTGAGAGAGAGAATGAGATAGAGAGAGAGCATGAGAGGGGAGAGGGTCAGAGGGAGAAGCAGACTCCCCGCCGAGCAGGGAGCCCGAAGCGGGACCCGATGCGGGATCCGATCCCGGGACTCCAGGATCATGACCTGAGCCGAAGGCAGTGGCTTAACCAACTGAGCCACCCAGGCGCCCCCTACAAATGCTTCTAAAATCTTCCCTTACTATTTGGCATTGTTGTATCTGGTAGAGAATGCGGTATTCTTTAACCTGCTAAGGATTCTAGCTTTCATTAGTTCTGGAAAATTCTCTTTTATTCTCTTGGACTACTGCCTGTTCTCCGTTTGCTCTGCTGTTTCCTTCTGGAACACCTGATAGATGTGTGTTGGATCCTCCCATTGCATACTCCATCATATCAGTAAGCCCTTCCTCCACGTGTCACCTTTACTCATTTCTCTGTGCAGACCTCTGAACATTCCTCTAATCCATCTTCCCGTCTACTAGTTATTTATTCAGTGGTGTGTAATCTTCAGTTATTAAATTTGAAATCATATATTTTTTAAATTTCTGAAGTTAGAGTTGATTTCTTATTTAACTCAGGTCTGATCTTCTTTGATGGTGTCTTGCTCTTTTATGGTGTTCTTTGTTACTTTTTTTTGTGACTTTCATAATTTAGGCATGTTTATTTGATAATCTGCCTGACAATGATATTATCTGAAGTTCTTTAATATGGATTTTTGTTTTGGTTTGCTAACTCCTGTTTTTCATGGATTGTTTTTTTCCAATGTTTTGTAATTTTTAGTTGTAAATTAATCTCTCGTTGGGACTTCACATAGGGGAATCCTGGACACTCTGGGTGCAGGGTGTGGACTTCCAGAGAGATGTTATGTTCGTTTTAACCAGGTGCCCTAAAGGCGTTACCAGCCTCAGACAGCATTTTCTATTAATTTCTTGGTGGGGTGTGTGGGAGACCACTCTGGTAATATAAATTTAAATATCATATTCATGTGAGGGCATCTCTATGATTATGAATTTTAAGGGGAGGCTCTTGTTTAAAAAAACTGCAAGTTTCCTTGTCATTTCGGGTGTGAGTAGGGGCAGCTGCTTTCAGTTCATCCTTCTACTGGGGAGATGCGGGGCTGGGAGGGGGCCCTCGGTTTTGTCTTTCTACTCTCCTGGGGCCCAGGTTCCTCTTGTGCACCTGCTGGTCATTAAAACCTAAGCTCCTTGATTCCACAGCCAATTCCCAAGCCTGGGCTACTGCTCTTCCCCACCTGCACCCCCCTGTTCCCCATTCCCCCAGCCCTGCCCCCAGGGCAGCTCATGTGGGGTTCATAAGCTTTCTTCATTCTGCCCTTTCAGATTGCCTTTACTCTCTCACAGGTACATCTAGACATCAGTTAGACTTTATTCCTTAGTTCTAGAAATTTCCAAAAGGGTTTTTTTTTTTAAATTACACAGAAAGCCATATTGCTTAAAATAGAAGTACCCAACCCCATTATTTAATAGCCTAACAGTGTGACTTCACAGCAACTCCCTCTTAACTCACTGAAGTACCCAAGTATATTTTCACACTTATTCTTCCGTATCTTCTACGTAGTCCCTCTCACGGAGGCGTGAACTGTATTTCTGAGATGGCCATTCCCTATGAAACATTCTCAGGTTAACTGCAGGCCACGTTCCACTGAAAAACTAGAGTGCCCCACAGCGTGGATCTGAAGTGGCGGTGAATGTGGGAAAGCGACTGCTCCAAGCACTAGCTCCGGGTCTTCTTTGAACAAGTGAGAGAAGTTTACAAGCTGCTTGAGCTCCCCTCTGACCGGGAGACAGAAAAGAAAGTGAATACAAAGTGCTTATTGTCTTCGGGAAACCACTAGCTGTCACCTTCACATCTTTCTGTTCTGTTACTTTAAAAAGAGAAAAACCCTAAATCATTAGAAGACGTCCTGTTTACACATCCGCACTGCCACTGGCAGGCATTCATTAACCGTGGGCAGAAAACGAAGATAGCCCGTGCCCTTTGCCATTTCGGCTGACCCTCACAGCCTCCTTTCTCCTTACTCCTTACGTCAGGACTGCGGCTCTGTTATTTTATTTCTCTCAGAGAGCAGGCCAGTAAAAGCATGGCATAACATTTGGAACTCAGACATTTGAGAGCCTGGTCAGAATTGGAGACCCTGAGGAGAAAGTTCTAGAATATTCCATGAGCTCTTCTCACCTACCCCTTCCAGGGCAGGGACATGGGGAGATGGGCAGAGCCAGGAGGAAATCGTGGCTCACTGTTAAACTAAGCAGCATGGAAGTTGTGCGTAGAAAGGTTGTTCGCAAGAAGTTGACGTGGGAGGACAAGACTTCTTAAGGCGGACTTTGCTTTGTCTCTCGATTCTACACCATTCCTCTCTGAAAGTCTGAGGCTGGGGGCCGGGGGGCTGGTGTACAGGGACTGAGGGCAGTTCTACAAGGAGGGAAGGAACTAGTGAGGAGAGCGTTCAGGGAAGGCGCAGATTGGATAATCGGGAAAAGAAACTGAGAGGAAGGCATATCCTTTAACGAAAAGTCCTGCAGGAGGGGCTGGTGAGCACATTTGTGGTATAGCCTCCGGGTACCTCTCAAATGCTGAGCACATCACAAATTTGCAAAAGATGCTTGAGATCGACTAGGAGTAGCTCTGGTGACTGCTGCTGGTTGAAGCGGGGGGAGGGGACCCAAACGCAGCGTTAATACTCTGTGCACCCATCTGTCTCCAACCCTTCACCCTTGGGTTGACAGACCTGGTAGATAAGGAAGTCCTAGAAAAGGGGAAGACGGGGTTCCCCTTTGTCCCAAGGGTGCCTTCTGAACCTTTCCAGAGAAGGGTTTTTGAGAGAAAGGAATACACTTGAACTAATTCTGGCAACAAATCTGCCACAGCGGCTACCAGTTGTTGAGCACTGTCAAGAGTCAGGGTTTGTGGTAAGCACCTTCTGAATCTCAGCCCCAACACAGCCCTATGTGGGGAGCTCTTACCACCTGGCCACAAGGTGCTGGGTCTCACTCCCACGGTCCTTCCCTCAAGCTGAAAGGACCTTCATGCACACCCTACACGACTCATTTTTTTTCTGGCATCGACACCTGCACGGCCACCACCACCCACCCCCTCGGGGGGAGGGTTGAGAACCACAGAGAGGCTGAGAGGGAAGCCCAAAGTGTGGATATGTAAACTATGCCTTTTAATAAAATTCCCCCATTAGGTTTTTCCCTTTGGGCTATTTCTTACTCACCCTGTACTTTCCAGCTATGTGCTCATTTGTTCACTTAGTGAACAAAATAAACAGAAGTAACTTGTATTCCTGTACTTTTCTTGCTTTCTTTCTTCTTCCCCTCTGAGAAACTAGAAGCCTCTGGAGACACTTGCTCATCCTCTGTGAGGGAGGAAAGAGGCAGGTGAAATGATCCCCATGTTGACCATGCAGAAGAAACCACACCGCCTAAGCAAGGTGCACAAAAACAAAACAGAGAAATTGGCCTCAGGCTTAACTTGAGACACTTGAGAGGAAAGCCTTCAGACACAACACAGTCCTCCAAGGACACAGGAGGAAAACCTTCCGTAGGATGAATTCCTTGTGTCACAGTAACATCTCTGTTGGCATGCCCTGTTCACATGTTCCTACGTCCTATGTCTTTGCGCTTGCCCATCCACACTTCTAGAACCTTCTTGCCCTGAATCATATCCCAATTTTCTCCTTCATTTCACCCAAGTCTATTCAAATGTCGCCTTTCCAGGACTTTAAGAGTCCTTCTTCTTTTTTTTTTTTTTTAAGATTTTATTTATTTGTTTATGAGAGGAAGGTGGGGAGAGCAGAGGGAGAGGGGCAAGCGGACTCCCTGCTGAGCACAGAGCCTGACCTGGGGCTGGATCTCAGGACCCTGAGATCGTGACCTGAGCGAAAACCGAGAGTGGACGCTCAACCGACTGAGCCACCCAAGTGCCCCTTTGAGAGTCCTTCTTAACTACCCTATATAAGTAGAGCCAGCCACCCTCCACCACCTACTGAACCCTGCTTTATTTTTCTCCATTGTATGTCTCAAATATTTGTGTGCTTTTTTATATTTTGTCTCCTCTGCTAGAATTTAAGGCTCTGTGTTATTAACTTCTTTTAGTCTCAGATCCCGGAATAGCATTAGACATATATAGTAGGTGCTCAATAAATGTTTGCTGAATGGATGAATAAATGGATAAAGATGTACTTGAGAGGGATATTGTGGCGATTTTCATTACTAGCTTGGATTTTCATCCCTTCTTGTTTCTGTGCTGTGAGTTTAGGCCAACTGCAAAGTTAGGGAACAGCTCACACAAGATGGCTACCCTCACCTCTGACACCAATTCAACTTCAAGGGGGTTCCCCAAACCACCCTCAGTTCTGAAAATTCACCAGAAGGACTCACAGAACTCACTGGTAATCTTTACACTCATAGCTTTGGTTTATTACAGGGGAAAAAATGTAGATTAAAATCAGGAAGAGGTTCTGGGCAAAGTCTGGGAGGCATCCAAGCACAGAGCTTCCAGGCATCCTCTCCCTATATAGCCATGGACGGCATCACCCCCTTCTAGCCATGATGTGCAATAGTGTGCATGGAATGTTACCATCCAGGGAAGCTCACCCAAGCCTCTGTGTCCAGAGGTTTTACTGGGTTCTATCACATACTACCTGTACGTCTCACCTTTAGTACCCAGTCCCTCCAGAAATGACATGGATATACTACCTCCACCACAAGCCTCCACCATAAATCACATTATTAAACTTTCCGTCCAGTAGCCAAAGCCCCCAGGCCAACAGAGACAATCCTATCAAGCAGGGCATTTCAGGGGCCTAGTGATCACCCCCAATAGCCAAGGGCAAAGGCCAGATCCTTTTGGTGTAAGGTTAACTAGTACCTATACGTATGTTTTGTAACCTTGCCATACCCTTGAGCTGTGGGTGGGAATGCTCCTCCACCTCTTGACTTGGGTTTCACCTTACGACTTGTTGGCTGGTAGAATGAGGCAGAAATCAAGGTGTGCCAATTTCACTCTCTCTTGTACCTCTGCTATCACCGTAAGAAGAACATGTCTAGGCTGGCCCCCAAATCCCAGGAAGAAGATAAGAAATGTGGAACAGAGCCATCCCCACCTCCCCTCCAGCCTAACCCAACCTGGAACAGCTGACCTTCATCCACTAAGCAGACCACTTGAACAAAGTGAATGCCTTCTGCTGAATCCCCATAAAGATTCTGTGGTTAGTTTTTAAGCCATACTATCATGGTCATCATAAACTGATAAGGTTATCAAACCATTAAGGACCATTAATATTGTTCTGTGAGTTTGCCGATCCAATTGGAGCTTCTTCGGTCATCACTGAAACAGGATAGCTTATGGAAATGGGCACAAGTTGATGAGGTTTGTATGGAAACAGGTGAGGAGGTAGAACGCTCCGAAGATCCAAAGCAGAGACTTCAAACAAACACCTACAGGACCAGGGAGGGAAGTGTGAGTGAATAAAAAGAGCCAGTTGCCTGACTATAAATTTGAACTAAGTGAGAATGAGGCAAGAGGGAATGGTGGGGGCTTTGGTAAACTGAACAGCAGCAGCCCATCTAAAAGGAGCAGCCGCTACTCAGCTCCAGCCAATGGCTGCTAATGTGAAATTAACCCAGGCTTGCCAACTCTTTCAGGTCTGGGGTGTGTGTGTGTGTGTGTGTGTGTGCGCATGCGCACGCATGTGCGACGCAGGCATGAGAGAGAGAGAGAGAAGCTGAGAATTTGGATAGTTGCGAAATCTCTTAAATGCTGCAAATGATAGATTTTTGTCCAAACACCATGCAAGACCACCTGAACACCTCTATGGCTGTCCCCATGCAACCTCTCCTTTATGTCATGGCGGGCAACATCTAGTGGCAGCAGGCTTGTCTGGGACCTTACAGAGAGGATCCTTGATGGCCTGGGATTTCAGGTGAGAGAGGAAAACTCATGCTAAGAGGAGAGAAGACATAACAAGTGGATGCCAGAGACAAAGTTCTCCATCACCATCTGACCCCTTGTTACTGAATGATTCATTAATATTTTTCTTCTTTGGGGGTATAACCCCCATAAAAACCGAACAAGGCATAAAGCATCTGTCTTAGTCATTAGCAGTCACATACATAACTCTGTAGGATGCTGGAGAACGTCTCAGGAGCTCCCAACTACCCTGGCACCCACAACAGGAATGGTCTCAGCCAGGGCAAGGGAGAAAGATGGGGATGTTCCCAGGGCTCGCATGAGCTCACCCTCCACTAGGCACCCCTGCAAACAATGACCCACTCTCATGCTTCTGTACCTGCAGAATTCCACTCTTCAAACCACAGAGCAAGAGGTGGGCTTTCCGTCTGGTGTGACTGAAATCTATGAACTTTAGCACCTGCTCTTTCTTCCAAATTTAGCTTTCTCCTGGAATTTAGCTGTAGACACAGCAGAGCTATCAGTAAGTCCTGGGACTGCCTCTCAGGTGTTGATTCTCTAGTACCGGGTCCTGGTGCTGACTTCCCTCTGCTCTACATATTGCAAGAATCATTCTCCCACAGACAACTCATTTGTAAGATGATGGTATTTGTTTAGCACCAGATGTTGCTTGCTTTCCCTCATCTCCTTGCTGTGTGGGGCCCTGGGGATGCTGCACAAATGATGGTTCCATGGAAGGCCAGGAAAAGTCTCCCCCACCCGAACAGACCTGGGAGAGGCCGCCAGAGGAAGAGCTGATACGTCAGAGTGTTTGTCTCCAACTGTAATGGCAGCAAAGGTGTTCGTTCACACACAAAAACATCTAAGGTTTCTTAAGGGTTTTACTGTCTTTTTTTTTTTTTAAGATTTATTTACTTATTCGAGAGAGAGAGAGTGGTCAGGGACAGAGGGAGAGACTCTCAAGCAGACTCCCCCTGAGTGCGGAGCCCAACGCGGGGTTCGATCTCACGACCCTGAGATCATGACCTGAGCCAAAATCACGAGTCGGACACTTAACCAACTGAGCCACCCAGGTGCCCCGAGGGTTTTTACTTTCAAGAATATATGTCACCAGTGCCCCAGAAAGCCCATTCCACTAGGTCTAGGAAGAGAAAAGACCTCTCCTCAGTGGTACTCACCACACATACACAGCACACCCTTTAATCCTTACAATGATTCCCGTAGGTGATATTAAAATGTCTGCTTCTATGCCTGAGGGAATTGGTGTCCAGCTAGACCTGACCTAAAAGACCACAGTTGGATATGGTAAGCATATGTCTTGAACTTTGCAAATTTTGAATATTCTCTTCCACGCTTAAACCTGGTCCCTGGCTGGGACTTCAGAATCTGTGCTCGCTCCTTTGCTCTGCCAGTAAGGAGCCCCATTGGCCCATGTTTCCTTAGTGCCCCACAGAACTTACTCTATAACCGCCCTCTAGGTAACTCAAGTGAGCATCGAGCCAAAAGAAAAGAGATCATTCAAATTTGTCTGTGGTCACTTATATAATGGAGATGCAGACAAGCTAGCAAGGGCTCCTCCAGAACGCACATACAGTAGCCCACTTGAGCGTAAAGTAGTAAGACGTCACTAAATTACAGGCTTTCTCATATCTCACAGCAAACAGAACAGACCTTACCTAAAGATCAAAACATGACAGGACACTCAACTGTCCATTATCCCAAAGACAGTCTTGTGTGGGGTCATGAGTCCAGAAAGTAAAAGGAGGTCTTCCAACCAGGAAAAAGAGAGGTGGGATGTTTGGGGGGCAAAAGCCAAGATTTCAGTGGGTTCTGAAATACGGTAAGTCGGTCCAAGCTGGAATCGGCAGACAATGTATGCATTTGTGTATATGTTGCCCGGGGTGGCGGGGGGGGGAGGTCAGGAAGGCAGATGATTGGCATCAGGGGATATGACAGTGTGTGTGTGTGTGTGTGTGTGTGTGTGTGTGTGTGTGTGTGTGTGGCAGGGACCAACACCAGGGTTTGGGACAGGAAAGTCAGGCTGGGAACAGGACAAGACCCTCGATCCTGAGGACTCTGAGGACCCAGAGTGAGGCAGGACCGAGAGTGCCCAGCTGAGCAGAGCTTCCTACCCGGGGCCCCCAGACGTGTTCCCAAGCCCAGAGCTGGGTGTTGTGTATAGGCACATAACCCTCAAAAAGCCATGGAAGGTGGAGGATTTGGGGAGTCTTTATTCCTCAAAGGGCACAGCCGCTGATCTATACATTTTAACAAAGTTTGGCGCTTGGGGTTCAAAACACATTTTCTAGGGCGCCTGGGTGGCTCAGATGGTTAAGCGTCTGCCTTCGGCTCAGGTCATGGTCCCAGGGTCCTGGGATCGAGTCCCACATCGGGCTCCCTGCTCCTTGGGAGCCTGCTTCTCCCTCTGCCTCTCTCTCTCTCTCTCTCTGTCTCTCATGAATAAATAAATAAAACCTTAAAACACACACACACACACACACACACACACACACACACACACACATTTTCTACATGATGAGGCTCTTCTCTCTTACCCGGGACCTCCGGTTACTGAGCAAATAGAGGGTATGCAGCTGCTTCTGTCTGAGGGGGGAAAATCACAGCTCTGAGTTTGTGAATTTGAGGATATAACTATGTAGGAGTGGGTATGTATGTGTTCCTACAAGATCTGAGGCATTTCCTTCAGATGGGGATTCAGGGCTAAGAATCCTGAGGCGCCATTTTCCTCCGAGCAAAGGAACCGCCCTCAGCCCTCCCACTTTTCTACACCAGCCCAGGCTCCATCTGTCAACCTTGGGACCCAATGCCATTGGCAAAGCACAGCCTGAGAATAAAAGCTGGTAGGACCTTGCCCCTCCTCCACACACAGACCTCCTGGGACACCGCATGAAAGTCGATGTAAGTTCTTACCTGATAGCCCTGGTCCATGTGAGCGTGAGTCTGGGGGCCCCCAAGCCCAGTGTGCACTTTTCTCCTACCTCTACACCAACTTCCAAATTACTGTAGACGACTGAAAAGAACATCGATTTGAATTTTATTTCTAACATCTTAACTGGGCACAGACCATAATCCCTAATTCTTAACAAAGATCTAGATCATACATGTTCACGTGTCCCCTTGGTCAGACAGGGACCCCATCCTAACTCCATTGATATGCCGGTTCCCTTAAAGGTTAATTGTTCAGACATTATCTACTTTTCCCTCATGGAGACCTGGGGCCCTTCTTGTCAACAGGCCTCAGGCAGAGTGAGCCTCAGCTCCGTGTCTCAAGCCACACTGGGGTCAGCGCTTCGGCCTTCGGCCAGAGCTCGTTACAGCTTTGGTCCTTCTGAAGGGGGCCAAGGTCCAGTTTACTTGGCTGGGACACATCATCTTTCAGGAGTGACTTCAGATGCTTGGGGATTCGCAGGAAGTCTGGATGAGAAATGAAGAAGCAGGTTGGTGGGTTTGGGCACTTAGGAACTTGAAGAAAGAGCTAAGGCTTTAGTTTTGGAGCCTGGGTAGGCTGACCTGAGGATATAGAGTGCCTCCTCCTATACACAAGGCTTCCCCAGGTTTCCACAGGGTTTTGCCTATTTGACTCTTTGAGTGTTTGAGCTTGAGTTCCTGTATGACAGCAAGTAGCATCTCCATTCACCTGGTCTACACTGCAGGGGAACCCCAGGACCTATGATGGAACTCACGCCAGCCCTTCAGAAAGTGCCCCACTTGGCTCTCCATCATCTCCCTCAAAGCTCCCTAATTGCCTCTGAGTTTTAAGAAACAGCAGGTTCTACAAACCTAAAGACAAATCTCTCAGGCAAGCCCCTTAGACTCAGACTTCTCAGCTAAATCCAACCCTGGACGGCTGCCAGGGGAGCAGACTGAAGAGGATCCTGAAGAGATAGGGGTGATGGGGACCAGAGCTTCCCCATGCTGCGATCCTGCAGGTCCCTGAGGAGTGACTCACAGAGACCCTCCCGCTGCCCCTCTCACTGCAGTCATCTCCAGCCTCCCAGCCACTGCCCCTTCCTCACGAAGATTTCAGGATCTGGCTCGCTGTCTTCTCCGTCTCTATCACAACAGCAAACACAACCTACCCTGCACTCTGGCCTCCCGGTTCTTCTATGTCCTGGTTGACGTCTTATCCACCCATCCCCAGATCAGACTGTCGATCATTACCCAGGATCATTACCGCTCCTTCCAAAGACCCCAACATTTCTTAGACCGCTTCCATGTTTTTGCATCCATTCCACACAGCAGCGCCCCCCAGCCCCAGTGCCACTGCCCTCATCCCCCTCTTACCCAGCTTGGGTCCCCGGCGCATCCCTTTGCTCCCTTGCATCCAGGCTCCCAATACTGCTTAACCCCTCTTTCCATTTGTCGTATCTGTTTGGCTAAATCCCAACTTCATTTAAATTCAACTCCTCGCCCACTCAGCTCCCAAACTCAAGCCATTGTATGAGGCTGGAGAAAAACACACAACTAGGCAGACAGGTTCTGCCTGGTATGCGTGACCACACACTTCAGGTGGGCCCTCTGCGTCGCCTGAGCAATGCCATAGTCACTCTGCCACCGCCTTCTGCAAGACGACTCCTTCTCTTCTCCATCCCTCCCCCACTCTGAGCTGATGACCTTGGTCCTTATGTCACTGGAAAACAAAATCAGAAGAGAATTCTTCTCCCCAACAAAGCTACCGACTTCCCAAATCTGTATTCTCTGCCTATTCAAGGACACTGGAATATTTCCCTCTCTCTCCTGACTCATCTGTCTACATGGTCATTGCCATCAGCCTGCAAATGTTCTGTGAACTCTTCTCTCTAAAAAAAAAAAAATCTGCTATGAAAGAGGACTGGTCTTGTAAGATATTAATATACACCATGAAGCCTTTATCATCACAACAGCCTAATACCAACACCTAAAAAAACAGACAGATGAGGGGCACCTCAGTGGCTCACTTGGTTAAGCATCTGACTCTTGATTTCAGCTCAGGTCATGATCTCAGGGTCGTGAGATCAAGCCCCAAGTCCAGCTCCACTCTCAGCGGGGAGGTCTACTTGTCTCCCTCTGCCCCTCCCCTGACACCCACGCAGCACTCTCTCTCTCTCAAATAAATAAATAAATCTTAAAAAAAAAAAAAGAAAAGACAGATAGATGAATGGAATAAAATAGGAAGTCAAGAAATCAGCTCAAATACTTGTAGAAATCTGGGTTATGATAAATGTGATAAAGGTGATAAAGTTGATATTCCAAAATCAGTGGGGCTAACTGGTATTAGGCTGACCGGATAGTCACTTTTAAAAAAATAAAATTAGATCAGGGCACCTGGGTGGCTCAGTTGGTTAAGCATCTGATTTCAGCTCAGGTCATGATCCCAGGGGCCTGGGATCGAGCCCTGAATCAGGCTCTGAGTTCAGCGGGAAGTTTGCTTGTCCTTCTTCCTCTGTCCTTTCCCCTGCTCATGCTCTCTCTATCTATCTCTCTTTCAGATAAATAATAAGTAAAATCTGTAAATAAATAAATAAGTAAATAGACAAAATTAAATCTACTTTTTTTAAGATTTTGTTTATTTTTGCCAGAGAGAGAGAGAGAGAGAATAAGCATGAGCCGGGGGTGTGGGGCAGAGGGAGAAGCAGACTCCCTGTTGATCAGGGAACCTGATGTGGGACTTGATCGCAGGACCCTGGGATCATGACCTGAGCTAAAGACAGACACTTAACCAACCAAGCCACCCAGGCGCCCTAGGTCTATTTCTTGCACTATCTACAAGAAAAATTGCCAAAGGTATCAGAAATCTAGATGCAAAATGAAATTGCATAGGTACCAGAAAAGAACAAGGATGAAATTTTATGGAATCTGAGCAGGAAAAAAATGTTTAATATGACCAAAAATCTAGATGAGAGACTGGTAAATTTGACGACAGAAAATGTTAAAAAATTTTTAAGTTTTAAAATAGTCAAAACACGGACGAAAACTGGCAGAAAAATATTTGCAGCATTGATCACAAAGAACAAGTATCTAATATTTTAAAAACTTCTAAAAATTGAGGAAAAAAGATTTTAAAAATCCAGTAGAAAAGGGGACAAAAGACATGAAGAGACGATTGATTAAAGATGTAAAATTGCTCACTAAACATGTAAAAAAATTATCAATTTTACTCCAAATAAAAAATGCAAATTAAATCCACATTAAAAACCATTTTTTAGGGGCGCCTGGGTGGCTCAGTCATTAAGCGTCTGCCTTCAGCTCAGGTCATGATCCCAGGGTCCTGGGATCGAGCCCTGCATCGGGCTCCATGCTCAACAGGAAGCCTGCTTCTCCCTCTTCCACTCCCCCTGCTTGTGTTCCTGCCCTCACCATCTCTCTCTCTCTCTCTGTCAAGTAAATAAATAAAATCTTTAAAAAAAAATCATTTTTTACCTATCAGATTAGCAAAAAATTTTTCAAGAGCTTCGTAGTACCCTCTGTTATTGTTAACAATTAACAGCTGTTATGTTGTTATTGGTGATGCTAAAGAAGCGGGCACCCAAGTCCATTGCTGGTAGGAATGTGATATTCCTCCCCCACGGAGGGGAGCCCAGCGATATCTAACAAAGCACCATATGCATTTACCTTTCCACCCAGAAATTCCACTTCTAAGAATTCACCCCAAATGTATACCTCCAACAACATAAAAATACAGGTACCCAAGGTTATTCATTGTAGCATTATTTAAAATTGCAAAATATTGGAAACTACCTAAATGCCCGAGCACAGGAGATTGGTTGAAAAAAACATGGTGTGTACACACAATGAGGTGCTGAGATATAAAAAATGAAAAACGGTACAAGGAAGAGTTCTATGGCTCTTTTTTGATATGAGATTTGATACAGAGTGATTTCCAAGAGAGATTGTTGAGTAAAAAGGGGAAGTGCAAAAGAGCATATGTATCCTGCTATCTTCTGTGTAAGAAAGAAGAACAAGAAGATTTGCATACATATTTCTCCAAAGAAGCACAGGATGAACAATTATAAAATAATGTTGTTGGTTTCCTACAAGGAGTATGGGAGAGAGGGGTAAAAGCATTATGGCATGGGGTGATGCTTCTCTGAGTGTACCTTTCTGTATCGTTCTGACATTGGGTAGAACGTCAATGTTCTATTATTACCAAATCATATTAAATTACTAATGAAGTTTAACACCCAGTACCCGTTTGCCCTTCTTTGGGTGGCCAGGGCCTGATTTTTCTTCGGGAAACACTCCTCCCACCTGCTCGGCCTGCAGGTGTTTCAGGTCGGGTGGGCAGAGGACACAATTCTGTGTATTGCATTTCTCTGGCCATAGGGACTGGCCCAGTCCCTATGGGCACCCAACACAGATGGAGTCAGTCTTATGCCACAAGCCTGTAGCTGCCACTGTTCAGAGAAAGGCCACCATTCTCTTTTTCTCTGGACTGGAATCCAGGAGGTGGTAGATCTCTTGCCACCTTGAAATGAAGCCAAAATGGAGGAGAGCAGAGCTGAGAGACGTCAGAGACCAGTTTCTGGAAATATTGTTCAAGCACCTGCTATTTTTATTTAATTACGGGTGGGGACAGGAGATGCTCTGAGGCCATCGTGCGTGGACCCCAAGGCTCCAGCTGTTTTGGGAGGAGCCTCCCTGGAGAACACTGACTTCTCAGCCCAGCCCAGGGGTCTAGTAGACACGGTGTCCACAAGAGTAGAATGAAGGGTCAGCTATCCCAGCATAAGCACATCAGGGAGTGCGTTGAAAACCTCAGCAACTGGGATAACAGTCACTGTGGCAAAAGACCCATGGACTTGGAGCCAGAAGATGTGGGTTCAGATCCTGACTCTTCCATTCACTCATGCGGATACGAAAGGAGAAGAACACTAATGCCCCACGTAGTCAGAAAATTGCCACTTACAAAAGGTGTCTGTAAGCCAGAGTCCTTCCACACCAGTAGCCAGCAGACCTGAACACAGCCCACCAGCCATTTTAATTGGCCAGCACAGAGGATTTTTGTTGTTGTTGTTGTTGTTGTTTTTTAAATAAGCCAGCTAATCTTGAAAAATTCTGGTATTTTATATGCAAATTCAGATTTTTGCCTTTTTTGAATATAAAACAAACAAGATTGGGAACACTGGCTAGATTTGTGGGTAAAGACCCCTTTATCCACGCATGAGAGGCTGATGTGACCACCAGTTCCCCATCCCCCACCTGCATCTGAACCTGAGGCTGGGCTCACACCACTATTTGTCTCACGGCAGAGAACTAGCGCTCTGCACCCGTGTGTGTGTCCTCCAAAGTGGGAAAGCAGAATATTAGCCGCTGAAGGTCTTTGTCATTCCCACCCCACCCCACCCCCACTTCCACACTGCTTCACTCATGACATGATCTTCCAGAAGGTGCAGGCACAGCTATAAATAAAAATTGCTATATAAAGTTCGTGGGTTAAAGAAAGGAAAGGAGAATTAGGACTCAAGTTCAAGTTCTGTTGGCCGAGATACAAAACCTAGGCTGTCTACCCAGATAGAGGGAAAGCAAGTGATTGGCAGGTGGACTGGAGAACTTGGTAGGTCAGTGCAGGAACGGGGTCAAGGAAGGAGAAACTCAAGTTCAGAAGCAAGAAAAAAATCCAGCCTTGGGTACCTCGCGGGGAAACTAGTGATGCTGATGGCTGTCCACGTCAGGCCCGGTCTCCTGGTAGCGAGAACAGGTACAGCTGCGGGGATGGGAAACCCGCCGGAAACTTACAAAGGCTGGGTGACATTTTGTTGGATTCCCATGTGGAACCCACAAGAGGCTGGGTTTGGTCTTAACACTCTGATGAAGAAGTTCCCCTGAATGGAGTCTTATGCTTAGACAGAGGAATGAAAAGTTCTCAGTAAATTTGATGAAAGTTCTATCAAAGCTTCGTGAAATTTCAGCCAGAGGCCCCTAGCCAGTGAGCAGCCAAGGTCCATTACACAGCTCATTCAATGCAAAGTCCTCGTTCCCAAATTCAGCCACTGGGATGATCTCATAAGATAGAACATCTCCTGTACCATAAGGTATAATCATATACTTCATGTTAATTTTGAGCCCATAATTTGAAAATCGGTGGAGCACCTGAGCTGATGTGGGTGGTGGATATGCACTGAGGATATAGGTTGATTCTGGATTGACTCATTCACTCAGCAAACATTCATTAACTGAGTACATGGAGTTTACCATCCATTAGGCTTAACACTATGGAGCCCACGGTAATGGGTAAGACATCACCTTCACCTTGGAGCAAGCAACAAACCAGTCCGGTCACGTGTGTGTCTGGGGTCAGAAAACCAATGAGGGTAGAGGATGCCTGCCCAGATTACCTACCACACTTCAGCAGTGGGGCCCAAGGCCAGATAATGTTGCCTATTGATAAACAGTTCTTGGGAAGCAATTTTTTTTTTTTTTTACCAGACTTCCCTACGTGGGAGCGTCTGAGGAATTTTTTTACTAGGATCTCAACCTACAGCTGTCACTACTGCCTAAGGCTAACATTGTCTATATAACACCAAACTGAATTATAAAAAGAAAAACATTATGGTCTCCTGGGTGGCTCAGTTGGTTAAGCGTCTACCTTCAGCTCAGGTCATGATCCCAGGGTCCTGGGGTTGAGCCCCGCATGGGGCTTCCTGCTCCACAGGGAGCCTGCTTCTCCCTCTCCCCCTGCTCTGCTTGTGCTCTCTGTCTCACTCTATCTCAAATAAATAAATAAAATATTTTAGAAAAAGAAAAACATTATCTGGTTGTTTCGAAATAATGAGATTCTCTTGGTATTGTCTTGTAAAAAGAAGAAGAAGAAGAAGGAGAAGGAGAAGGAGAAAAAGAAGAAGAAGAAGAAGAAAAGCTACCATTAACAGATACTTACTATGTGCTGGATGCTATGCTGGGACCTTTACATCTATTTTTATGTTTAACCTGCATAGCCCTGTGAGGTAGCTGGTCTACCCCCTCTGCTCATTGAGGATACTGAGGCAGAATGACTTTCAATAACTTTTTCATTCCCCCCGGATGCCTTCTGAGGGCCCTATGATCTGTATGAAAACTTTGGAAGTGGAACCTGGTCTTTGATGACGTCCAGTCCACACAAATCAGGCATCTGTGGTTCCCCCACACACAACACCCTCAAGCACAGGGATGACGCCGGAGGTTGGCAACCAGGCATCCAGACGTGACATCTTGGTATTGATGAGCCAACCATCCTGAGACCACAGCCCCAAAGCAGACCTCTAGCCGTTCACTCCTCCTCCATCAGACTCCTGCCAGAGAAACCAAAAGAAGAACTCAACAAAGACCATCACGGGTTTTGTCAGTTGCGGCTTCTGACACTCCGCCACTGCTGGGGGTTTTGGGAGAGGAAGTAACACTGACATCACAGAAACACGGAACTGGAAAAAAGACTTGCAGGGGTCATTGTGTTCACACACCTTTACAAGACGAGACCCAGCCCCCTTGCCCTGAAGAGCCAGAAATGGTTGCTCCAACTCCTCTAGTACTTCCTACCAGTGTTTTAGTTCCCAAGTGGAGAAGAGTTTCTAACAAATCAAATTCTTATTTAACCTTGGTCTACTAATATTTTTTTCATCCAGGATGATGAACTAGTCAGCCTCAGTTCTAGCACAAATTTCCAAAATCTGGAAAAGAGTGTGACAGTTAGTCTTTCCATTCCAGGGCTAAAAGCAGCATGATCTATACCCATGTTCTTCCCTTGGGTCCTAGACTGTGAGGGGTTCTGATCTGTACTGTCTACAATTTTGCTGCTGTTTTTCAAATATATGACTGAGCCAGATTGAATTACTGTTTCCCATTCTGTTACAGAATTCGATACCCATGACCTTGCCCTGTGACTTTGAGCTAGAGAATCCACCTATTTAAAATACCTATGAAGTAAAACCTTCTGAAAAGCAAACATTCACTCCCAATTTGGCAGCTCTGCATGTTTAACTTTTATTAATAAAACGCCCTTCTGTGTATGAAAGCCAATAATCTTTGATTTTTATATTCTATATTTGAGAGCAGAGAAAATTCTTCAGAATCGCATTTTTTTCACAATTTAGTTTCAAATGCAATCTAGTTCCTCTTTTTATTAATGTAAGCAGAAAGACTTGTTTTATATTAAAGCCTTCAATGAACTGTTTTTTTTTTTAAGACACATATTTACTTTTCATATACAGGAACTTTCCAGATGACTGGTCAAATTATATGCACCTAGCACATTGATCTGGAGGTAAAAAAAAAAAAAAAAAAGGAACAATGGTGTAAGCTAACATTTCCTCCCATTTATGGGCAACTATCAAAGCACCATGACTGATTTTGTGACATGCCAGAAATTATACACCAAAATGTATGCTGTTCCTTCAAATCAGTCACCTTATCTACTTATTCCAAGGAACTTCCAGTGCCCAAAAGTGTGCTGAAAATCGTTTTTGTAATTTCTGTCAGAGCCGACTGTACACTTAAAAAATACGTATATCGACTACAATTCAACTACAAAACATATTGCTAAAGGCAGCAATCTTTGTCCTTTGAGAATCCATGTGATTTTGGAAACAAAAAAAAGCCATTTCAGAGCAAGTTTAGTGAACAAGAGACGAGATTAAGCTGAGTGATATAAAGGAGAAATTCAAATGTGCCAATAATCTCACAACCCAGAGATAAGTACCATCAACACATTAGTATATTTCCTTCCAGCAAGTTGTTTATGTATAGATTTTACAACAACTGGGATATGCCACATAGGCAGCTTGGATCCCCCACTTTGATCTCCAGTCAGTGTTCCTATTATTCCCATTTTATGAGGTTTGAAGAAGTTAAGTAACAGGCAAACAGTCATACTTCAAGGGGTATCCTAACTTCCCACGTCTTCAAAGTGGGCAGAGGCTGAAAAAGATGAACCATGAGAATGTTGTCTGTTTTTTTCTCTTTCCTGTGACATTATCTTGCAAGAGTAATCTTTGGGTCTACCACCACAACACATGACAGCTGAGAGAGAAACCAAGAATGAGAGAGAAGGATATTATGTGGTTTTAACAGAGAATAAAGAGAATAGGGTGTCACAGCCAAGTCAATCATTTATGTAGATAAACCACGTATATGTGTGCGAGAACATGGCTTTCATTACAAGTCACAAGAGTCTCTTTTCTGGTGCTCGACAATGGAATAAGATCTCTTGTGACGGAGGAAGCACCATCTGTAGCAGAGATCAGAGAAGACGGAATGACTGTTTACATTCACCAGGTCCTTTCCAAAAGTGGTAGGAATCATGCCATGTGTAAGCAACGTTCTCTCAGCACATAGAAAAAAGCCTGTTTTCCAAACCCCTAGCCTGAGCAGTTATTGAGTTAGTGTGGCCCACCACTATCCTGGACCCTGGTGGATCGAGTTCTAGAAGAGGGAGGAAACTTCGCCTCTTACTCTCTCCATCTGGACTGGGTTCTGTAGACTTAGAAACAAGAGCTGAAAATGCGCCATTTTGAAACTTTGACGCTTTGCCCCAATAACAAAGGCGTCTCCCACCACCCAACAGAAGATCCTGAGTTAGAAATGCTGTTTGAGAAATGCGCCTGGGTGGCTCAGTTGGTTAAACCGCTGCCTTCAGCTCAGGTCATGATCCCAGAGTCCTGGGATCGAGCCCCACATCGGGCTCCCTGCTCATGCAGGAAGCCTGCTTCTCCCTCTGCCGGCCGCTCCCCCTGCTTGTGCTCTCTCCCTCTCTTGCTATCTCTCTCTGTGTGTCAAATAAATAAATAAAAAACCTTAAAAAAAGAAAAAAAAAGAAATGCTGTTTGATTTGGTCCTACCCATGTCATTGCAATCTTCATACTGGAGATGTCAAAAGATCCCCCATTTTGCCCATTTTTGCTTAAAAAATGTCTTTGTCTGCAGGGCCAGGTTAACCTGGGGGAAGGATGGCAGCCTTTGAAACCCACAGACCCTCCTTAGTTAACTTTGGAAAGTCAACAGTCAATTCAGTCAACTCTGGGAAGTGACTTCATCTGCCTCAAAATCAATTTCTCCACCTGTGACAAAGGTGAAGGAATCAGAGCATAAAATTATGCCCTCAAAACACAGTTGGGAAGACTCCCTGAAGCTGGGTCAGCCCAGCTGAACCTAGACAAAAGCCCGTGGGTGGAGAGCAGAGAGAAACTGAGAGAAGTCCAGAGAGTTGGTAATTACGGTGTGCTTCCAGAAAGAGCCCTGCCTCCCGCCCCATCTCAGCCCCATCTCAGGCCAAACCCACGGAGGGAAGATGACCAAAGGAAACCCCAACCAGCTTTAAAGACCCAAGAACATGTATAAAATGTTCAAGGTCCGGGAGACCTCAAAGTCCCTTGGGCCCAGCGTGATGGGAAGCAGTAAAGCAGAAATTGGTAGGTGGCCTATCAAGGAACAAAGGGACTATTTCCATGATCCCAAAAAAGGCAGAGGAGTGGCTGGGTGGGGAGGCGGGGAGTGGGGCACACCCAAAAGGTCTCATCAAATAAGATTGGTGGAGCGGGAGCGCCACCCACATCACTGACTGGAGGCAAGCTGGGAATAAGGATGCTCTGGAGCGTGCCAGTTCTGATAGGTAATAACCCACCACGCCCCACACCACCTGCTTTACCCCCAAAGTGACTGAGATTAGGTTTCTGCAACCCTTTGGAATGGGACACTAAACTGAATGCTGAAACAGAAATTCAGTGCGGATATACACAGTTGCATTGTTTGCAAAGCCTGAAATGAGTGCTCACTGTATGAATATGCGTCAAGTACCTATGCATGTGGTGGTTGTGTGAACGATTCTAAGTATTACCATGACTACTATTGACCAGGTATATTTCAGTCTGCCTTCTTTGTCCAGAGAAGTTAAGGCACTAACCAGGCGCACTGAAAAATAAGGGCAGGGCCTCCATTGCATGATAAAAGCTGGAGAAATATTTGATTTTTCTTTATTAAACATGATGGAGAGGTCCCTGCACTTCACACTCTCCCATACTCCCAATAATTCAAGCAATGTTCATGCTTCTTGCCCACACTCCCGAATGGAGTATAGATACTCATGCTCTTGACGCTGGGCTTGGACACATGACTTGCTTTGACCAGTGGCATGCAGTAAGCATGGTAGCATGCTAGGGCTAAGAAGAGACCGAGGCAGGCATTGTGTCTTTGCCCTCCCCACCTTGCAGTCCTACCATCCTCCTTGAACACACGATGTCTCAGGGAGCCATTACTCCTCCAGCCTGGGGCTCCAAATGCATGACATAGAGCAGACTTGAATCTGACCTGAGGCTTGGAACCAAGCCTAGTGGAGTCCAGAGACGTCCAGACTAGGTCAGGCAAGACACGAGGAGCCTCAGCCGAACCACAGTTCCAGTAGTCCCGCCCCCATACTAATGATGAGAAATTAATGTTTGTTTTCACAAGCCATTAAAACTTGGGGTTGTTTGTTACTGCAGAAAATGCTTCTACATTACCCACTAAGACCACTCTTTAGCATATGGAAGCAAAGACAGAGGATGGATAGGTAGAAACAGGGTCAAGGAAACTTTAGGAAATGGGAACAACTCGTCTTTTCAGGAATCTTGCCCGGCAATGCTAGTATGGGGTGGAATAACCATGTAGCTGGTAAAACGGAGGGTGTAGGGAAGGAGAGGAAATAAAGGGTCCTGAGGATGTGTGAGAGCCTTAGGGACCCTAAAGAGATGGATGAGTTCAGGAAAAGACATTTCTTCCCTGTCAGGCTCTCTCCTCCTTCACTGCTCAGCCTTATAGACCATTCTTCTCCATTTCAAGGAATTTAACTCCCTTCTGAGCTTTATGCTTGGTAAATAAACTTTAATGACTTGCAATGAATTCTACATTGCTAGATCTCCTATTTCTATTTAAAATGCAGCAGGATGTACGTTTGGTATTGATTTGAGCTTGTGATTTGAATTGTTCTTGTGTAGGTATTTGTCAAAGAACAGATGTTTTCTCCATGTGTCATTTGAGATGGGTTAAATATGCCCAGGAGGGTATGGTGATATAGAGGTCTCTCCCTGAGCAGACGGGTTGGTTATAAATTGCTCTGCGGTTTTTTTCCTAACCCTGTAATGGCTGAAGTAAAGCCTAGCAGCTGAACAGTTAACCCATTTATTTAATTTGATTTTGATTTTCCATTAAGCTCTCGTGATTTATTTAAATAGGTTCTGAAATTCCAAATTGAAATGTGAAGTATTTGGCATAAAAGGGGATTAGGAACCAAAATATGAATAGAATAAAATCCATTTTTGCAAATCTCCAGGCCTGTCCAATAAATCGTTTGGGAAACCTGCACAAAATTACTCCTTAAGTGGCTCTGAGCATCAATATTACATCTGTGTTTCATAAAACATGGGCTTCAAGTAATAGCTTTTCTTCTTGGGCTGTGCTTCAAAAGTCTACAATTAAAGCCTGAAGCTCGCTCAGGTGTAAATCCCAAAGTCTCCTCTAGAAACTTCCAGAATCTGTGCTCCAGACTCCTCTGACACCAGGTCCATTTCAAGGGGGACTCTCTCCATAACAGCTTCATCTTACCCTTCCTCCAGAGGCAGCCCTGAGCTTCCCCCCTCTCTGCGCCCATCTTTCTAAGGACACAGGTGAGAGCTTGTTGGTTTCTCCCCATTAACATCCATGGTTTCCAGCCAGCCCCAGCACTCTTCAGGCTGCCTTTTCCACAGCCCCACCCCCTCCCTTCCTGCACACACCCTAAGCAGGAAATACACTGAATGGCACGTCACTTTCTATTTCCCCAGCCTTTCTAAATTCATCTCTGTGTTTGCATAAAGGCAGGACTGAGTAGTGGTTAAGAGCAAGTGTCTGAAATCAGGATGTCCTGGATTTAAAAATGGGCTCCCCTCTTTCCTGGTGGTGAGACCTTGGGCCTGTCGTTTTACCATCATCTGTCAAATGAGGATGAAACCAGTATTCACCTCCAGAGTGTTTTTTGTTTTTTTTTTTTAAGGAAACACAGAATCAGGTCCATGATAAACCTTCAATTGCAGAGAGAGGTTAATGCTATTCCTACATTTGGTGCCCCTTATTTGGTCGACAGAGAGATTTAGTGAGTGCTGTGCAGGGGCCCTGCACTGTGCTGGGTGATGAGACGCAGTCTCTGTCCTCGAAGATCTGACAGGCTAGTGGGGAGAGCAGGGACGTGTTACTGCTGGATTAACCTAAGGGTGCATAGGAGGTGTCCAAGCCAAGCTTGGCCAGGGCCAAGGGCACTGGTGGAAGTGAGGTCTCCGCTGAGACCCAGAAGATGAGCTTGTGTTAGGACAGCAGTAGCCCAGCAAAGGGGCCAGCACGTGCAAAGACCCAGAGGTGGGAGGTACACCTCTAGGAACCGGAAGTAGCTTGTGGTGGTTGACTCATAAAATGCACAAGAGGAGAAAGAATGGGAGCCAAAGCAGGAAGGAAGGGGCCAGTTTATGAAGAGCTTCAAAGCAAAGACAATGGGTCTGGATTTTCCTGAAGCAATTAGACAGTGATTTCATCATATTTCCTTCTTCCAAAGCTCTCTGGGTATAGAGGGGAGGCAGGATTAGCAGTAAGACCAGTGGCTCAGGTTGTGCAAGGTGTGCCCTGCATGACGGTGCCACAGCAGGATGGTGAGTGGGGTGGAAACCGGGACAGCCGTGCTCACCAGGCTGGATGCCCCGGCGAGCAAGAAGTCCACAGGGCCCAGCAGCTACAGCAGGAAGACCCAAAACAAACTTAGATGTATATCTCGCACTCCACACAAGAGAAGTTGTCAACTGAATGTGAGATCTAGATGCAAAATGAAATTGTGTTAAGAACAGAAGAAAGCATGGTTAAAGAAAGTCACGTGAGAGATGAAGTGCCTGAAAGCCCGCGTGGTGGCCTTGGGGACTGTGAGAAGCAGGTGCCTTCCATACGGGAAAGGTGGAAGTAACGGATTTAACGGTTGATTGTATGTGGGAGAAAGAGGTCAAGTACAAGACCCACTCTCTGGTTTCTGCAACTGAGAGGATGATGGTGTACTGTGTTAAAAACCAACATTCAATTGAATGAATTATAAAGATCTTGTTGGCTTTATTCAACGATTTGCGAAGGGGGCAGCACCCCATCCAGCAGAGAGAAGGGAGTTCCAAGAAGCGGTACAAATGAGAGATTTTCATAGGCAGAGGGAAATCCTACCAAGCAAAAAAAGTGGGTTGGTTACCTTCCTTTAGGGGATGGCAGGGGTCTACCAGGCGGATGACCTAAGTAGTGCTGATCAGGTGATTCCTGATTGCCTGGTTTAAGATTCTCTTTCTGGAAAAGCCAAAACTATAACTAAGTCTCAGTTGGATGATACAAGGCTTAGCATAAGTGACTCCATCTGGGGCCTGTTGTCTTGCCTTTAACAGGTGTAAGGCCTAAGACAATTACGAGCTGCCTTGATATCTGGTAAAATCAGAAGGACTTCAAATGCTCTAAGTGTAAGTTTCCTTCCCCATTCTGCTCCTGGGGATAAGTTCCCTGAGCTCAACAACCCTCCTTTTTAAGGGGAACAATGCATTTCTTTGAGTAGTGGTCCTCAGTTCCCTGACAGCCTGTGGAATTATTCAAACAAGCCAATCAGACTCCCCCATGGCACCCAGGGGGCTCTCTGTCCTCTGGCTACTCTCAGGCCTGTCCCCAGAGCCCCTGGCTATTCATTCTCTCTCCAGAGGCAACCACCCTGTGGTCCTGCCTGGTGTATAATGTCCTCGCCCAGGCTGTGAGTATATGTGGTTAATAAGCTGCAATTGGTCTCATCCACCCGGTGTCTGGGGTTGTATATTCTGCCATCCCTGTAACCCTAGGATGGGAATACCTTTTTCACCATGGAATGAAGAGGAGGTGATTAAAACAGGTAAAAATCATGGAATCTGGGCAAAGTAGTGAAAGCAGGATCGATAAAGAGTATGTTGCGGATTAGAAAAAAAAAACCAGGTAAAATTCTATTAAATCAGGGAACACAAAGGGAGGAATAAACGTTAAAGGGAAAATATTTATAATTTCCCTTCTGGACCGGTCCAGTCTTTCACATCTCCCCTGTCCCATGCATCTGGTAAAATCCAAAGACCCCTAGCTCAGATACACCTTCTGTGCTCCCGCAGGCTGGGAGGTTCTCTTTGTTCAAACTCTGCATGCGCCTCTGTCACACAGCTTGGACTGACTGGTGCACAGTGACGGAGTGCAATGTCTCCCCTTCTCAGCTGAAATCCTCACAGGTAGGAGCTTTAGGGATTTTAGGGACACAGATGTGCAGAAAATCCTGGGTACTGTGAGCGGAAGGTAAGGCGGGCTGGGTGGCTCCTTCTCATTGTCAGGAAACCAGGACAAGGGCATGGGTGCTGGATGAGTGAGGACACACGCGTGTTCTGGGCTGAGCTGATAGTAAGCTGGGGTGCACCGGGCCTGGGGTGTGCCAGACCTGCCAAGCCTGAGAAATCGATGGAGCAGCCTGGCTGGCGGCGGTCTGACCTCGGCCACTCTGTGTGTCCACGCAAGTGTCACATGAGGGAGTGTTGTGGGGACTAGCTGGGAAGGTGAGCCATTTGAATGGAACGTGCCCAGGTTTCAGCCACATGCCCGGCCCTACAATGGGGCAATACGTGGACTTCTAAAGAAACCACTTATATAGATGGTGTGTTTTGTTTGTTTTTTTTTTTTCAATTTACTCTGATACCCAGGAATCTGAAAGAATTACTGTTAAGGGTGTCAATAATAATAATAATAGCATAAGCATTTACTGAGTGCGTATAAGTGCCTGATACCGTTCTGTTTCTTTCATGCATTTATTCATGTGTTCCTCCCATCTCCAGGAGGAGATTCTATTGAATTCTTCATTTCATCAGTAAAAACACCAATGCACAGAGACATTAAGTAACATGTCTGAGGCCACACAACAGCCTGGTTCTAGAAGTTATGCTATGCTGCCTCTCAGAGTTTAGAGCCATGTTCTTTGCCTCTCCACAGCCCTGGTGTCTGCCGGTGTACGCGAGCGGAGGGTGTATGAAGTTCTTATTTTATTGAATGAATGAATGGACAAATGAGTGAACAGCACCTCCTTTGCTAAGCCATCTACAACCTCTGAGGGGCCCTTAGCCAGCCTTACACAAAGTCATGATTTAAAAAGGTAGCAACAGGGTCTGGGCCCCAAAACATCACGCCTCTCTCCTGTCACTGTGCTTTTATATGTAGATGCTTTGTTTTTGTTTGTCCTGGAGGCTTTTTCCACTTTAGGAGCCACTTATTAAAGGGAGGGGAGGCTTACAGTGCCCCCCAAGGCTGAGGATGGATGAATTCACTCCCATCCGCTCACCTTGGGCTTGAGTTACAGAGCAAACATCGCCCCCTGTGGTCAGCATCGTAATGGCAGGTGGGACCCCACGCTGAGCTCCTTCCAGCCCTGCTCTCCAGCCCTCCTCTCCAGCCCTGCTTTGGGCAAGCAACTTGGATGTCAGGGGAGAAGCCAGCCTTCAGGGCTTCGTCGCTCCTCACCCTAGAAAGTTCTCCATCCAGCATCCAGCTTGGGAGTCTGGGAGCCATCTTTCTACTTAGGGATCATTTCTTAGGGTTGGGGCACCCGATAGGAGGAATGTCAATTCCAGACTGTTCCCGATGGTGTCAATCCACTGTCCTCACTCTCAGTTACCCCTCTGCAGACCTGTGCTGATGGAGAGCGCTAGTCAGAGCCATCTCAAGGGCCAGGGAATGGGGGTACTCATCAGGGAAGGAGACAGGATTCCAAGCTGAGGAAAGGGAGGGCTGTTCATGCTACTTATTCTAACCTGATTTCACCCAAGGGCCCTGGAGTGTGTGCGTGGTCAGTTGTATTGTAGAAAGGCATCGTCTACACTGCCCTCCCCGCCCCCCCCCCCACCCCGCCCCACTCTGGGGTTCTGGATGGTATTTTTCCATCCAGGTTGTCCCATCTTTTGGTTTCTCACACTCCACTTATTCGAGGCTCCCTGCTGCCACTGTCACACGCCCCCACAGTCCCCTGAATGCCCTCGCCACACTGCCAAAGCCTTTATTAGTGATTTAGAAAGACAGTTGGAAGATCCCTTTAGAAAGTTCTTGCCAATGACTCAGTAATGGTTTTGTGATTTTCAAGGGATTGTAGAAAATTCTAATAGCTATCTACTGTCAAGTCTTCATCTCATTTACCTTCTTTAAGTCTTGGTCTGGTAATCAACGATAATAATTGCCATGATAACAATACTGGACATTTTAAAAGCCATTTATGTTACTTCAAGGGATCCTCACCATAACTTTATGAGACAGTATTTTTATCTACACCTATGCTCATTCTCTCATCCCTGATGGCTTGTTTTTATGCAAATCCCAGACATCTTACCATTTTATCTATAGGTACTTCAATATATAGTTCTTTTTTTTTTTTTTTAAGTAGGCCCCATGCCCAGCGCGGAGCCCAGCCTGGGACCCGAGCCCATGACCCTGAGATCAAGACCTGAGCTGAAATCAAGAGTCTGACCCCCAACCAACTAAGCCACCCAGGTGCCCCTCAATATACATTTCTAAACAATAAAGATTCTTTTAAAAACACATCCAAAATAAAATTACCCCACCCTGAAGACCCTATAATATTTTAATATCATCAAATATCCAACGGAATATTTTTATACAGTTGGTTTGCTTGAAGCCGCATCCAAGCAAGAGTCATATAGTGCTTGCTATTAACATGTGTCTTGAATCTCTTTGAATCAGTAGGTTTCTATTTTAGTTGGCTGCAGCTGCCGTAACAAGGCACCACAATGTTAGTGGCTTCAACAACAGGAATTCATTGTCTCACAGTCCTGGAGGCCAGAAGTCTGAGATAAATGGGTCTGTCTACAGGTGGAATTGGTGGCTTGGGAGGGCCATAAGGGAGAATCTGTCCCATGCCTCTCTCCTAGCTTTTGGTGGTTTGTGGCCATGTCTGGCATTCCTTGGCTTATAGAAGCATCCTGCTGTCCCTGACCTCTACCTTCAACTTCCCACTGCATTCTCTCTTGTGCATGTCTGGCTCCAAATTCCCCCCCCCCCATTTATAAGGACACTAGTTATATCAGAATAGGACCCTACCCCAATGACTTCATTTTAACTTGATTATCTCTAGAAAGACCCTATCTGCAAATAAGGTCACCTTCCAAAGTAAAGAGAGTTAGGATTTCAACATATGGATTGGAGGGTTGGGGCCCAATTCAACCCGTAACAGTTTCCTTATGTCTTTTTTTTTTTTTTAAGATTTTATTTATCCATTAGAGAGAGAGGGAGAGAGCTCACAAGCAGGGGAGAGGCAGAGCAAGGAGCCCGATGTGGGACTCACTCCCAGGACCCCAGGATCATGACCCGAGCTGAAGGCAGATGCTCAACCGACTGATCTACCCAGGCACCCCTCCTTATGACTTTTTTTTTCCCTTGTGGTTTATTTGTTGAGGAATCCAGGAGGTCATCCAGTTTCTTCTGTATTTTGCTGATTTCTTCTTCAAGATCCCATATGTTTCTCTGTCCCACTGTATTGCTGTAAACTAGGAGGCAGACCTAAAACCATGACCAGATTCAGGTACGGTTATTTTACCAAGAGCACACCTGGTGGCCCTTAATGTCTGTGTCTCTTTTTTGGGAGGTTATGACTGACTACAGGCTCAAGGACAGCAGCCTGATCCATCCATAGACATGTCCGCCAGCCTTTCATTTAATGGCTTTAATAGCCATTGATGACCACTGCTGAGAGACGTTATTTTGTTAGGGGTCGAAAAATGTAATTTTGAATTCTCTTCCTTCTTCTGCGTTTATCTGAAATTGTCCATAACAAACTGACATCAGCTACTTATCCTGAAATACAGTTCATTCAAGCAAGACAAAATAAATGTTTCATTCATGTTCTTTATTAATTGGCTTTCAAAATAATGAGTTGGTTCCTGAGCATCCTCAAAAAAAATCGACAACAATCAATAAGGATTATTTTTTACTGTTATAATTAACATCATTTTAAAATTCTTTTTGAGCTCAAAATGTCTCATTTTTCATAGTGAAAGCCCCTTCAGGTTGGCTCTGAATTGTTTTGGCACAACCCAAAAGTCTTTGAAGATCTCCTTGCTTTCTGGTAAATCATTGTGTTCCAGGTTCATCTTGTACATTTCTTGTCCCAAACTTACAATAGGCCATTTCTGCAAGGAATATTGGTTCCTTTTTATTGGAAATTGGTACTTTGAGACAAATATTTGAGTGCTAGGGATGCTCACTGCTAGATTATTTCTAGACCTTTCTGTGGGCAGTGGTGGGGAATACTTTCTTAAGGAAAATATATCAAGAGTTCATATCAAAGTTTTCAACTAAAATTGAGAATGAAAGGGTTTTTGCTTATTTTTTTAATTTTAGATTTTCATCTCTTTTAAACTGAAAACCTTAGTTCCTAATAATTTTAATGTTAATTACCCATTTGCATATGTGGATACATACACATACATACACACACACACACATTTCAGATGAACAATACCAATATATTACCAAATAAGCATATGATTAGTAACTGTTATTACTAACACAATATGAAATTTATTAGTAGTTTCTAGTCCCTTAAGGTATATTACTAACACAATATGAAATTTATTAGTAGTTGTCTAGTCACTTAAGGTATAATGCACTCAGGATATACCATTAAGTCACTGTGCTTTAGAGTCACATGCAATAAGTCCTCTTGGTGTGTTTAAGCCATCTACTCAATACATGGTCCGATTAACTTGTTTCATTTTGCTCTCAATTTTTAAGGATTGCTTTCTATATTTTGATTTAATATCATGTTGTAATTACGTAAAACATTTCCGTAAGTACAAAGTCAAATCAACAAAACCAGGAAATTTCAGAGAGGCTGGCTTCCATTCCCAATTCTCCAACCTGCCCGTCCCTCCAACAAGAAACATTTTTATTAGTTTTGGCTTTATCCTACCGTATAAAAAATTCAGCAAATAGGACTCTCTCTCTCTCTCTCTCTCTCTCTCTCTCTCTGTGTGTGTATATGTGTGTTTCCTCTCTTTCTATATATTGCTTAGGATTTTATCTTTTCTAAAAGTTGCTTTTTTTTTTCACTTAATATATCCTAGAGACCACTCTATAGAAAGAGTTGAACATTGAGGTCTTTCTTTTAATGATTTTCATCCTCAAACACAAAAACATTTTCTTACCCTAATAACTCCGAGGTCAACAGAAAGATGGAATGTCCCTGTTGGCGTCAGAAGATTTTCATAAGTGAAAAAGAAACTGTCAGCTCATACTTCCTTAGGCAACTTGTTAAAGTTATCTGGGTTTCCCAAATAAGTGTGTGAGTAACTGTCCAAATTCTAAGAGAACATTATCTAATAACAATACCATCCAGTTGTAGGGTGCTGGAGCATAGCAGAGTTTACGGGAAGGAGCATGGGTGAGGCCAAGTGGGGTGCAGTCCTGGGGTCACCACTTCCTGGCAGTGTGGCTGTGAATGAGGGGTGAGCCAGTGCCTCGTCAAAGGATTAACATAAGAATGAAATGAGATGAGGTCTGTTCGGTGGGCAGACAGAGGGTCAGCAGATAGTCGACATGTGCAGTGTAGTGCTTATAACGAACGGTTCAGTGAACTCTTTCACAAACATGACCCCACGTCAATTTTCAGACCAATCTTTTGAGGTAATTATCATAGTTAGTTTCAGGTTAAATTTATAACACAGTGGGGTTGTATTTGTATGTACCCCTCTTCATTCAATGGAAGTTGAGGTACCTCTTAGATACTCCGTGTGTACAATACATTCTGCCCGTGTACTGGATTTGAATGGCTGTTTACTATATATAATAAGGATATTTTAACCAATGAACACCTGCTTTTTCTTAGAGACTAATACTGATATCACTGATTGATTTATGTGCTATTTGGTCCTTAATCAAGAGTCAACCAAGGGCCAAGATATGGAAGCAACCCAAGTGTCCATCGACAGATAAATGGATAAAGAATATGTGGCATATATATACACAATGGAATATTATCCAGCCATAACAAAGAATGACATCTTGCCATTTGCTACAACATGGACGGACCTAGAGGGTATTATGCTAAGTGAACTAAGTCAGACAAGGACACATACTGTATGATTGCACTCATATGTGGCATCTAAAAAAGAAAACAAACAACAACAAAAAGAAAAGCAGATTCATAAATAGAGAGAGCAAACTGGTGGCTGCCAGATGGGAAGGGAGTTGGGGAGGGTGAAGGGGATTAAGCGGCACAAACTTCCAGTTATAAAATAAGTCACAGGGATGAAAAGTACCCCATAGGGAATACAGCCAATGATACTGTAATTACATATGATGAGCATTTCATAATGTATGTAACAGTTGAATCACTATGTTATACACTTGAAATTAATATAATATTATATGCCAACTGTACTTCAATTAAAAAAAATGTATGGTATAAACACACATGCAAAACCGACAAAGAAGACTCCAAATTTCCAAGATAAAAAATAAAGTCAGTCAACAATGAGAGCAGGGTCCCTGGGAGAAAATACAATCCATTTGTGACCGTCTATTATGTGATTTAAAATGCAAGACAGAACAGGGGTCGGGGATATAAACCTCATTTATAAATTAGACCATGACGTTTTCTTTTTTTTAATTTTTTTATTGTTATGTTAATCACCATACATTACATCATTAGTTCTTGATGTAGTGTTCCATGATTCATTGTTTGTGCGTAACACCCAGTGCTCCACGCAGAATGTGCCCTCTTTAATACCCATCACCAGGCTAACCCATCCCCCCACCCTCCTCCCCTCTAGAACCCTCAGTTAGTTTTTCAGAGTCCATCGTCTCTCATGGTTCGTCTCCCCCTCCGACTTACTCCCCTTCATTCTTCCCCTCCTGCTATCTTCTTCTTTTTCTTTTTTCTTAACATATGTTGCATTATTTGTTTCAGAAGTACTGATCTGTGATTCAACGGTCTTGCACAATTCACAGCGCTCACCATAGCACATACCCTCCCCAATGTCTATCACCCAGCCACCACATC
>NW_027397088.1:14429315-14488423 GCF_003265705.2 Callorhinus ursinus | reverse complement strand
AAGAATTCCTCATATCAGTGAGGTCATATGATACATGTCTTTCTCTGATTGACTTAATTCACTCAGCATAACACCCTCCAGTTCCATCCACGTCGTTGCAAATGGCAAGATCTCATTCCTTTTGATGGCTGCATAATATTCCATTGTGTATATATACCACCTCTTCTTTATCCATTCATCTGTCGATGGACATCTTGGCTCTTTCCACAGTTGGGCTATCATGGACATTGCTGCTATAAACATTGGGATGCACATACCCCTTCGGATCCCTACATTTGTATCTTTGGGGTAAATACCCAGTAGTGCAATTGCTGGATCGTAGGGTAGCTCTATTTTCAACGGTTTGAGGAAACTCCATACTGTTTTCCAGAGTGGTTGCACCAGCTTGCATTTGAACCACCAGTGTAGGAGGGTTCCCCTTTCTCCACATCCCTGCCAACATCTGTCGTTTCCTGACTTGTTAATTTTAGCCATTCTGACGGGTGTGAGGTGGTATCTCATTGAGGTTTTGATTTGGATTTCCCTGATGCCGAGCGATGTTGAGCACTTTTTCATGTGCCTGTTGGCCATTTGGATGTCTTCTTTGGAAAAATGTCTGTTCATGAGACCATGACTTTTTCTTTAGCTAGTCCCTTGAAATTATCATCCCCATGATTCAGAAGTCATTTTCCTTTGACGAAAATATTCTGCCTGTGACCTTTTATACAATGAGAAACGAAATTATCCGATGGTATTTTTGAACAGACACATTTCAAGACATTAAGTCCAGTGTATGTCTGTGTCTCTATGTGTTTTCACCCCCCATTCATCTTCTCAGTACATCTCCTTTAGCCTTTTGGTTCTCAAAGTCATCGGGACAGTAGAAGCCTGGGAATGAGGGAGTTTAAAAACTGGACCATGGGCGCCTGGGTGGCTCAGTCAGTTGGGCGTCTGACTCTTGGTTTCAGCTCAGGTCATGATCTCAGGGTCGTGAGATCGAGCCTCGAGTCAGGCTCTGCTCTCAGTGCGGAGTCTGCTTGGGGTTCTCTCTCCCTCTCCCTCTGCCCTTCCTGCCTGTGCTCTGTCTCGCTCTCTCTCTCTCTCTAAAAATGGATAAATGAATCTTTGAAAACTGGACCAATAATACCAAACTCCCTTAGGTGGCCCCCGGGACCTCAGCCTTTTTCCGGTGCCTGCCCCGGTCATGTCAGAGTATGAACAGAGTTAAGAACTGATTTAGTCAGTCAGCTTGCTTAAAATTGCAGGGAAGGGTAGAGGGGATAAAAAGCTTTACATTGTTGTAACCGCCCCCCAAACTCAGGGGCTTAAGACAATGGTCATCCATCTGGCAAATTCCAGCCCGTGGGGGTTCGAGGATTTCAGTCCTTTCCAGAGGACTCTGCGGGAAACAGTGCTGAGCAAACGACCCCCATGAGCTAGATGCAGCCTTCGTGGCCTGAAAATGTCAACGTGTGGAAAGCAACACCACCTCCAAAAGCCCCCACTTGTGGCTGACAGGGTCAACATCTCCCCCCTGGCCTCAGGGAGGGGGCAGCAGGCCAGGGAAGGCCTCCCTCCCGCCCAGGGCCAGGCTCTCGGAGAGGCACTGCTGGGAATGGTCGGAGCTCATGGAAGTCCTGGGGACCGATGGGACACAGGATGGGACACAGAGTGACAAGTGTCTCTACACACATCCCTCATAATGGCAAGCACCGTGCCACCTTCCATTTGCTCGGAAGGGTCTGTGCTTGTGGCTCTTTGTGCTTTTAAAGCCCAGAATCCTTTGTTCAAAAAAGAAGCTTCCAGGGGCCCCTGGGTGGCTCAGTCAGTGAAGCGTCTGCCTTCAGCTCAGGTCATGATCCCAGGGTCCTGGGATGGAGCCTTGCATGGGGCTCTCTGCTCTGCAGGGAGCCTGCTTCTCCCTCTCCCTACCACTCCCCCTGCTTGTGCTCTCTCTCTCTCTCTGTCAAATAAATAAATAAAATCTTAAAAAAAAAAGAAGCTTCCACACAAGCCTCCATGAAGTGAAGGTGCTCAGGTGAGCTCAGTGACCTGCTTGTATCTTCCGCGCCTGGTCCCCCCCACCCACCCACCCAGGGGTTCTGGAAAGGCCAGTTTGAAGAGCCCTGGGGCAATGCAAACTTTTTCTAGGAAGAAAGGGAGGCTCTTGGGGACCGAAAGCCCCAGTGCAAGTTGAAATCCTGAGTGGTGTGGCGAGAACCAGAAAGCAGGGTTCTAGCAGCACTGGGACTAGAACCAGTGTCAGGCCTCTGCCTGGTAGGGTGCCCACAGGCTGATGTCCTCCAGGCGATAACTCTAACTTTATGTTAGAGCACGAAGCTAATGGTCAGCCAGCCCCACGACAGCCCCGGGAGACCTGCCACAGGGTTGCTCACTCACGTGGGCTGCCTTGCTTCTCTGGGCTTCTGGGGCACAGAGACTCCCCGTGACACTGGAATCTGGGATTCAGGCTGTTGTCTCTTCCGGGCCCCCAGACCTGGAAATAAATGTCTGCCTCAGTTTTTCTTCCTTGGCCTCTAATTCCCTACAGAATAGTTGTTTATGGAGTTTGTAGGCTAGAAGCCATGGAATCCTACTGAAACACCTCCCTTTTACCAAGAAGAGGGTTACTCTTCATACACGTGACATATCACTGAATAACCCAGATGATCCTCATCAGCCCGTCCCAGATCCTCAGGGTAAAGGAAGCCTCAAGTCCCATCTCTCTGGGCAGCCCTCAGGAGCAAGTAAGATAGGTTTTGCCCCAGTCCTACCTACAGGAGGTGGATCAAGGACAGGGGCTGAGTCCTATTTGCCTTTCCATCCCAACAGACAAGGGGGCAGAGAAACAGACAAAGTGTTTTCAGTGTCAAATGAATGAATGAGAACAGTTGCCCACACTTTCTATGGCACCTGTCCCATGCCAGGCACTATTCTGAGCATATTAATCCTCTTAACAGCATATGAGATAAATAGTATTATCACCCTTACTTGACAATGAAGAAATGGAGGCTCAGAAGGGTCACATCACTTGCCCAAGGTCATCCAACTCGCAACTGATAGAGAAAGACAAGATTCAAATCCAGTCTGCATTTTTCTCTGCTGGGCATTAACAGGCATCAGGTCCCTGCCTAGTGAGGCTAGAGAGGAAGGCACACAGGTCCCTTCTAAGGTGGGGTGGACAGCCTTGCTCCTTTGGTGGGGGCAGGGTCAGGAAATGCATTTCAAAAGACACCACTCTTTCTTTTTTTTTTTTTTTTTTTAATTGCAATTCACATGCCATAAAACCCACCCTTTGAAAAGTGTATGATTCAGGAGTTTTTCGTATATCCACAGAGCTGTGCAATAGTCACTACCGTCTAATTCTAGAACGCTTTTATAACCCTAAAAAGACACCTGCACCCAGGAGCAGCCCCTCCCCGTGCTCCTCCCCAAGGTCCTGCGATCAGTCTGCTTTCTGTCTCCCTGGGCTGGCCCAGCCCGGACATTTCACCCAAACAGAATCACAGGACGGGAGTCAAAGGCAGAGCTCCTGGTCTACCTTCCCTAAATGTCTCACGCTCCTACTTTCTCCTGGTTTTTCCCCAGCTCATTTTGCCATAGTTAAAACAAACGTCCTGGCCATCTCCTATCTTAAAATTTCTCCTAGAAATGTGCTCAGAGAGAGCAGCTAGTCCCCCTCGCCTCTGTGCCTCCTACCTTTGGTGTTTGCAACTGAGCGCAGGGCACAAGGTTGAAACTGAGCGAAGAAAAAAATGGAGGAATCAGAGTGACAGAAGCAGGGCTCTGAGGATGGAGCTGGAAGGGGAGGCCACAAGGGGGCAGGGAGGCTGGAAGCAGCACTGGGGTGCTCCTGCCCCAGCTTGGCTTCCTCTAATTTTCAACCCTCACCCAGCTTGTTCACCACAGCCTCTGCCACTGAGCTCTGGGTCAGAACACTTCCAGGGCTCCAAAGCCAAACTACACACCTGAACAACAGAATACAGAGGCCAGAAGCAGACACTATTAACGTTTTCAAAACAAAAGATGGATTTTTCCCTCCATGGACCACCCACCTCCATGACACACACCCACCCCAGCACCCCCATACCTTCCACCAGTGTGGATGGTTTGACGTGCTTATTAAAGACCCTTGAACCCCATCTCAATATATTTTTTTTAAATAAACTTATCTGAGAATAATTTTAGATTTATGGAAGACTCACAAAGATGGCCCAGGGAGTTCCCGTAGACCCTCACCCAATGTCATTACCTAATGTTATTACCAAGGGACTTTATCAAAACAAATAAACATTCGTGCATTACTATGAACTGAACTGAGACTTGACTGGGAATTTCTCAGTTTTTCCATTAATGTCCTTATTCTGTTCCAAGACCCACATTGATTTAGTCATCCTATCTCCTTTGGCTTCTGGGGTCTATGACAATTTCCCAGTCTTCCTCTTGTTTTCGGGACCTTGACTGTCTTGAGGAGTACTGGTCAGGTATTCGTCTTGAGGAAAATAGCTAGGTATTTTGTACAATGTCCCTGAATTTTGACTTGTCCACTGTTTTCTCTCATAATGGAACTGGGGCCACCTCAATAGGTTCTGACTCAGTCAAGCTAGGATGTCCAGGAATCTAGACTGTACCTCAACATGTACCCCAAGTGGTTCTGATACAGATGGCCAATATGTGAGAAATATTGTTAGTCACCACAACAAACTGCAAGAGGATTAAAGAATTCAACGTATAAAATATTTTTTAAGATTTTATTTATTTATTTGACAGAGAGAGAGCACGAGCAGGGGGAGCAGCAGAGGGAGAGCGAGAAGCAGGCTCCCCACTGAGCAGGGAGCCCGATGCGGGGCTCGATCCCAGGACCCTGGGATCATGACCTGAGCCGAAGGCAGACACTTAACCGACTGAGCCACCCAGGCGTCCCTCAATATCCAAAATATTAAAGATTACTTTAAAAATCCAGAATGAGAATAAAACATGAAAAAAATCTGTAGGATAATACTTTTCTAAGATTTGACACATTGGGAGGAATCACAGAAATACAAAGATTGACACATTTGACCATATAAAATATATGAATTTATAATAAAAAAAAATTTTCCGCAAAAGGTTAATATCTTAAAGAAGTCCTTCCAATGTAATGGGAAGACATGAAGTACCCAATAGATGAAATGGGGAGGTAGGGACAGATAATTCCCCAAAGGAGAAAATATAAATAGGAAATGGATACTTGAGAAAATGTCCAATCTCATAAGTAAACAGATATAAATTAAAAGAAGAGCTATTTCGGGGCCCCTGGGTGGCTCAGTTGGTTGAATGTCTGACTCTTGATTTCTGCTCAGGTCATGATCTCAGGGTTGTGAGATTGAACCCCACATCTGGCTCCATGCTCAGCACAGGAGTCTACTTGAGATTTTCTCCCTCCCTCTCCCTCTGCCCCTCCCCCTGCTCAAGCTCTCTAAATAAATAATAAATAAATAGATACATAAATAAATGATAAAGTTTTCAAAAAAATAAGAAGAGCTATCTCATACCTTCTGAAATAGCAAAGGTTTTTTGTTTTGGTTGGTTTTTTGTTTTGATTGGTTTTTTGTTAGAACCTTGTGCTGGTGAATTTGTGACGAAGTTAGAACGTCCTTTACTGCTGGTGGCATTACCAAATTGTACAACTCTTTTGCAAAGCCAAATGGTAATACACATTGATTTAGATGAACTATTCATAGTCCGTGATCTGGTCATACAATTCTTAAGAATTTGTCCCAAACTTTATCCTTAATTCAAATGAAGAAAAAAGCTCTATGAAGGAAATATTTCAAAATAGCAAAAAAAAAAAAAATTGGAAAAGAAGCACATATGTAATAATAGCACAATTTAAAAATGATGGTATGTTATGTCCATATACAACTAGTTTAGATTACAAAGATGGCAGGCCATCTTGAGAAATGTACACAATGTAACGTGGGACCATATGAATTACATAAAAGGGTATGCTATGTTTAGATTTGCATAAAAATGCCTGTGTAGACACACCAAAAGGGTTTTTGTCAAAATGAAATGCTTAAATGATAAAAAATTTTATATCCTCTAATCTCCTGTTCATTTATTCAGTCCAAATTATTTTAGTGTCTATCACCTAAACACAATAAAGATGTTTAAAGAGCAAGGGATTTTTTCATCAGGAAACACTCTTATTTCCCTGCGGGGACTTCATGATCTGCCTTAGGGACAGAAGTGTAATGCTGGAAAGAGCTGAGCACATGTCCAAGGCATTCACTACATGCAGTCCACTTGCTCTTAAAACTCCAGTTGGCTTTATTTGGTAACAAAGATGGAATTGGGGAAATGAGTATGTATGTCTGAGTCATATTGAGAATTTCCCTTTTCATAAAGAATCATCAGCATCACTAACTTTTTTAAAACTCCAAATGAATTCCATAAGCTGCCCTGCCCTTCCTTCCTCCTTCCCCCTTCCTCCGCACCCCGGTACCACCAGGCTTGGCTTTGGAGAGTTTGCCCACAGGGGAGCCAGCTTTCTGTAGCCAGGAGGCTCCCGTCCTCCCCTTGGCAGAATTCTCCCCAGGGCAGAATCCCCCCTTTGGTAGAGTCCTCCCCCAACCTGTTGCAGAAAGGCCACTGTGAGGCCATCTGAGCACAGTGCACTCAAACCTACATAGACTGAAGGCCTTCTGTGAGCCTCTACTCCTACAGGTTGAATAAGTACCTTTATCTTGGAGGGAGAGGAAGCATCTAAATAAAGCAACATGGGACATTTTCCTTTATGATTAGAAAGTACAACAAAAACATCTCCCTGGATGTTGTGATTACAGGATAGATCCAAAAGGCATGGCTTTAAGATATTTACTCTAGAGCTGGTCAGCATTTTTCCCTAAGGGAAAGAAAGGATCTCTTGATCCATCTTTAACAAGTTTAGATGTTGAACTATTCAAGAAAATATGCCTCTAGTTTACTAAGGTATTTCCACCGAGATTTGACAATCTTCCGACTGTTTGCACCTCTCCCCACTTTCTCATTTTCATTTTTACTTTACTTAAAAAAGGAGTTCTTTTGGCCTTAAACACTAGAAACACAAGCCATCTGGAACACCCATCTGTGGATTCCCCAATATTTCCAGGAAGGAAATGAAATTAAGAAGAACTCCCGGAGAGCCTGGGCGGCTCAGTCAGTTAACCATCCGACTCTTGGTTTTAGCTCAGGTCGAGATCTTGGGGTCCTGAGATCGAGCCCCAACTCAGCAAGGGGTCTGTTTCCCCTCTGTCTCTCCCTCTGCCCCTCCCCCTACACATGCACGTGCTCTCTCTTTAAAATAAAAAAAAAAAAAAGAATAACTACCTATTGAGGTCAGCACTTTGGGGCCAAAAGGTCAACTCGACCTGTTAATATTCTCTTTCACTGGGTCACCCAAGGCCAGACGGTGAGAAGAGAACACTGAACTTTGAGCAGCTCCTACAACAGACCCGCGTCCTCCATTTTGGAAAGATGGTAAGGTTGGGGAAAGATAAGTACTGGGGGCCGTGGTGGGAACCCCTGCCCCAGGGTTCTCCCTACACCATCACAGGTGCCTCTCTGGGCACACTAGTAAAGGACTATTTAATGCAGCAAGTTTTAGATGTTCCTCAACCCCTCACTGTCCAGTGAATACAAGCCAGTGAATCTGCTGAGATACTTTAAGGCAGACGCTTATCAAGTGAGGTCCATGGACGAATTTGGGCGCCTTGAATATGAATGGGGAAAAAAAAAGTATACTTAACTTTACTAAGTGCCTGTGACATTGTCACCAATGGAAATCACCAACATTTTCATATCACATTACATTGTGGCAAATATCTCAAAATAGCAGTTATACTCATTACGTCTTCACAAGCACGGCGGGGAGTCGGTCCGACCCTGAAGCTTGTCATTTAATGCATCAATAAAGATGCACCCTGTTATGGACTGTTTGTGTCCCCCCCCCAAATTTCTACATTGAAGTTCTAATACCTAAAGTGATGGTATTTGGAAGGGGGGGCCTTGGGGAGGTAATGAGGTTTAGGTGAGGTCATAAAGGCAGAGCCTCCACCATAAGACCAACGCCCTTAGAAGAAGAAGAGACACCAGAGTTCTCTCTCCACCCTGTGAAGATATGGCAAAGGCGTCCACCTGACATGCATATAACACAATAGCGCACACTTTGAAAGAATTTCATAACTTCTTTGTTCATAATTGGTTTCCTTTATGATCCTGCGTGTTTCTTTTTATGTATTTGGAAGTGTTATTCTAGGGATGGGTCCACAGACTTCCCAGAGGGGTCACGTCACAAAGCCCTGCCTGGGGGCACTCCCTTCTCTGTCAGCCCCTCCACCTGGGTCACATCCCTGCTTCTGAAGGACAGCTTCCTCCCGCCTGTCAGGTTGAGAAGGGCGCTTTAGCATGTGGTGGTCTTGGGGCCTCTTCTGTGGCCATTTCCCTTGTATATAAGTCTCCTCACCCTCTTCTAGCATCAGACTCCGCCCTCAGACCTCAGCCACCATCTGACACGTGGGTGCTGCTGGGGGAGAATGTATATAGCAGAGCAAAGCCAAGCCCCCCGGGGAGACAACCTCAAATCCACCCGGTCTCACACTGGTGATCTTTGAACAGAACAGCACACTGGCATATCCTTCCCAGGACCGTGGGGGGAGCCAGGGGAGGAGATGAAAGACCACCAGCCATGCATGGGGAAGAAATTTTAAGTTTTATATTGATTCGATGTGACTAGTTCATTTTGGAATTAAAAAAAACAAAGAACCCTGCATTCCAATCCTGCCAACACTGCTGACCACCTACGGGAACATGAGAAATCTGGTACCTCTTGGATCCTCAACTTCCTCACCTGTAAGATGATGATGATAGACACAAACATGAAGACTTATTTTCTCAAGCATGTTATCTCCCTCTCTCTGTCTCTCTCCCCCTCTTCCTTATTTTGAGAGCGGCCAAACTTGAGCTTTTTAATTTTAATAATTCTAACGGATGAGAGCGCACTTTCAGAAATGTGATGTCTCGAGGAAAGGAGTTTAATTTTAAAGCCCATTTTATGATTTATCTAAAAAAGGATCAGGCCAAATCATCTTGCTTTAAGACAGGGCTTGGGGTCACTTTCTGTCTTTCTTTGTTCTCGGTTTTGCGGCATCCAGACTCTGTTTCCATGTACGAGCTCTAGGTGGCAGTCATGTACCACAGGGACCTGGGGTTCACCAGGCAGCAACCAGCCCGCCAGGTTCCCAGTCTTGAGGCTGTGAAGGGAACAGTCCCAGGACCACATCCCATCCTTGATTCCTGGGTGCCAAGGCTGCCCTGTGCTCTGTGAACAGATCAGCCCGCCACGGTTGTCTCTTCTGGTTGAACGGGTTGGAGGAAGGAAGGAAAAGAAACTCAGGCTCATGAAGACATGGGAAGGGTCCAGGGGAATAAAAAGAGGAATTATTGTTCACAGGGCTTTGTCCAAACCTTATTCCATAGGTACTCTCTATTCTCTGTCTCTCTGTACACACACACACACACACACACACACACACACACACACACAATCATACACACAGCCTCTATGGAATATAGGCACAGATGGAACTAGATAAATTAAGGACGTCAGAGGGAAAAATGGAGGCCCAAAGAGGATATGGTAAGGTCTTAGCAATTTACTTCAGGAATGGTTGAATAGTAAACCTTGTTTTCAGGATTCAGAAAGAGAAAAGAAGAGAAGAGGGATCATGAGCTAAGATACCAACAAATTTTGTTTGGGGGAAGTAGCTCTTCTTTCCCCAATATCTGCAATTCCAAGGATGTGTGTGCCAGACTGTCTGGTCGCATAGCCAAACACATGTAAAGTGGCCTTTCTGGAGACAATCAGAGGCATATCACTGTCCTGAACCGTGGGAGCCGCATGAAAGGAGATGGGCCGTGTGATCAGAACAGATTGGCTCTCTTGGGGAGACTTGTCCATAGCTCACCATAGCTTTGAGGTCACATGTTGATTTAGGTCTCCTACTCTGGGACAACCAAATACATGGGAATCCAAACTGAAACATCAAAAGTGAGTGGGAGAGTCTTCAAATAGGAAAAAAAGGTTCTACACTTCACAAAATAACTCACCATGGGACTCGTTTAAATCATTGATGGGATTCTGATTCCATGTCCATATCACCTCTCAGAACAGTATTGGGGAGGGCGGGGGGGGTCAGCATATCTGAGGAATTTCTGCTTGAAAGCGGATTTATTAGAAAGCAAAAGGGTTTATAAAAAGCATTTGTTCCCATTAAGATTAGTCATTTGGCATAACCCATATCAGTACTGGCACAAAGTATTTGTGCAGCTGGTGAACTGTCAACATGCTGAGAAGGGTTGTTGAATGTCCTTTAGTTCTCTCCCACCTTCCCTCCTTTGCCTTCCCATCATCAACATCATCGTCACCATCAATACCCTTGTTATAATCTTGCAAAAGCTTTGATCTCTGTGTAAAAGGAAAAGACAGAATGTTAACACCTCTGTTCCGGCAGACATGGTTTTGCTACAAAGGCAATGGTGAGGCTGGATGAGGAACTCAAAAGGAACTCCCATACTTGGAGCTTCTCACCGGGTTGAACTTGACACCCCCCCTCAAACCTTCTAGATGTCTTCACAACCACAAAAATGGAATCCGCAAAATGGTACTTTTACTCTTCCTGAGAACATTTTCATATTGGGCACCATTTTAATGAAATCAGTGACCAAATTCACAAATATTCCCCCATCATAACCTTTTAAGCTTGGCAGAAGCAGCAGCCTGTGATGTCAGCCTCCGATTTGAAAACCTTTTCCTTCCAAGGCAATTATTGAAGTTATAAGGGGGGAAAATTGCATCTCTGGCAAACTAACAAAAAAAATAATAAAAGATTTTAGAACTCTAAATCGAACTTGTTTTTATTATTTTTCCAAAAAAAAAAAAAGTGAATGGAGAGAGCCAACCTGCTTTTATAGATTAACCAATTAATTCGTGTGGAAAGCTGGAAATTTGGAAATTTACCACCCCAAGATCACTATGTAGTCTGGTCGCTGAAACATGTATTTATTTTTTGCTTCCTGGATGATGTGGAGACAAGCCTCCTGCTTATTTTGTATTCCTCGCTGCTTCTAGCTGGGTGCTGGTCAGGATGTGTAATTAAATGCTTATTGATCTGATTTGCTGGAAGTCTGCAAGTCTTTGGTATGAGAGCTGTTATCTTGGAAAAAGTGCTGAACGGAACCTTTGAAGATTCCAACCTCATCCAGGTTCTGTGACCTGATGGCATTATTGTACAAATCACTTCTCTCCAGACTTCAAATACCCCAAATGAAAAAAATAACCACACTGGGCGCCTGGGTGGCTCAGTTGGTTGAGCAACTGCCTTCGGCTCAGGTCATGATCCTGGAGTCCCAGGATCGAGTCCCGCATCAGGCTCCCTGCTCAGCGGGGAGTCTGCTTCTCCCTCTGACCTTCCCCCCCTCATGTGCTCTCTCTCTCTCTCTCTCTCATTCTCTCTCTCAAATAAATAAATAAAATCTTTAAAAAAAAAAAAAATAACCACACTGACATTTTCCTCTCCCTCCACCCCTTGAAGAAACTATAAAAATACACAAGGCAATAATAACATCGTAGGATCTCGTCTTTGTAGGACAGTTTGCAATTTATAAAGAACTTACACCCTGTGTACTGCCTTTGGTCCCCTGAGCCACCCTATAGGATAAAAGACAGTGCATGGAGAGGCTCAGAGCCTTCCAAATCTTCAAGTTCCAGTTCCTCTTTGCTGAACAATTCCTTCTTAAATTTCCCTCTCTTCCCACAGTTTACTATAAACAGTCAGGAGGAACCAGGCCACACCTTCAACACCTTGTCCAGAAATCTCCATGCTAAACATCCAAGTGTACTATGTGCAAGTTCTACCTTCCACAAAACTCTAGAACCCAAGTCAGCCAAGTTCATTTCTTGGTAAAGATGGCCTTCCCAGTGCCCAATAACATACTCCGCATTTCCATCTGAGTCCTCAACAGAATCGCCTTGAACATCATATTTCTACCAATAGTCTCTTCAAGGCAATCTAGGTCTTTCTAACATGGGCCTCAAAACTCTTCCAGCCTCTACTCATACCCAGTTCCAAAGCCACTTCCACGATTTCCTTTTTTTGGTATTTGGTATTTTTTTGGTATTTTGGCACCAGCCCCCAATGCCAAAATCTATATTAATTTGCTAGGGCTGACATTACAATGTACCACAGACTGGGTGGATAAACAACAGAAATTGATTTTCTCACAGTTCAGGAGGCTCAAAGTCCAAGGTCAGGGTGTCCACAGAGTTGGTTTTCTCTGAGGCCTCTTGCCTTGGCTGACACACATTTGTCTTCTCCTTGGGTCCTCATGTGGTCTTCCCTCCATGCGCGTCTGTGTGCAAATTTCCTCCTCTTTTAAGGACTCCAGTTACACTGGACTAGAGCCCATACCAAAATCTTCATTTTCACTTAATCACCCCTTTCAAGACCTTACCACCACATACAGTCGCATTCTGAGACACTGAGGGGCTAGAACTTCAATAGAGATATTTCAGGGAAAGACACAGTTCAGCCCAATTCAGGCAGTAGATCCACAAATGAGAATTAAACCCACAGCTGAGAATATTAACGTGCCTAGAAGCTTAAAGTCACGTGGCTCGTATACTCGCGACCCACATGTTCTGAGTTTTCTTCTTCAGTCTATTAAGGCAGAAAAAAATGTATCGGAAGTATGTATCCCAGGTAAGTAGACCCGTGAATGGTTGTCAGGAAGTAAGACCAAAAGATAAGTCGTGGTCACAGAAAATGCCAATGATTTTGAAAGGGCTACGACAAATCTGACAGATGAAAGCATTGCAGCATGCCTCATGTCTTCTGCAAATTGTTCGAAAGGTTAAATTCCTGGCAGCGCTTTTCTTTTAAGGCTGAACTCTTTCTGTTGGCATTTTTAGGAGGAAATGTTTTATCGGCCCAGAATTATAATCCTAAAAAGTTATTAAGGAAGAGGATCGTATTTTCATCTCTACCCTTGGAATGGTATAAATCTCTTCGAACAAAATTTGAAACTAACCATAGTCGGTGGATATATGGACGAGCACCACGGGCCAAATAAGAGCCTGTGCAGTCATTACCAAGCCAACAAAATTCATGGCAAGACCTCTGTTTGGCAGAGCATCATCCTGAGCCCTGACCTGGAAATCACTCAACTCTAACTACTTGCCTCATTGCCAAAGTCACTGGCTTTGTCTCCGTCCCGGCTCAGATCATCCACTAATCGTGCAGCTCACTGCTTTGTAAACTGGGGATTAACTATCTGAGGCTTAGGATCACATTTGAAATGCACTTTAAAATAAATATGTGTTGGGGCGCCTGGGTGGCTCAGTCGGTTAAGCATCTGCCTTCGGCTCAGGTCATGATCCCAGGGTCCCGGGACAGAGCCCTGCGTCGGGCTCCCTGCTTGGCAGGGAACCTGCTTCTCTCTCTCTCTCCCTCTGCCCCTCCCCGCTGCTCATGCTCATGCTCTGTCTGTCTCTCTCTCTCAAATAAATAAATAAAATCCTTAAACAAATAGATGTGTGTTTATCAACGGGAATCACTCCACAGATTAAAACATCATTGTACAAACACAAAGGAGACATCAAATTGTCTTTTAGCTATGTCCTCGAGGTCACTGGGGTTTCCAAGGAGAGAAACACCTGGACACAGTTCTGAGTTGCTTTCATCACAATGAACACGTGATGTCAAATCATGATGAACATGGTTCCTGGGACCCAAATCCAGGTTTCTTGGGTTTCTTTCACTGGGACTTGATGACTATTGAAGGCAAGCTTGGGGCAAAACCAAACAAACCAACCTATAAATTGTCACTTACTGGTGGGTCCAGAAAAAGAGGGAACTGGAATCATTCCTCTCCAAGATCCTTTATGGGTTCAAAAATCTGGAGTCAATGCAAAGATTTCTTCATTGGTTGGAACCAGATAAAACCTCAAGACCCACTCATCTGAGGGCCTTCTACACAGTAAAATAGCGCTTGTGGTGCCATGCAGCCCCTGGGAGGGAGATGAGATCCGACAGTTACAATATTTCTCCCTGAGCTTGTCTTTGGTTCTATGATAATTAATTTAAAAGGACACTTTAGCACTTGTGCCAAATAATAGAAAAATTAGATTAAAAATGCAACCAGCTGGCTTCTCAACTCTCCTGGTAAAGTCATGATCAGAGCTGCCCTTTGGCGAGCAGCTTCTGTGCCAGGCCCTCTTGGCCCGCTTCCAAGGGAAGACGGGCATAAGAGATAGAAGTCAGGTGGGCCTCCTGCTGCTGAGGCTGAATGATCCCAGTGCTGTGTCTGTGGCCCAGTCGGTGGCTCTTAGGAGTCTTCCTGTTGGCTCCTGCAGCCCAAATATCAATCTGAGAGTGAATTACTCCCATAGTCTCCCAACTGGTCTCCTTGCTTCCGGTCTTGCTGTTCCATACACAGAAGCCAGAGTGATCCTTATAAAACCTAAGTGGGGTTCTGCCTCCCAGTGCATCCCAGCACAGAAAACAAAACCCAAAATCCTTACTGGGACTTTGATTTGGTTCCCATTACCTCCCTGGCCTCATCACCTGCCACTTTCCCACAGCGTCACTCTACAGCAACTCTATCGGCCTCCTCGTTATTCGTGAAGCACTCCAGGCATGCCCCTCCTCAAGGCCTCTGCACATTCTGTTCCCTCTGCCAGGAATGCTCTTCCTCCAGACTCCCAGTGGCTTGGTCCCCCATTTCTTTCAGATCTCTGGTCAAATGTCACCTTATCACCTCTCCCCCAACTCTACCCCATCATCACTCTTTCTGGTTTGAAACCATCTCAAACACAATGGCGAGTTGCGGAAAGAATACCAAGAATTTCTTTTCCTGAACTGTTTGAGAGTAAGTTGTCAACATGATGTCCCATCACCCTTAAATAGTCCTACAACCAGAACATCCTCCAACACAATCATAAGGCAGCCATCAGGATGGGCAAGTCAACAATGACACAGTACTCCTATCTAACCTCAGACCCCAGTCAAGTTTCACCAACTGTTTCAACAACATCCTTTCCAGCCAAAGGACCGGGTACAGCATCCTGCCTTCCAGTCGCTTCTTCTTTAGTGTCCTTCCGTATGAAACTGTTTCCCAGTCTTTCAGTAACTTCCATCCCTTGACACTGAAGACTGCAGGCAACTAATTTTGTAAAGATGCCCAATCAATGTGGGTTTGTCCAATGTTTCATCAGGACCAAGTTCAGCTTTACATCTTTGGCAGGAATATCACAAGACTGAGGCCATGTTCAGGACCGGCTACATTATTTGCAGGGCTCAGTGCAAAATGAAATGAAATGAAAATGCAGACCCCCTTGTTTAGAAATATTAAGAATTTCAAGACGGCAATGGCAGAGCATCCAGCCAAGTGTGCTGCACAGGTCACAAACCCGCAGAGCTGGCCCTGGTCCGTGTTCTTCATGTTCTTGGTCAGACAGCTTCATCCACCGCTGACGGTGCTAATGTCAATCCTTCCATTACGGTGGGTCAGCCAGGCTTCTCCACCATAAAGTTAATCTTCCTTCCTTTGTCATTAGTAAGTGTTGGAGGAAAGATACATTCATTCTATCTACTTCCTTAGGTCAATATGAACTCATGGCTTTCCATTCTATTCAGTGGTTTATAACCCATTACTACCATTGTTAATCTTTTTAATTAATTAATTATGATTTGAGAATTTACATACGGTCCACTTGGCTTTCTTTGGTGTACAGTTCTGAGTGTTAACACATGCATGGACAAGTGTACCCGCCATCGCAATCAGGACACAAAGCACATTCAACACCTCAAAAAATTCCCTCATGCTGTGCCTTTGTGGTCGAATCTCCCCTCCTTCCAGCCCTTGGCAATCACTGAACTTTGCCCTTACAGTTTTGTCTTTTCCTGAATGTCACAAAAATGGAATCATACTATATGTAACCTTTTGAGACTTGTGTCTTTCATTCAGCCTAATGTCATTCTCATTCCTTCATGTTGGGTTCCCTAAGTTAGTTTCCACTATGTGGCTGCATACAATTACTTGTCCTTTCACTCATGCATTACATTAAAATTTCAAAGTAATTGAAATTATTCAAATTAATGGTACTTTCTGTCTACAGACCGGATCCTTACTGTTAGAAAATATGGGTCCTGAGGTTCTGCAATTCTTTTTTTTTTTTTTTTAAGAGAGAAAGCGTGTGCAAGAGCAGGGGGAGGGGCAGAGGGAGAGAGAATCTTCAGCAGGCTCCACACCCAGAGCAGAGCCCAACGTGGGGCTCAATCCCACTACCCTGAGATCAAGACTTGAGCTGAAATCAAGAGTCAGACTCTTCACCATCTGAGCCACCCAGTGCCCCTAGAATCTGTATTTCTAACAAGCTCCCAGACGATGCTGGTGCTGCCGGTCCAGGGATCCCACCTGCAAGAGCAAGGCCCTGGCGAGATCACAGTAACAGTGCTGGTTGGAGGGGGAAGGGAAGGGGACCAGGATGTGGACAGCAGAGGAGGGTACTGTGGCCATGCAGGGGAGCAATAACGAGGGCCTGGGTCAAGCCAGTGGCAGTGCGGGTTGGATGAGGGAGACGGTAGGGATAGTCGGGGGACAGACCCAACCGGCTGGAGGGGTGGGGGCACCGTTCCCAAGAACACAGGAAGAGGAGCAGGAATGGGGGAGGGTGTCCCCTCTAGTTGTCCCGCTTTAGACACATGGAGTGTGAAGAGGGAAAGCAGGCCATCCGTAGATCTGTCCAGTAAGAAGTTGGCCATGAGAGTCTGGAGCTCATTGGAGAGAGCGGTCAGGGCTGAAGCCCCCGGTGGGGGTGGGGTGTGATCACCCAGAGAAAAGAACAGAGGTGGGGGTGCAGACCCCTTCCAGATGCCAGTTCCATCCATCCACCCTCTCCGGCTTCCCCACTACCCCCCCAACTCAAGCTGCCACCCTCCTTTTATCATGTTTACCTGAGGTTGGGCTCAGAGCCAAATCTTAGCATCTGGTGGGGAGGGGACTTGCTTAGAAGATGATTGTTACTGTAAGCCTCCAACATTAGAGCAGAGAGTGGTTTGATGGTTTGAGTGGAAGAGTCTGATCTTGGCTCCGCCTGTCAGGGTCCCAGGAAAATGCTGCTTCTTTTATTTTATGTTATTTTATTTTATTTTTGTTTCCTCTATTTTTTTTCTTATTTTTTTAAAGATTTTATTCACTTATTTGAGAGAGAGAGAGACAGAGATAGCAAGAGCGAGCACGAGTGGGGAGGAGAGGGAGAAGCAGGGAGGCTGCTGTGGGGCTTGATCCCAGGACCCTGGGATCATGAACTGAGCCGAAAGCAGACACTTAACCGACTGAGCCACCCAGGCGCCCCTGCTTCCTCTATTTTAGACGCAGAGTACACTAAAACTCTTTTCTGCATTTCCTCTCAACATAGGTAACTTAAATTCACATCAAAAAAATATATTTTTACCACTAACTGAGTGAACTAAGGGAAATAATTACAGAAATATGCATTTATTAACAGTAGTCCAATTTCCAAAATTAGAGATTCTAAATCAAAGGAGACCAAAGGAAGAAAAAAAAAATCAGTGACAAGATTCCCAGACCTCAGATTCCCTTGTCGCAGGGATAGCATCTTCCAGACAGAAGGACTGGCACCAGTCATTTGGTTTCTTCTCTTCCAGCCCTGGATTTCCATGGAGTGGAATTTTATTTCCCTCCATTACAATGAGTCTAACAGGACATTTTGTCCCCCTCCCAGGACCAGTGCAAAAGCCTTGGTAAAATGAAAACAGTTTTTTCCTTATACGATTTGAAATAAAAAAGCATTCTATTGAGTCTGACCCCAATTTTGCAACCACAGGTTATATATGCACTGAAGAGTCTGGAAGATGACAACGGATATCTTTGGTAAGGTGAATTATGGATGTTTTTCTTTTGTTTTCACTGATTTGTATTTCACTCTTGTCTTCGGCAGTGAATGTGCTTTTCTTCTGTAAGAAAATGTCAATGAAGATTTTTAACTCTTTGGAAATTCACACTGCTCAGATTCCAGGTAGGCACTTGGTACTTATTCATTAGCCATGCAGGTGAGTGAGGATAAATGGAGCAGTCCCGTGCATGGCGGCCCCGGTCATCACATGGATGGCTGCCTTCTGCGCTTGCAGACCTGTGACTCCAATCCAGCGCTATGCTTGCCTTCTGTCCCTGCCTCTCTGGACCCCCAAACAGATCACTCACAGAAGAAGAACATCTCAGACAGGAGCAGACGTGAAGGGTAAGTTGTTTGGCTTTTGTGAATCAAAGCAAGACCTGGAAGACCCCACCCCTCATTAATTGCAGGTAGAAAGGTGAGTGTCTCCTGCTAGAAACAACCTGCAGCAGCTGGTGAAACAAATCCCCAAAGACGAGACCTCTGCTAGCCAATTAACAAGTGCTCATCTGAGAAGACATTCCTTTTGGGACCTTAAGGAACCTGCTGGATTTTTTTTTAATTAGCTTTATTATGGGTTATTTTCCAAACTGAGCAAGGTAGGATCGCATGGTGGGGAACTGGCTTCAAAATACAAGGTGTGCCATCAGAGGAATGGTAGAAAATCACACTGCAACAGAGAAACAGGACTGACTGCAGTAAGTATGGTATTTACTAGTTCAAATATAGTTATTCTACATCTGATTGTATGATCTTGCAAAAGAAAAAAGAAAAAAACGCCAAAAAACCAAGAGCACGCTTTGATTATAGCAAATAGCTCCTCTTCCAAGTGTCTTCATTCATTCAACATAACATGTCCCGAGCACCTGTTTATATGTTCCACTTTAGCAGCCAAGTGTCACAGCATTTAGGAGAAGAAACTAATCTTTCCCACCTAAAGGGCAGTGATACAGGGCGGGGGTGTGCTGGGACTGGTTTGTACCTGCTCTTAAGAATCAGTTGTTGGGCACCTGGGTAACTCAGTTGGTTAAACGTCTGCCTTTGGCGCAGGTCGTGATCCCGGGGTCCTGGGATTGAGGCCCGCATCGGGCTCCCTGATCAGCAAGGAGCCTGCTTCTCCCTCTCCCTCTTCCTCTCTGTCAAATAAATAAATAAAATCGTAAAAAAAAGAACCAGTTGTTAACATTTTCAGAATTTTTGCAATCCAGTTGTTAAATACAGGCATTATTAAAAAGTAAATTATATAAGCTTAGGCCTAAATTATATTAAACACAAAGGTAATAAAGACTCACTCCTAATGCACCGCTCCTAATTATTTTACATTTTGCTATTCTCTGTGCTCTGAAGCTTACTTTCTACTGTTGTGCCTACATTGTGGAAATGCTACGTAATATAACAAGATGATCCTGCACAGCTCTGTGCTCAGGGAGGTCATGTTGGTAGCATGAACTCAGCCACGTGGGAATACATCCACCACAGAAATTGGCTAACACCACACATCAGGGCTTGAGTTATTCCTTTTGTTGCCTGTCTATGCTTAAGAAGATGATGGAGAAGATATTAATGATGTCGATTAAACAAAAGCAGGTGTCGTATCTATAACTGCTACATTGTGAATAACACGAAAAACTGAGGAAATACTCTTTTCGTATTCAAGATCTGATTCAGTGAAGAAGTGACATATTGATGAATGAATGAGTTTCCTACCTGTCTTCATTTTTCCCCTTTTGTCACATTCAAAATAAACAAAAACATCCACCAACAGTCATGTTTAAACTATAGCCACTTGTCAATGCTTGAAGTGACTTAGCTGAATTGGGTACTAATCCCACATATATTTGTAGTATAATTTTCTCAGATAATGGTCTACTTGTGACCATTGGTTGCTATGGATACAAGAGTCCAGCAGAAATCAATGAAGACATTCTGTATCAAATTGGCTATCATTCTGTATCAAGTATCAACTGGCTATACGGAATTTACAATAAAGAATGTTATATATTTTATCAACAAAAGAAAGGATAAAACCCAATGTTCATTTCAATAGATACAGAAAAGCATTTGACAAAGTACAACATCCATTCATGATAAAAATCCTCAACCGGGGCGCCTGGGTGGCTCAGTTGCTAAGTATCTGCTTTCAGTTCAGGTCATGATCCCGGGGTCCTGGGATCCAGCCCCGCATCGGGCTCCCTGCTCCGCGGGAGGCCTGCTTCTCCCTCTCCCACCCACCCCCGCTTGTGTTCCTGCTCTTGCTATGTCTCTCTGTGTCAAATAAATAAATAAAACATTTTTTTAAAAATTCTCAACAAAGTAGGCTTAGAGGGAACATGCCTCAACATAATAATGTTTTATGAAAAACCCACAGCCAACATCATACTCAATGGTGAAAAACTGAGAACTTTTCCCCTAAGATCAGGAGCAAAGACAAGGATGCCCACTCTCACCACTTTTATTCAACATAGTACTGGAAGTCCTAGCCACAGCAATCAGATAACAAAAAGAAATAAAAGGCATCCAAATTGGTAAGAAAGAAGCAAAAGTCTCACTAGTTGCAGATGACATGATATTATAGACAGAAAACCCTAAAGATTCCACCAAAAAACTACTAGAACAGATAAATGAATTCAGTGAAGTCAGAGGATACAAAAGCAGTGTAATGTACAGAAATCCATTGCGTTTCTATATACTAATAATGAAGCAGCAGAAAGAGAAATTAAGAAAACAATCCCATTTACAATTGCACCCAAAATAATAAAATACCTAGAAATAAATTTAGCCAAGGAGGTGAAAGAGCTATACTCGGAAAACTATAAATCACTGATGAAAGTAATTGAAGACAATGCAAAGAAACAGAAAGATATTCCATGCTCATGGATTGGAAGAACAAATATTGTTAAGATATCCATACTACCCAAAGCAATGTACAGATTTAATGCAATCTCTATCAAAATATCAACAGCATGGGGCGCCTGGGTGGCTCAGTCATTAAGTGTCTGCCTTTGGCTCAGGTCATGATCCCAGCGTCCTGGGATTGAGCCCCGCATCAGGCTTCCTGCTCAGCAGGAAGCCTGCTTCTCCCTCTCCCACTCCCCCTGCTTGTGTTCCCTCTCTCACTGTGTCTCTCTCTGTCAAATAAATAAATAAATAAAATCTTTAAAAAATATATCAACTGCATTTTTCACAAAACTAGAACAGACAATCCTAAAATTTGTGTGGAACCACAAAAGACCTTAAACAGCCAAAGCAATCTTGAGAAAGAACAAAACTGGAAGTACCACAATCCCAGATTTCAAGACATATTACAAAGCTGTAATAATCAAAACAGTATGGTACTGGCACAAAAACAGATACACAGATCAATGGAATAAAATAGAGAGCCCAGAAATAAACCCACAATTATATGGTCATTTAATCTTCAACAAAGGAGGCAAGAATATGCAACAGGAACAAGATAGTCTCTTCAACAAACAACGTTGGGAAAACTGGACAGCTTACATGCAAAAGAATGAAACTAGACCATTTTCTTTCACCATACACAAAAAAAAACTCAACATGGATTAAGGACCTAAATGTGAGACCTGAAACCATAAAAATCCTAGAAGAGGCAGTAATGTCTCTGACATCAGCCATAACAACGTTTTTCTAGATATGTCTCCTGAGGCAAAGGAAAAAAAAAAAAAAGATAAACTACTGGGACTACACCAAAATAAAAAGCTCTGTACAGCAAAGAAAACAATCAACAAAACTAAAAGACAACCTATTGAATGGGAGAAGATATTTGCAAATGACATATCCAATAAGGGGTTTGTGTCCAAAATATATAAAGAACTTATACAACTCAATACCCAAAAAACAAATAACCCAATTAAAAATGGGCAGAAGACATGAACAGACATTTCTCCAAAGAAGGCATACAGATGGCCAACAGATACAAGAAAAGGTGCTCATCATCACTTATCATCAGGGAAATACAAATCAAAACTATAGTGAGATAACACCTCACACCTGTCAGAATGGCTACTATCAAAAACTCAAGAAACAACAAGTGTTGGTGAAGATGTGGAGAAAAAGGAACACCCATGCACTGTTGGCGGGAATGCAAACCAGGGCAGCCACTGTGGAAAACAGTATGGAGGTTCTTAAAAATGTTAAAAATAGAATTACCACATGATCCAGTAATTTTACTACTGGGTATTTACCCAAAGAATACAAAAACACTAATTTGAAAAGATACACACACCTCTGTTTATTACAGCATTGTTTACAATGGCCACATCCTGGAAGCAGCCCGTCGCTAGGTGTCCATTAACAAGTGAATGGATAAAGAAGATGAGATCTATATATTATATATATATAATGGAATATTACTCGGCCATTAAAAAGAATGAAATCTTGACATTTACAACAACATGGTTGGATCTAGAGGGTATAATGCTAAATGAAATAAGTCCGAGAAAGACCAATACCATATGAGTTTGCTCATATGTGGAATTTAAGAAACAAATAAATAAAAGAAACAAATGGTAAAAACACTCTTAACTCTACAGAACAAACGGATGGTTCCCAGAGGGGAGGCAGGTGGGGGATGGGTGAAATAGGAGTACATTCATCAGGATGAGCACTGACTAAAGTACAGAATTGTTAAATCACTGTATCATACACCTGAAACTAATATAACACTGCATGTTACCTGTACTGGAATTAAAAACTTTTTAAAGAGTGTTTTATATTTTATAATTATCTGTAAATTGTGTGCTATCCATCCTTTATATCAGTAAAACTTATAATAAATTTATGCACATATATATTTGCATTCTTTTTCTCTGGACAGCCACTTGATGGACATTTATCAGCATACCACTTTTCATGGGGCTCCAATAAAGGCAAAGTGTACCCACTATCCCAACCTCACCTATATACCAACCACCAAAATAAAAATGACTTAATATATTCTGGAAATTTCTATAATTATTAAAAATATGAGACAACGGTCATAGATGGAATGAGCCATATAATAGGGTATACCGTAGTCACTTTCAAGGCTTCAGCAATAGTAAGCTATAAGAAGAAATAGTCCCTTTTCTCCACGATGACTTAATTTCTCCCACCTCTTCCGTTCTTGTACACTGGTATTCTAGAATCTGCACTCTTCCTGAGGTTAAGCATTGCTGGAAATCCCCCATTACTACATCTCTAGTGACAACATCTCTTTGTTAGTGTTGATGCTATAAATAGAAGAATCAGAGTTATTTGGGGGATGCTGGGTAAGGAATCAGAAGAATGTGTCCTCGGTTTGGGAGTTGGGTAACAGGATGGAAAATCCAACAGTACAGAAGACACTAGTTGTTGCCTCACCAAGCAGCTCTGGGATCACAGGTAAGTCACCAGTGCGGGTAATCCGGCCTCCTGCCAGAGGGTAAACTCTCACGGGCAGGGACCGACTTGTCCACTGCTTTCCCCGGAGCCTCATAAGGTGACTGGCACGTGGTAGGCACTTGATTATTGTTTGCTAAACAAACTCCATGATGATAAACACAAATTTGGCCTTTCATAATTGTTGCGAAGATCCAGTCGACCCGAATGTACGTAAAGTGGTTTGTAAACTCACGGCTGTTTAAATTATTATTTTAGTAGGTGCCCCCCATTAAAGATCTGCTCTTTGGCTCCCATTGCCCTGCTCCCTACCTTGATTTCTCCCCTCTGACCAGGAGAATCTCCACATCCCCACTGTGTTCCCAAAACATCTTGAGCAGACCGTGAGCGCAAAATGAGCACACTGTCTTGGAAGAGCCGATTCTGCCCATCTTCCTTTGTCACCAAACAGTGGGCTCCTTCGAGGCAGAAACTCTGGCTTATTCATCTTAGTATCTTCATCTTGTCGGATGTGGCTGGCACTGGCTGGGTGCTCCGAGAGGAATGAATGAGAGACACATACACCGTATTTGAGCCATCGAACTCATTTTCATCCAGAATGTGTGTCAGACCAGTAGGGACAAACGAGCTCCGAGTTCAGACGATGAGGGCTATGGGATGTGTTTCCAGCAGACCGACAGACCAGCTCTGCAGTGCAGCGTTGTATAAGTTAAGCAAGCTTTTGTAGTGTCAGAATCTAACCATCCTGGAGCAACAGAGATGTCTGCCAAACGACGGAGCGCATAAAAGGCAGAGGCCGTAATTAATCTTCACGGAGTGTCCGGTTCTTGGCGAGCTTAATGAGCTGACGTTCACCTCGCACATCACCGTGGCTCTCTCTAATTCCTCTGTACCGCAAGAAAATGTCTGTGAACCCAAGGTGGGGCACACTAGCGTAATCCATAGCTCATGTCTGCGGGATCATGAGTACCGGGATGGCAAGACCCTCCCCCCGCCCCGAACAGGTGCAGCAACAGCAGGAAGGAAGCTAACGGAACAGGAAATGGTTATATCTTTTTCATTGTGTGGCAGAGCCTTTCCCTGGCTGACCAGCAGAGCAAATGCATAGACAATTGTTTGGCTTTAGCAAAACGGAGTCTTTTTGGATTGACAAGAAAGAGAACATCTTCTAATCTTTGCAGATGCTTGCCAAACCCTCAGGAATATATGTAAGGATGGTTGCCTTTTGCAGCTACAAAAAGGAAAGATTCACTCCCCAGACAGTGCGGGTGTGCCCAAAGTCCTGCTAGGGAACAGCTTGGCGCCCACCTGCACGAGCACAAGTGAATTGAAGCGCGTGTGCTTTGGTTCAGGGCTTGGTGGGGGGCCTCAAGTTCCTGAGCTTGATGCTTCATGCTGGACAGTCTATTAGAATTCTGACACCCTGAGGCAAAAGTCACTACCCCTACCCTCCTATTAGCTGCAGACAGATCAATGTGATCGGCCACCCTCACCCCCTTGCATGGGAAGGCCCCCAGGAGAGCCATCCCAAGCTTGGCCAGGGTGTCGGCGGAGGGGGTGGGGGTCCTTAAAGTTCATTTAAATGCCCCTCATTCACCCGCCCTGCCCTGCTGCTGGTTGGGAATCCAGCGGTCCTCTCTCCCCCTTTCTCCATGCCCAGAAGTCGAGCCACCGTGCCAGCAAGCAGGACGGAGACCCAGGGGCCTTCAAGCAGAACCTATGTTGCATTTACTAAGAATCACTCTCCCTGGGGGGCGCCTGGCTGGCTCAGTCGATAGAAGAACGTGCCACTCTTGATCTCCAGGTTGTAAGTTCGAGCCCCACATTAGATGTAGAGATTACTTTAAAAAAAAAATCTTTAAAAAAAGGAATCACTCTCCCTTGTATGTGCATATATAGACACGTAATGTGGGTGTAGAGAAGGACAGAGAAGACTTCCTGCTTCCTGTCCTAGCATTTGAGGCCAATCCCAAGCTCCATCTGGGGCCAAGTAGGGAATCACGGGTTCAGCAGTCTACATTGGACTTCTGGGGTATGCCCTTGAGAAAACTGGGTTGGAGAGAAACCCCAAAGTTGCACTGAGCTGCTCTGTGTGTCTAGAAAGCACGCCATGGCGCTGGATTGACGCTGGAAGTTGAGAAAAGGATCAGAAGGTGCTAAGGAGAAGGAGAAGCTCAAAAGAGAATGCTCTCCATCTGAAATGCTCACTGACCCCTGTCAGCCTAACCGACTCCTACTCATCAAAGTTGAGGTCACAATGTCCCCTTCATTGCAGATCTCCCTGCCCCATCTACCCCACCCTACCCCCTCACGTCCTCCTGGAGATTCTGATTCACTCTGTCTGGGAAAGGTCTCAGGAAAACAAGTTTTTAAAAACAACCCAGGTTTGAGAATCATTGCAATTGATAACATCTCTTGACAGAAGTTTCTCGAGGCTGTGATTAAATGCCTCTGATGATGTTTAAAATAGTCCAAAACTATTTTGGGCGATTCTGAGACTTCAGTCGAGCCAAAATTCTTTCCCTGTGCCTTCTACCAATCAGTATGTTCTTTGGAAACAAACTGAACCAGTCCAATTTTTCTTCCACCTGACAGGTCCTCAAATACTAAAAATAAGTGGGAATGACTCCCTAGAGCTGATCTCCTCCAGATTATAACGCCTACTTGTGTTGACAGCCCTTCCTACAACCATAGTCCTTTTGGTACAATTCTTCTAGATCATAGGCCTCCAGAAGGGCAGATCATGTGCCATTTGACCTTTCATCACAGTACAGTTTTAAGATACACTTGGGGGCGCCTGGGTGGCTCAGTTGGTTAGGCGTCTGCCTTCGGCTCAGGTCATGATCCTGGAGTCCCGGGATCGAGTCCCGCATCGGGCTCCCTGCTCGGCAGGGGATCTGCTTCTCCCTCTGACCCTCTTCCCTCTCGTGCTCTCTATCTCTCATTCTCTCTCTCTCAAATAAATAAATAAAATCTGTAAAAAAAATAAAGCTCAAATGGTCTTAGATTTAAAAAAAAAAAAGATACACTTGGGACTCATTCACGTATTCAGTTAATATTTACAGACCACTTAATACGTGCCAGGCATTCTCCTAAGCCCGGGAGGACAGCCAGACACCAAACAAAGTCTCTGGTCTCGTGAAGCTTGCCTTCTAGTCAGGGAGCCAGACAAAAGGCAAATAAATGGATATAGGTTCCATCTGGGGCCAAGTAGGGAATCGAGAGAGTAAGTGCTGAGAAGTGAAGTCAGGCAACGTAAGGGTCTAAGGCAAAGAGTCTCTAGAGGGTGCATTTAATAAAAATGTGTTCATTTGAAATCCAAACAAACCTTTATTTTGGTCCAGACGTACAAAATGCACCAGATGAATGTACGTGGACACAGGTCATTATTCTTAGATCCTCAGGAAAGGCAGGAGAACAATCCATATTCCAGCCAATAGAGGGCAGCTGAGGGCAAGATATATTGCAGTGAGCTGAGCTGAGTAAAGCATCTCCCTGGGCAACAGGGACACACACCCCAGTCACTGACAAGTGAGTCAATTAACCCTCAGCCAGGAAAAACTTCTTAATATTTTTTTTTATTAAATATCACCAGGCTGCAAGAGGACTTCTACTCTGTTGAGAATTTTCTTTCTTTCCTTCACAGAATCAGTAAGTAGTCCAGCCTAATGGGAAGTCAGAGTTCAATTTTGGAACAAAAAAAATTCTTTGGAGGGCACCTGGGTGGCTCAGTCATTAAGTGTCTGCCTTCGGCTCAGGTCATGATCCCAGGGTCCTGGGGTGGAGCCCCGCATCGGGCTCCCTGCTCCGCGGGAAGCCTGCTTCTCCCTCTCCCACTCCCCCTGCTTGTGTTCCCTCTCTCGCTGTGTCTCTCTCTGTCAAATAAATAAATAAAATCTTTTAAAAAAATTCTTTGGAGGAAGGGAGCAAAGAGGATCAATAAACTCTCTTCTTATTGCCCCCAACCGACAGCAATGTCCCCATTGTTAAAATATCCTAGAACTCAGAGTTGCATCTGACTCAGTCAGCATTAACAAGGTTTCAGGAGAACACGGGACCCACAAAATCACCACCTGCAGAAGTGGGCCACGCCTCCATATGCCCCCCCATTATGTCTAGCACGCATAGGAAAAACTCAAAACATATTTTTTACTGCAAGGCAGAAGGTGGGCATCTGATGCACCATCTCTGAACTGACGTGCCCTTTTCCTGGAGTGGACCGAGCTAACAGCTCGGTGGCTCAGCCCCTGCAATTATCTCCCAGAGTAATGTATGCTGCACACTGGCCTCACTTGACTGCAGGTGCTCAATGGAAAAAACACACATCCAACGCTGAAGCACGATAATAATTTTAATCATCACTACCACTTCCTCAGCACTTCCTGTGTACTATAATCCGTAGTATTCGCACAGTAGCCTAATTAGCCCCACCCCCCAACCACTGCCACCGCCACCACCATCAAATAATCATATAGTCGGGGGCGCCTGGGTGGCTCAGTCGGTTAAGGGTCTGACTTGATTTTGGCTCAGGTCATGGTCTAGGGTTGTGAGATCGAGCCCTGCACCGGGAGCCACACTCAGCGGGGAGCCTGCTTGAAATTCTCTCTCTCCCTCTGCCCCTTTCCCTGCTCATGCTCTCTTAATTAATTAATTAATTAAAATCTGTAAAACAGTAATAGTATAGACATTCACACCCATTTTAAAATAATAGAGGTTCAGAAAATTTGGGTAAGTGGTGGCTGAGTGGCAGAGCTCGGGTTTCAGGCTCTCCATAAAAAAACTATAAATCCTGAACTTAAATCGCTTCCTGATTCTTATTTGATGAAACTTTTCAGGGCAAAAACTTTTTGAGATACATAGCTTCTGTGGAACAGGATGGGCTTTATAACTTAGAGTCATGGCTCAGAGCCGTGGAGGGAAGCCTGACGTGGAGTGGCCCTGCCCCCTGGAGAAGATGAGAAAGGATAAACGACCTTTTATTTTCTTTTTCATGCTTTTATTCGTCGACAGAGTGCACCCATTACTGAAATCACAGTTCACCAAAGAAAATGGCCCTCCACGGAATGGTGCAGCATTTTATTTCATTGTTTGTTTTCTTGTCCTTTCTGAACATAAGACATCCATTTTTGATCTGTAGTTGCTCAAAAGACCTTACATTTCTCGGGCAGAACAGGACAGTATCATCAAAGGCCACTGGTATAGGGGAGGACTTGGCGAGTTGGGAGGCATGTCTTCATGTGACAGAGGACTGACACAGTTTCACTGGTACCCTATCTTATCTTCCCAACATCCTGCATCCCTACCCTGTGTCCACACTTGAGAAGGCTCTTTTGGACAAGCCACAGAGACAAGCTTCTTTGGCCCCGGCGGGGCGGGGGGGGGGAATCTCCAGTTCAAGTGGAGGGCGTCTGCTGGAGATGCTGGGGAAGGCGCGGGCAGCTGGGACAGGGGTGCCCCCCTCTGGAGGACAGGGGAAGGACAGGCTGACGGTCCTGGCTTCCTTAAAAGGAATCCTTAGGAACCAGGGCAGAGCCCATTCCCCAGGTGCACAAAGCCCTTTCCACTTTAGCAGCCAACAAACACTGACGCGCACCTGCTCAAAGTGTCGCTGAAAGGCAGCAGAAGTTTCCTCTTCGAGTCAGAGTATCAAGCCCCACAGCTTCATGGAGCTCTGCACTTCAACAAATACTTTCACACCCCTCATCGTCTCATTTAATTTAAATAAATGAGCCAGTTGAGCAAAAACAAAATAATCCTTTTCTCACAAATAGCTGTGAACGAGCTGGTGGTTTCTGTTCACGAGGGCGTAGCACTGTTCATTGCGCCCACGTAATTAGTGTCACCTCTGCCCCAGGCCTCTTGTGGTCCTTGTGCTTCCTTGGGGAGAGAGGAACCCTGAGAGAAAATCAACGTGGAAGACCGAGCCCGGCTTGGTGTCCCTGGCATCGACGGGCTGCAGATTCCTTGTGGATCAGCGCATTTATCTGGGTCACCCATTTTTGGCTGAGTGCTCTTGGAGGTCTGTCCTCAACCCGTGCCAGCCAAGGGGCAGGATGTAGAATTTGCCTTCATTCTCTGAAAGAAAAACCTCATTGCACATATATGGAGAGACATATTGCAGAAACTTTGGTGAAGAGGGGGCCCTGCTGCCTGCCTCTCAGTGGAACTCAGCCCGAGTGCCAAGAGCATCTCCCTGGTCCTCATGTCTGGGTCAGGGGTGGCTGCCTCGTCGCCCGCCACCCTTCCCCAAACAGGGTCTCCGGGTTCCTCCCTCCAGCTCTCTCTACATCTCGACCTTTTCTGTTCCGGGTCTTGCACTTCTCTTCTGCCTTCTCCCCCCTTGTCTCCTCACACACACTCATTCATTCGTATTTGCTGAGCGGCTTCAGTGCATCGGACAGCGTTCTAGGTGGGACCAAACAGAGCCCACGCCCTTCTGGGCTTTCCATTCTAACCACAGAGAGAGAGAGAGAGAGAGAGAGAGAGAGAGAAGGTCAACAAATACACATACAACAAACATACTGCTCGGGAGCTCATGGTGCTGTGAAGAGAGAGAATATGGAAGTAGCTAAGACAAGGTGGAATGGGGAGATTTGGAATCACGCAGCAGTTCTCAGTCAGAGTAGGTGCTGCTGGTAGCGGGCGGGTAGAGGCCAGGGATGCTGGGAATCCTACGGTTCACAGGAAAGCCCCCCAGAGCACAGAATGATCGGGCCCAAAATGTCACTAGTGCTGACCTTGAAAAGCCCTTGAGACAAGGCATTGGTCAATGAGGAGGCAAAAGCCACGAAGTATGTGAAATCCTGAAGAACACATTAGCAGCTATTGTCACTGGGGTGGGCTACCCAAGGAAGAGCCCTCCCCCAGCCCTCAGATCTGTGCTTCCTTGGAGAGGTGGGGGCTGTGGTTCAATGAGTGGCAGGGAAGTTCAAAGGTAAAGCCTAAGCACGACCTTGAATGCCCATCACCACTCTCAGCACCGATGGCCTCTCCTTACAAGGCAGCAGCTGGAAGATGAGCAATGTTCGTCTTCCTGACGCTTCCGCAGTTTTAATTTGGGTTGGTGTTTGATTGACCACTCACCTTTTTTGCTAAAGATCTGTACAAAACCAAATACCATATATGGTACCCAAAGAGTACCTCAGATGTCCCCGCTTGGATTTTACTGCCGTTCTGCCATTTACTGGCAGAGTTGCCTAGCTTCTTCGGTCTGCATTTCCTTACCCTGGAATGAGAACTTGGTCTCCTTTGCGGGGTTACCGCAAGGACTCAGGGAGGTGATGTATGCAACCATATGGCTCAGCTGCAGGCACCCAGCAGGATCTGCTACAGAGACGCATAGCCGTGGCTATGGTGGTGGTGAGGATGATGGAAAGAACATACGTACATACCTACACAGTTAGTTAGTTAGTTAGTTAAGCAGGTCCTAGTTAGGCATATTCTGGGCTCTCATCCCATACGAGGGACTATTTTTTTAAATGGGGGAAGGGCACCTGGGTGGCTCAGTCGGTTGAGCATCCGACTCTTGATTTCGACTCAGGTCATGATCTCAGCGGCCTGGGATTGAGCCCTGAGTCCGGTTCTGTGCTCAGCAGGGAGTCTGCTTGGGATTCTCTCTCTCCCTCTCCTTCCACTCCTCCCCCCAACTTGCACACTCTCTCTCTCTCTCAAATAAAGAAATAAATGCAGTGGGGGGAAGGGATATGTGGTCTGTGACTTCAAAGAACTTAAAAACATTCACCCAGAAGAACACTCGCAACACATCTTTCTAGGCATAGAAGGAGGGGGAAAATTTCACCTTTGCCCCTCTCCCACCTCGGTTACTTATTGCCTCAAAATTGTTAAGTAGAAACACCCTTGAAGACTGAGTCTAAAACACCCATTCTATAGATGAGGAAAACTGAGGCCCAGGGAGCCTCAGTGACAGCAGCATCGGGAGCTTGTGTGGACTGGGGCCTGGCAGTTGCTGTCGGGTGGGCACAGTGGGGAGAGGAGCTCACAGGGAGAGGGCTGATTGCAGGAGAGGACTGATTGCAGGGCTGATTCTAGAAGGGGGAGAGTTAGAGGTAAAGGAGTCTGAGCAGCTCCTCTTCAGGGGCTCAGAGATGTCTCCTGTGGCAGGCCACCTGCAACTTTTTTATTTCTGCGTGCATGTATTTCTTTATTCTTTTCTTCTCCCACTGATATACACCTTCTATGAGCCCAAGGTCTCTGTGTGTCTGGTTTTTCTCCATAGCTCCAGTCCCTGATCCCTCCAGGCCCCGAGCAGCTCAGCAAACGCTGGAGGAGAACTCAGCACCTCTGCGTGTAGCCAAATGCTCCCTCGGTAGCTCAGGGGTCGTGACGAGAACCCAACCTCTGCCTCTTAGCCTTACTCAGGCAGAAATCCCCACTACAGTTAAAACACAAATTAACCCAGTTAAACCCAGCAACCACCTATTTTTATTATTGTCTTTATGAGCAACAACGATATTTTTTAAAGATTTTATTTATTTATTTATTGTAGAGAGAGAGCGTGTGTGTGTGAGAGCAGGAGGAAAGGCAGAGAGAGAGAGAGAGAGAGAGAGAGAGAGCAAATCAAGCAGACTCCCCGCTGATCTCAGAGCCCAACTTGGGGCTTGATCTCATGACACTGAGATCACAACCCGAGCCAAATCAAGAGTCAGACACTCAACTGACTGAGCCATGCAGGTGCCCTGACAACAATATTTTTTAAAGTTTATATAAATCCACAGTAAACAAGTACCATATATACATTACTGGATTCTTTATGATGTATTAGCAATAGATTTCTAATCATGAACATTTTATCTTCAATCCCCTTCTTAGTAGGGCCTTGTGTCTCCTCCCAAACGGTTGAGCTGAACCATGTAGAATCAATGCTGGAGGGGACAGCGCTGGATTGGAAAGGTCTTGAGAGCAAATACCACCAGAATGGTGTGCGCCCAGGCAACCAGCAGGTGCAGCCCATATAGAGCCAACGCTGCTGTGAGAGAATCCAAGTTCACAGCCAGAGACCACACAGCGCTCCACATCAGACCCACAAAAACGAGAAGGGATGGAAATCAGGAAACAAGGAGCAATGTCTGTGATTGGAAAAGTCCAAATAAGGTGTCAGGATTGAGGACAGGAGGAAAGTTCAGCATGAATTTCTGGAAAAGCGGTGTTTTCATTTGGTGCCCGTACCAGACGTGCAGGAGAGTTTAATGTCGCTTACAGAGCAGGCGCCCAGGGGGTCACCTCCCACTCCCAGGCCCCGGGGAAATGGGACGGGGAAGAGATCTGGTAGGGGACTGAGTCTGATGGGAACGTGCACCGTTTTTCTCTGCAGGCTTGTCATCGCTCCCTTTAATCCTACAAAGAGCTTTAATGTGGGGGGAGAAGCAGTGTAAACATTCAAGAACTGTTGTGTCCTTGCCACTTGTAAGTAATTATACGAAAGCCACCGCCTTTTTACGGCAACAAATGGCAACTCTGTATAAAACGGGCAGTTTAAATAATTCAAAATGAAACAAATAACCAGCCCCGGAGAAGGAAGTGCTTACCGAGCCTCAAGTGGGTGGTCTACACCCCATTTTTTCATCCAGCAAGGGCTGATATCTCTCCAAACACCTGTCTTCGCTAGATCATTCTACGGCCCTTCTCTCTGCTGCTCGTGCAAATACAATTCTTCCTCTCCCCCCACCGCCAGCCGAGAGAACACTGCCCATTACCAGGTTCAACAACAGAGGTCTACAGAGGCAGCTGGGCCTTCAGGAGTCCCCTTCTCGCTTGGTATTGGTGGTCAATTTGGGCCCCTCCGGGGCCTTATCCACGCAGCTCAGGAGGCTGAATGAAGCGACTTCCCCAGGCCTGGAGAAGAATCGCTCATCAGGATGGTTCCAGAGCCTCTCTCTGGATGCTTAATAATAAATGCTTCTGGTGGCATTGCCCTCCCCCTGATTGTGACACAGGGAAGGATGACAGAAATCAAGGGGGCCAACCTGGTCACAGAATGACTGCCCCTGACTGCAGCTCTATTCAAGGAATTGGTTCTTACACAGCCAGTTCAAAGAAGGGCACATGACAAATCTCTCAAAGGTCAGTGGAAACAGGCACAATCTGTTTTAAAGTCTCAGTAAAGAAAAAAAAAAACCCACAGGGTAAGAGAACATACAAGATTAATGATCTCCCCACAGTGCAGGGAGAAATCAACACCAGCTGGGGGATGGATCTGTCAGAGGCAATGAACGCCATGAGCAAAGGCTGTTGATAAGTTCATTTGGTGCAGAATTTGAAACACGATTTATAGATGCACACAGCACGGAGTATCCCTCTTCGCAGAGTATAAATACCTCCAGAATACTCATGGTCCAGCTGCAGAATTCAAATCTTTGTGGCTTCTTATCTTGTCCTAACCCTAAATCCTTGTTGCCATACAACTGAAAGGATATGAAGCAGAATAACTGTTAATATTAGGGTGGTTTTTTAATGGGTATTAAGGAGGGGCACGTGTTGGGATGAGCACTGGGTATTATGTGCCACTAATGAATCGTTGAACACTACATCAAAAACTTATGATGTACTATATGTTGGCTAACTGAATATAATGAAAAAGAAAAGGAAAATCAAGTAGTAATAAAGGAAATGTGTTTGTAATATGCATTTTCATAATAAAATCCTCTCAAAAAGTCAACTTCTTATTTACAAGGACATTCGTTTATTCAGATATTTTAGAGGTTGAAATACACGAAGTGTGTATTATTTCCATGTAATTGCATAATATATTCATTATATTGAAACTGAAGCTGATGGCAGATTCTAGTTTAAGTTTTGTTGATGCATTGGACGGCACACGTTCTTTTTTTTTTTAAGATTTTACTTATTTATTTGACAGAGAGAGACACAGCGAGAGAGGGAACACAAGCAGGGGGAGTGGGAGAGGGAGAAGCAGGCTTCCCACTGAGCAGGGAGCCCGATGCGGGGCTCGATCCCAGGACCCTGGGATCATGACCTGAGCCGAAGGCAGACGCTTAACGACTGAGCCACCCAGGCGCCCCAAGATGGCACACATTCTTAACTTCCCCACGGTGTAAGGCCAAAATCTCTATAAATGGTGACAGGATTTCCTATAAAGAAAATAAATTCAAACTGCGTTGATATAACTGATTTTAAAATATTTTTTCCCAGACATTAGACTGAATTAACTTTAGAACTTAAATCCACAAATAATCTAATAAAACTAGGGTTTGAATCCATAAGTCATCTAAATGTAGACAGCATTCAACTTCCTTCCCCAAACCTTTTACCAGAGCTTACTGTGTTCAACACAGTGAATGGCCTTGCCTTCCCCCTCTCCCTGCACATCCTCATGATCACAAGGGGTCGAGGAACAAAAAGTTCATTGCCCACAAAGGAAAGTGGAAGACAACAAGAGGATGAAGATTACCCACAATGAGGGCAGCTCTGCCCAGCTGAGGGCCAGTCAGCGGCCTAGCATCTTTGGGTGTGGATAGAAGTGGATTATCAGTTGGAGATTCGGTACAGGGCAGCAAAACCTAGGCATCCAGATCACCCAGCTGGTTGATGGATTGGAATCCAGTGTGGCTAATTCCTCTCCCAAGCAAAACAAAAACAAAAACGAACACAGACTGCGGCTAGGTGACCTCCAAACCATGAGTTAGCTCCAGCCCCACCTACATTGCAGCCGGCACCAGCAACAGAAACCCAGATGCATTACGGGGCTTTCTCAGTAATAGTAAGCAAAAATGAAATCTCCGGTTTATGACTTTAGCCCAGGACGTTTTTAAAAATGGCAAAAAGAGGGAATGGCTTTATGCTTAAGAAAGGAGTACCGCAGCTCATGTATGGTCAGATAAAAACAGGTAGCTAGGGGGCGCCTCCATAGTGCAGTCGGTTAAGCATCCGACTCTTGGTTTCAGCTCAGGCCATGATCTCAGGGTTGTGGATTGAGCACTCTGCGCTCAGCCTGGAGTCGGCTTGAGATTCTCTCTCTCTCTCTCCCCCTGCCCATCCCCCTGCTCGTGTGCACACACACTCTCTCTCTCTCTTTAAAATAAACAAATAAAATCTTAAGAAAAAAACAAATAGGTAGCTAGGTGTTTTTAACCTGAAATTTGTATTGGAAAATGAGAAAAAGAGGGGCTCTCTGAAATACCTATAGTTTCCAGATCTTGGGGAGAAAGTTTTTTGGAGAAGTTTCAGATAGTATCTTCTTCTTATAAAATATGAGTTATAAGTATAAGTGGGGTGTGTGTACATTATATGCCTGTGGGCGTGTGTACACGTGGACGTGTGTGTGCACACGTGTGTGTGTGCGCGCGCGCGTGTGTGCACACGCGTGTATGTGTGTGTGTACAGAGAGAGATGCTCTTCTCAGCGGCACGTCCCCTCTTTCCATCTCTTTTTGTTTCTGTCCAGATGCAGCCGGCCATCTCTCCCTTCCCCTACCCCACCAGGCCCTCTTCAACTTCTCCTGATTGGCTATAAACCAGGCAAAATGAACTTTAATCTATTTTTTTTATTCGAACAATTTTTAAAGAATCTTACTCTCCCTGATGTTTTCTCCCCCTGTGGCTTCAGGAGCCCTTTATAGAGATTTGGTTCTCTCTCCTCCATTCTGCTGAGGCCACATCATGAAACCCTGAGAGTGGGGATGAAATTAACATTCCCTCCATTAGAAAAGAGAAAAATAATCAAATGTTGACACTTCAGTATTTTGTTTACATACATAATGGATTTAGTTTCTCCAGAGCTCACTTACATCTCAAGTGGCCTGACCTTTGCATGCCCACGTCCACACTGGCCCTTCGGCTGGAAAGGGAAGGCATGCTCAGCTGTCCCCTGGTCATGGCAATGAATACATGAAGTATAACAAAAAGCTACTCCCTCCCAAAAGAGAAGCACTGGGGTGGGCGGAGGGGCTTGTGGCCATACTTCCAATTTTAAAAATCAGTCCCGGGGTGGCAGGGTGGCTCAGTCGGTTAAGCATCTGCATTCGGCTCAGGTCATGATCCCAGGGTCCTGGGTTCACAACAGGGCCCCCCACGCCACTGCATCTTTGGAATGTCTCGATGTCGATCAGTTGGAGGCCTTAGGATCAAGAAGACATAGAGCCCCGCACCAAACCTACACCTCTGTTGGGTGGTACACCATGGGAGCATCAGTGTTTATAAGGAGATGGAAAACCCTTCTCCTTCTTAAAGTAGGAAAATCAGTTGCCTGTGAGGAAGCTAAGGCCTTTTTCTCCAGGGCCAATTCCTCAAATGGGTACCATTGAGAATGGTACCTCTTGAGAATAAAGAATGAAAAGTACGTTGTATATTTTGAAGGACTCTATAAATGCAAGCCTTCTTTATATCATCATGTCCTGATTCAGAGGAAATAAACACGCCTCTGTGCCTGGAGATCCCGAGGGTCAGGGCCCGTGGCAGCAACAACAGCAAGCCCCCACCCCAGGCTCAGCAGGGATGTGCACAGTGCTGGCATTTCCCACCCACGACCTCTTACCATCTCATTTTCTATGTTTTTAAATGAAAATAATCACACCCCCTTCTCCGCTTGCTCTGCGAATTAATGAGTAAAATATGTGTGTAGGACCTAAGGTCATAGAGCCAGGATGTGGTGGCTGGGAACTCAGCCCCAGACCTTTCTGAGGCCAAACCTGGTGAACTGAACTACAGTGTGTTTGCTTCCCCCCCCCCCCTTTAGCGTGACTTTGCACAGCAAGGGACAGTTTCTACCAATGGGAGACTCTTTTGCACTCTGGGGTATTATCTTCTTCCCCTTTTAGGTTTTCCACCTGTGCAGACTCAGAGTCTTTTAGAAAAATGAGGAACAGGTAGATTCTCAGAGGGTTAGACTTGGTGACGTGCAGGCTATTCCTAGCGGGGTGAATCTAGCATTCTCTGGCTTCATGAGCCCAAGTTTCTAAGCCATGGTTTAGTTGGGCCTCCAAAAGGCTTTGTGGAAAAGGGGCTGTAGGACATTCGACATCAGGCTGCTCTTCCAAAGATATTTCTGGAAACCCCCTTAGGGGAGGGATGCCTGCAGAGAGGTTCAACCTTGTTGGAGAGAGGGAAATCAGAGTATAAATAAAAGCATAAAACCACATGTCAGTAGAAGTGAAAGCTATAAGGAACAGGGTGTATAGGGGAGTAGAGAGTCAGGCAGATGTGCCTTGTTCAAGCCCCAGCTCGAGCCCACCCGCCTCCGTGAGGCTGACTTCAGGCCTGCTGCTATGTTGGCCTTAAAGGAGGCTGGTCTTAAAGGCGTGGCCTTTCTGGCGGCCAGGGGGCAGCTGACATCCTCTGTGTCCTTTAGCCAAGAATTTGAGACAGTGACTCTAGGGTGGGATGCTATGCATATAAAAGGATAAGAATTGCTAAGTAAATGTGCCTGATGCCCAAGTGCTCCAGAGCCCTCTGGCCCACATGAGTCATATGCTCAAATAACGCCCTGAAAACAGTGGGCCAAGGCCCTGTCTCTAGGATTCCCCAAACAACTGTCTGGTTCTTGTCTACTCCTCCAGCCCACATCCTGTCACCTGCATGGACTGGACTCTAGCTTTTCCAGGGCTTCTGTTGTTTCCAGAAACACCTTGCCCAAGCGTGAACCCTGGACCATCCCTTAATTCTAAATATAGATTGTAATGATCATCAGGGTTTTGGAGGAAGCTTCGGTTGCTCTTGGAGCCAGTGGGCCAGGCCTTCCTCCAGTCTCCACTGGACACTGCTCTCCCTAGGCCCTATTCTATGACTGTGATGAAAAGCCCAACCTAGCTCCCCAAGGACCATGTCTTTCTAACTTGGGGTCCAGATGGGTCTCTTCTGAGGCTTCCATAGAAGAGGGGGGAGAAAGTTGTTTCTAGAATGAAATCATCTGAGATTTGCAGTTCTGTCCTCACTGAAGACATTTTAATTATGTAAAACCACTTTATTCCAGAAAACAATCTGGGATTTATGAGTTTCATAACCAAAAAGTCCATTAAAGTGTTATTCTGCATGTAATGAAGAAGTCCGTCCTCTATCTATGGAGAAAAAGAAACACTACAGGTATCTTCAAAAAGAGCAGTTCCTTTTCCTATATTGCTGTTTCTTAGGAAATGAGAGAAAGAATGCTAGACTCCCCCGGAGCACTCTGTTATATGCAAAGAATGAAGGAATGGAAGGAAGGAAGTAGGGAGGGAGGGAGACAGAGCGAGAAGGCTCTTGATCAATTTACAGCACTTGATCATACGTATAGCATTTTAGTTCTTTTGATTACTCATCTGTCTCTCATACAGCAAGCAACTAAAGACAGAAACTGTCTCTTAATCAATTGTATATCCTTGTATGTTTAACTGGGCCTAACAGGTGGTCAGTGAAACGTGGATGGATGGATGGATGGATGGACAGATGGATGGATGGAAGAATGCATGCATGCATGCATGGAAAGAAGGAAGAGCATGGATAGATGGATGCATGGATGGATAGAAGGAAGGAAAGGCATGGATGGATGGATGGATGGATGGATGGATGGAAGGAAGGTAGGAAGGAATAACATGCACAAAATAATGTGTTAAGGTAGACAACTATTTTTTTCCTTCCTTTATACCATTTGAAATGAAACATAATTCTATCAGCCTTTATCTTTTGTTGGTGATTTTCATGGAGGCAGGGTGTTGGGAGAGTGTACAAATCTCCGGGTTGCATTTGGGGGCCTGGTGTAGTGTACAACATGCAAGTTCTCACCACCAGCATGAGAGGGACCGAGCTGCCAGACTGCAGATCCTGAGGAGAAGCCATGTGGGATATTTTTTAACCTTCCATGCCTGACATCCATCTAAGCTTTCATCAAGTGAAGAGTTCTCTCACATAATGATCTCATTTGGATTCTCACGGCTGCCTGCCAGGAGTCTACACTAGGCATCTCCAATCTGCATGGGAAGAAACTGAGGATAACAAAGTTACATGACTCATCCAAGGTCAAGCAGTTGGAACTTGAATCTAGGTTTTCTGACTCTCAGCCCAGGATTTATCCCATTTCACCACGAGTAGAAATACATTACCGGTTTGTGTCTTCGTGTCACAGAAAACAATGGTCTTTGTTCAGTTTTAAAGTCTCAAGAGTCTATATGGCCAAAACAGATAGCAGTCACCGACTTGATGCATCAACGGTGAGAGAGCAAGCTCTCTCCTGCTCCCTGGGCAATAATTCTACTTAACGCCGTATGTACAGTCGATAGAATGTTGAAAAGTGATCAGACCAACTGGAGCCAAAACACGAAGGAGTACTGCCAATGTGGGAGAAGCCCTTTGAGGATGCCCCTCTGAGCATCAAGCTGGTGAAGGAAAAGCCCCGGACCAGGGAGTGGGGACCCCTCTTGTGAGCCCTTCCAGTCCACAGCGACCAGCTTGTGCATCCTTGGGCAGGCCACCGTTGAGCGTGCAGGAAAGGAAGAGCAAGATGAAAGCAGACTCCCAGAGCTGGTGTGGGGAGGGGAATGAGGCTGGGCTGTCAGGCTGCAATGGGACAGGATCATGGGCCTGGGGACAGAAAGGGCACATGTGGGCCACCCTTGCTTAAGGTAAGCTCCGTGCTCTGGTGATGCGTGCCCACACATAATGCCGCCAGGGCATGGCTCAGGGTACAGAGAAGCAGAAGGCTATAGGCATGAGAAATGCACTAAAAGCCAAGCAGGGTCAATATTCCCCACCTCCATCCTGCCCACCCGCACCCCTAGCCCCTGGTGGGCCCTTAGGTAGGTTCCTTACTATCTTGCTCGTAAGATCCACTAGCCCCTCCGTCTGTGAAGAAGATGATGTGGCAGAAAGAGAACAGGTTTCTGACTCACACAAGCCTAGCTAGCTGCTGGCTCTCCAACCCCTGGCTGTCAACTTCGTTCAGGTCATACAACTCTGCGGAGCCCGGTCCCCGCATCTGCTTGGGGGAAGATGGAAGTACTCCGGCGCTGAGAAAGGCAAACCCTCTCTGCAGCCTTCGAAGGATCTGGATAAGATGGAAAGCTTCAAGCACTCATCCAAAGACTCCTTAACCCCTTCAACACATAGAGCGCTCACCACGCCAGGTGGTGGGTTGTGTGGGATGCGGTGGAAGCGGCCCCACGGCGAAACTATTCCTGATTGAGAGTAATAAAAAGAAGTAAGACATCAAGGCAGGCATGCAGTGACCCAACTGTGATTAGTGTCTCCAAAAAATAATATCCCTGAAAAATGGTATTACAAATTAGGAATCCAATTGGCAGCCGGATTTTTAAAAATCGAACTTCTACACTCAGAGCTAGTCCCGCTTTGCATTAAACTATGAAACGTGACTCAGCTGAATCCTGGGTCACCGGTTTGCATACTTGCTTTCTGATCGTACCCAATCTTCAGATCTGGATTGGCTTAGCAGTACCATTACTTGGAGGCTCCGCAGAGCGATGTGTTTAAAAAAGAAAGCAAGAAAGGGGGGAAAGGAAGGGGATGGGAGGGGGAAGAAGGAAGACGGAAGGAAGGAAGGAAAACAGAAGAAGAAAAGAAAAGCCTCTCGATTTCGTGGGGCGCGTGTTCCTTCTGCTTTCAAGTTCTACCAATTCGCTCTAGCACAGAGTTTTCTTGGCAGCCTTCTGCTTCCCATCACAGATGGTCGGGGAAAGTCTGACTGTTGACTTTCTGGCTCTTCTTATTTCCTCTCCCCACAGCTAATTTAGGAAAGTCTACATGATACCAGGGCTGTCAGCCCTGCCTCATTTTCTGTGCCTTGGCCTTCTCCAGCCACCCACAGCCATAGCTCTGACCCGTCCCCTCCCGAACCGGAGCCCCGACTTACAACAACAGGAAGAAGTCAGCATCCTCGGCCGCACAAGCCAGCGTGGCATGGAATTAAGTGACTGCCCCCCGATGGGGAACCAGTGACCCTGAACTTCTGCGCTCCTGCAAGCTCCAGCTACCTCAAGTCTGAGCACCCCCTGCTCTTGCAACTGGATGCACTCCATGGAGCTGGGCTACTCCTTGGCCCTACCTACTCCCCCTCGGTGCCAGTCCCTCACTCAGCCTAGGCAGGGCCGCCCTGAAGTCTGTAGCCCATAAGCCATAGCTTGGCTCCTACCCCCTCCGCCAGTGGAGGGCCACTCTCAACGCCTGTCAGTAAGCAAACAAGATTCCACAGCCCTAGTGGACCTGTCTAGGATTACAAGCACCACCCGGGACCAGCATCTCTGCTGGGATACCCTTCTGAGCCACATGCTCATTTCCTTCACTTAGCTTCCAGAAGGCAGTGGCTAGTGCCCCAAGGCAGGCTGGGCAGAACAGAACCTTCTGCTGAATGGGGTGAAGGGGTGACGGGAGAGCAAAAGAGATGAGGCAGGACACTGTCTCAGCCATTCCTGATGATGAATACCCAACTGGGTCTGTGGGAGTGGAAAGAAAGTAACAGCCTCCTCGACATTGCAGGTAATGGAACAGAACTCCTTACCAACGGCTGACATGACAGGACCCCCCCGCCCACCCCTGTGGCCAGGGAGGGGCAGGGAACCCTGAGGTTGGTGGCTACCCAAAGCTAACAGCTGCAGTTGGGCCCAGACTAGAGCCTGCTTCTTTAATAAAGGACTCTTTATTGGGGCGCCTGGGTGGCACAGTCAAGCATCCGACTCTTGGTTTGGCTTAGGTCGTGATTTCAGGGTCGTGAGGTCGAGCCACGAGTCGGGCTCTATGCTCAGCTCAGAGTCTGCTGGAGATTTTCTCCTCCCGCTCCCTCTGCCCCTCTCACTTGTACTCTCTCTCTCTCAAAATAAATAAATAAATCCTAAAAAAATAAATAAAGGACCCTTTATTAATACAGCTCGGACCCACGACTCCCCTGCTTAATGACTTCCGATGGCTTTCTACTGTTTGCAAAACAGCTTGTTCCTCAGCTTCCTTCACAGTGGGGATCAATGTTGTGTCAGGGCTCTCCAGAGAAACAGAATCAAGAAGTGTGTGTGTGTGTGTGTGTGTGTGTGTGTGTGTGTGTGTGTGCACGTGCGCGCCCACGCGTGCTTGGAGAGGGAGCGGGAGAGAGAGCATGGGCATGCATGGAGAGAGGGAGAGAGAGATTTTGAGTTATTGGCTCATGTGGATACAGAGGCTGACAAGTTCTAAATCTGCAGAGTGGCCAGCAGGTTGAGACCCAAAGAAGTGATGTTGCAGCTCAAGGCCAAATGCAGTTTGCTGGTAGAATTTCCTCTTCCTTGGGGAAAGCCTGTCTTATTTCCATTAAGACCTTCAACTGATTAGATGAGGCCCACCCACATTCTAAAGAGTAATTTGCTTTACTCAAAGTCCACTGATTTAAATGTGCATCTCGGGCGCCTGGGTGGCTCAGTTGGTTAAGCGACTGCCTTCGGCTCAGGTCATGATCCTGGAGTCCCGGGATCGAGTCCCACATCGGACTCCCTGCTCAGCGGGGAGTCTGCTTCTCCCTCTGACCCTGCTCTCTCTCTCTCTCTCTCTCTCTCTCTCTCTCTCAAGTAAATAAATAAAATCTTTAAAAAATAAAAAAATAAAAAAATAAAAAAAATAAATGTGCATCTCATCTAAAACATAGCTTCACAAAAATATGTAGAATAGTGTTTGGTCAGATATCTGGGTACCATGGCCTAGCCAAGGTCTCACATAAAATTAGCCATCACTAACCTGGCTCTCCAGTTTCTTTTTCCAACACGGGCTCCTTTTCTGGCCACTCAGAGGCTAGTAACTATTCCTCGGATACAGCAGGACCTGAGTAGCCTTGAGTAGACCTTGTCCATCCTGGTGCACTCCCAGAACCATGTTTCTGTGTCTTAGCACATTTCATTGTAATGGGGTGTGTACCTGCCTGTCTGTCCACTGGACTTTTCTACATCCTCAAAGACATTTTCAGTCTCTTATTCCTCCTCATGCTGCCGGCCTCTAACACAGCAGCGGGAACTCGAAGACCTACAGCAGATGTTTGTGGAACAAAAATGAGTCCAGAAAGCTAAAGACACCCCTACCACGGATGAGGGCAGATGGAATTAACCGAGGTCTGAGATGGAGGAGGAGACGAGAGCCCAGAAAGCTGCAATGATGCCCAGATTCACTTCTGGCTCTGGAAATCACAGAAGGCTTTCTCGAGGAAATAGCATTGGCATTGTGGCTGGAGAATCATGGGATCTCAACAGATAGAGATGGGGGAAGGGCATTCCAGTGAACGAAGGCCTTCAGTTAGATCACAGAAGTGGGAAGATGCAGAGAATGTTCAGGAAGGTGGACAGGGTTTTCTTAGAACGCAGGCTACACGAAGGTGGGGTGGGCGGGTGGCTGGGGTGGGGAAGGAAGCGGGAAGGCAGCAGGGACCAGATTATGGCAGGCGGCCAGGCCAGGCCAGGCTCGGTAACTACCTGGATGGATTCAGATGCCGTGGTAGAGCTTCAGAGGCCGTCTACACCCGCAGGGGTTGGGGAGTGACCTAACAGTTCGAGCTGGGCTGTCACTGCTGCCTCTGCCGGGCAGGTTATTAGTTCAAGGTCGCTAATGTGCCAGTCCTCAGGGGTGAGCTCACTGACGCCTGAGTGAGGTAAGCGCCAGGGGTGGGCGCGCTAGCCACCTTGGGTGTCCTTCATCTGCTAACCCCCGACTGGGCCACAGACCCGACTGCTCCAGTTGCACTTGGTGGTGTCATTTAGACACTGTCTGAAAGAAGTGAAGGAAAATGTTCCAGAAGCTGGAAGACCCAAGCCAGATAGAGGCTTCGGTCCTGGCCGCAACCGCAAGCCTCCAAAAGGGTGGGTGGGGTGGCTTCATCAGCGTGGTTCGGGACGCTCGTGGGAAGGCGGGCCCGGGGGCCTGCGGCTGGAGTGCGCACCTCCGCGGGGTCCGGGGCGCTGGGCCCCAGTGGCCTCGGCCTCCGCAGACTCAGGATGACCGTAGCCTCGCCCGCCGCCCTAGGCCTCCGGTCCCTGCGCCGCTGGATGCGTGCCCCCCGGAGCTCGTGCAGGCCGCCCCGGGGCTCCCTAGGCCCAAGCAGCCGCAGACAGGCGCTGGTGGCCGGCTTCTTTGCGGGGCTAGTTCCCGCACTTCCCCAGCCTCCGATCCCCACCCCCAGTTCAGTCTCAAACATGGTTGCAAAGGAAGAGCTCCCCCAAACACCTGTTTCACGTGACTCACTTGACCTTCGGCGTCCAGGGAAGAGCGAGTCCCCACCACGCCGCTCAGCTGCTCGTCGATATTCGATTTTCAGGGGGTCTCACTCCCAAGAGCTGTCGGGAATGCGTTTCTGGTGGCCTTGGTTTCATGCGGGCCCCAATCCCGCAGGACATAAGCTCGCGGTTCTCTGGGGCCCCCCGCCCCTGGTCAGCCAGGGCCGCAGGTGCGCCCCCAGCACTTCGGACGCTGGGGGTCCCGGGTGGTGGGCCAGGGCCGGACCCCGGGCCCACGTGTGGGGCCCCTTGGCGTCAGGCTCTGTGCCTGAATGCTCAACGCCAGTGTTTTGGGGTCTAGGGCACAGCCTGCCCCACTGTGTGCAGTCCCAGGCAGGGAGATGGCAGGTGCTTGGTTCTGGCCCTATTTTATTCCCAGCTAGGTTTTAAAGCCGGGGCTGCAGTGCTTTGATGGGATTGAAGCAGAGCTTTAGGGAGAAGAAAAACAGCAGAGGACCAAATATTAAGGTCTATTAAGGTCTCTCAGTGAGGAAAAAATAAACAAAATAATTTTTCCATTTTAAAGAAAAGGAGCGGGGGATCCCTAGTAGGAAATTAATGAATGAAGGTCTTACTAACCATCGAAGTATTTTGTTTACTCCCTACAGGTTGCATTTCACAATCACTACCTCTTTTCCTTAAAAACAAACAAACAAACAAACAAACCAAAAAAAACCCAAACCTGGTCAAAAGTTAGGATACATTGTCTACCTCCGGCCTTATAAAGCTTTACAAAGGCAAACCTTCTCAGAAAGATCATGTGGCAGTTTCTCTGAGCTCTGCTCCTTCCAGTAATACCGCAGGTAGCAGGTGATTCCAGGGGATGTGCTAGAGGTCCCCCCACTCCCTAGGATGAAGTAGTGGAACATTCCAAACTCCTCCTCCCGGCAAGAAAAGCAATGAAAGCTGATTGAACCACAACAGCAACAGGCTGGATTTTGACCCCTAAGAGCGAAGGGGGTAAGGGGGCTCTGTAAGCAGTAATAAGGTCCCTCCAGCTCTGCCCCCTGCACTCCAGAGCCCCCACTGTAAGGGGGACCACACGGGGTGCTAGAACAGGAAGCATAGATCCTTCCCGAGTTACACCCTGCACTGCATCATGGGACTTAGTCCTTAATACAGCCCCAAAGGTTAAAGAGGTACCATGATTATCTCCATTGTTTGCATAAGAAAACAGAGCCCAGAGAGGTTAAGTAACTTGTCCAAGCTCACACATCTGGAATTAGAACTCAGGACTGTCTAAGCCCAGAGCTAGAGACCCAACCTTCCTTTAACTATCTGCCTCATGTTCCTTTCTGTCCTGGCCCTGCCATCTGGCCCTTCAGGACTGGAAGAGACAGGGTGAGGAAGGTGGTTCAGAGCCTAAGTGTAAGGAGAGAACCAGGGACACAGATATGGGCAAACCATACTCCCTTCATTCCTCTGGCAATGACACCAAGGTTAACCGGCACTCCTCTCTGTACCCCTGGGAGTGACCCCCCCCCCACTCGATGACTCCAGCTAGCCATAGATAACCTTTTGCCTAAATACAAGAGTCACCCTTTATCTGTGATGTCTCTTTCCACGGTTTCAAGAATCCACAAGGGGTCCTGGAGCGTATCCTAAGTGGATAAGGGGGGAGATACTATATTCTGGGTATTACAAATGTAAAAGGAAACCATCACGCCTAGTGAGACCCAGCATAAGACAACCAATTTAGTACATAGGAGTCTCCCTTCTCGTCTCTGCTGGAAGGTGCAGGGAAACAGATAATAATCTCCTAATGATGCTGTTTTTCTTCATCTTCTCTACTCTTTTCTCTGTTGAGCTACCTGGACAGTTAAAGGAGGAGGAATTGTCAGGAACAAAAGAAATATGGAGGAGTGTCCTTTTCAAATGTCGAATCACTTCCGAAGACCAGTTGAAAAGGCCAGTGCATAAATCTGCACCCTTTGGCCAGGCTGTGTGGCTTGCCTGTTTCCAGATACTCCGTCCAGAGACCTGATGAATCCTGGTCTCCTCCTGGTGATCTATTGAGCTGCCCCAAGAACAGGTACCCAACCTGACATGCAGGGTGTGTGTAAATCAAGCGGAAGTAACACGGGACCGCACCCTTGGCATCTTTGTTTTCATTAGTTGAGAGAGTCAGTGCCTCCATTGATATAAGCAAACCTCAGCAAGGCTTCCTTTCAATCCATCTCCTGAGTCCCTCATTTTCTACATTGCGTTTATGACTTTCCAAAAGCTTGGTTCAGGGAGAAACTAAAGCTTCCAACCACTGTCCAGGTGTAGGTTATATGATACCTGGCGGCCTCCTTCCTGGCGGGGCGGTGGGAAGGCAGAGAGTGGTTTCTCATTACTGAGAGCAGAGGGGTGTCAGGATGGCTCAGTTGCTGGTGGTGCTTTAACCAAAGACTGAAGTCTCAAAAATCACCCAACCTGTGTACGTCATTAATCCCTAATGAGAAAACAGCATTTACTTATTCCACGTGGTCTCGGGGGAGCACAACTACAGAAAACCTGCCCTAATGCCCGGAATCAAAATGCTTGCTTTTGAATGGTCACCCCTTGTGTTGTAGTGGGTTCAGCTGTATCCTGTTCCTGGGGCCGCTCCAGTCCTGCCCCCTAATCCCTTCTAGGGGGAAACATACCCACGCATAGCTGATGCTTTCTCTCTGCTATAAATCAAGAGAATTAAAGTGCACCAGAGAAAGGAGAACTTTGGAGAAAAAGTAAGCAGCTGCCAGAGCAATTTATATAAGAGACACACACTCAAATATTGGTCTACTCCCAAGATCTACAAAACCTATTTATAAATCAGCAGTTGAATTGCTTGTGAACGCCTTTGCACAAATAAATGCTGACCGGGAAAGATCGGTTTGCAGCCCGAAAAAAAACATTCTTAAGGGACAAGGGATGATCTACAGAAGGAGAGAAATAATTCGTAGCACTATTTTCACCAGGCCTTCCCCCCCTGTGCTGCCTTGAGTGAGTTGGTGATGAAGTTAATTTCAATATTTATTTGTAGCAGACATCTACCTACTTTTTGTTTACGCTACGCGACTCTGGGGAAATGCCGTTTCCCCAACCCCTGTGACTTCCCAGAGCGGGCATTCCTGTAATGCTGTCTCCAGACGGCCTGCAGAGATCTTGCCTCTTGTGCTCACACCTTCGTGTAGTGCCCCCCCTCCCCGCCCCCCAACACGGTACCAGAGTTGGTCGGTGTGACCAACAGAATACAGCAGAAATGATGTCTGTCCCTCCCAAGATTAGGTTATAAAAGACTGCAATGCCATTCTGGGCTCTCCCCTCCTCTCCCCGCCTCCCCCATGCTTCCTCACTTTCCCCTCCACTTCCCTCCCCTCCTTTCCTCTCCTCTTGCTTTCCTAGATCAGTCACTCCGTGGGAAGCTAGCTGCCATGTGGAAAGGCCATTCAGGCAGCCTACGGAGAGGCCCTGCGGTGAGCTACTCCAGAGCCAGAGAGAAACTGAGGCCTACAAGCCACCACATGGGTGAGCTCGGAATTGGATCCTCCAGCCCCAGGTGAGCCTTGGGGAGACAACAGCTTGCCTGCCACCTCGCGACAGACCCTGAGCCAGAACTGCCCAACCCAGCTGCACCCAGATCCCTGTCCCACAGGAATCATTTGAGATGATAAAGGTGTTAAGCTGCTAAGCTTTGGAGTAATTTGCTGGGCGGCAATAGATAACTAATACGTTGGCCCATCAGATTATGCCAAACTCCCAAAGACCTCAAACACTATGATTGGTCCAGAGGAAGAAACACAACCTAAGCAGAGCCAATCAGAATCCTTTTCAAGAATTGATATGGAGACTGGATGACTGAAAGGCCATTTCTTTGGAATCTCAGTGAGAGACCCTACTCTCTAAGGGGCATTGGAAAGTTGAGGGGTGAGGGGGACGTATTTCGTAGTCAGGGTGTATGGAACCACTCCTGGCATTTGATGTCCCTGCAGTGCGTGGGACAGTCCCACCCAACAAAGAATGACCAATTCCAAATTGTCGGTGCCTCCACATTGAGAAACCCTGGGCTAGAACCTTCGGTGGCTTTATTTTTTTTTTACGTATTTGTTCATTTATTTAGCCGTATGGAGACCTTCTATGAGAACAAAGTAAATCTGGATGTCCCAGAAACCAAGATATGCTGAAAGAAAGATAGAGTCCTGATGATAGAATTTGAATCCCTGAGTTCACACGTACCTGAAGCCAGAAGTTGTACCCTTTGATCTTCCTCACTGCATGAGCCAATACATTTTCTTTATGCCCAGCAAAAGAGGTCAAACTGGGTTATTGATATTTGCCACCGAAGGAAGCATTCCTTTGTCATCATTCTGCCGCCCATTCGTGCACATAATATTTATTGAGCCTTTACTTCAGGTAAACCAATGGTTTACATCCTGCAGATACACAGTTAAAAGATGGCACATTCCAGAGCGACAAGGAATTAACTAACAATTATGATACAGAGTGATGAGATATTTATACACACCTACACATTTTTTTTTAAATGCTAAGAAAACACAAAAGAAGAAAATCAGCTCAGTCCAATGGGGGGAGGAGGTAGTCAGGGAAGGCTGCACCCAGATGTAAAGGGAAAGTGAGACCTTCTGAAGGCCTGTTTGGGAATGCCAGCAGAGAGGGTAGAGGAGCCTTGCTTGGTAAACAACAAGTGACTCATTGCACAGGCCAAAGCTTTTAATATATCCCAGCCCTGGCTACTGAGGCTGAAATCACAGCAGTTCACTCATGGGCCATTTGGGAAAGCACGAAGTAATAAGACAAAAGAGCATCGATCTGACAAACTGTCCCATATAAAGCACTCGGGTCATTCTCTTTCTCCACTTCTTTATGATCTCCAGTGTTTCATCTTAAGAAATAAGTCTCCATTATGAAAGCAACTCCGTTTTCTTAAAAGGGATGAAGAGAGTAAGACAGCCTTTCCCCACCAGACTCAGGTCGAAGTAGGCAAAATCATTTTCCTCACACCGTACATTATCACATCTCTTTCGCCTGGTACACAGAATTGTGGCAGGCGGCTACATGCTGTGAACTGGTGGGTGACAATGACTCCCCTTCCTAGTCCCAGAAAGGAAAGAAGTAGTGTTGTTGCACATTAAGGAGGCTCTCCACCTCTTGGAGGCACTCAGACTGGGTCTTGGGTGTGAGTAGAGAGAGGAGCAGCCGCTGAATTTCTTTTCCAGAGACTTCCAAACATTCCCCAACTGGCTCCCCAGCGCTGGAATGTCCAGGTCCTCCTTCAATCACATCACCATATTAATCGGGGGTCTGTGAGGACAAGGCATTATTCCAGGCACCACAGAAAATGGGGCCAGAAAGATACTGTCCTTGTTCTGAAAGAACATACAGTCTCCTTGGGGTGGTGATCATATGACAAGAATCAGAGGTGGCAGAGCTGGCTGAAGCACAATGGGAGAAGGGCTAGGAGGCAGCTCATGGCTGCCTGGCTGGGCCCTGAGCCAGGCCTAACAGAATGGGTAGAGTTTGATCAAGAAGAGAGAAGGAAGAACATTCTCCTTAGGCCAGAAAGATCAGCACCTGGAGAAAGACACCTAGCAGCCAAACTGAAAAGTCAGAGGGTGTGTGCTGGGGAATAGGGTTTGTAGAGCTGCACGAGCCAGACTGGGGGGGAGTCAAGGTTGGGGGGGCTCTTGGTCTGTTGCTCTCAGCCTCAAATCCATGCTTCATCACCTGCTCCGTGATAAAGGGGCTGTAAGCGGCTCTCCTTTGCAGCAAATGCAGTAGCAAGCTTTGTCAATACAGAGCTCTGGGTCCAGCAGGGGGAAGGAGCTTGTCTTTCTGGTTCCAGTGCGGGATGTTTCGGTCTCCTCCTCCAGCTCCCAGGGGCTGGCTCCAGCCCTACACCCAAAGCTTGGCACCCAGCCCCCGCCCTATGGTTGCACACGGGGACCACCTGGTCACAACGCTCCTGATGTAGAACCTGAGCGCCCCAGTCCTTGAAGTGCCCTGTCAGGGAGCAGGCTTCTGACACCCCACTGCCCTCTGTGACCTCTCCTGCCAATCTCGGCCCGCCTCCACCATTGCCCAGCAGCAGTGGACAAGCAGAGAGCATCCCCCCACCCAGCAGGCTGTGGTCACACCCTCTCCAACACTGTTAGAAACCCAGCCTAGGAGCGGGTTCCCCTTCCAAGCTTGTCCTCCCACAGATGCTCTCCATTAGCCTTAGGGAGTTCTGTAGGGTTCTTTACATCTGTGTAACACCTCCCCTGTTGTAGTTAATACATCTTTATATTAAATTTCCCGCATTCAACCAACAGTGTGGTCTGTTTCCCATCTAACACCGGCGGGCAGAGGAGTCTAGATGGCATGCTGGGGGAGAGGGGCTGAGAGTAGGTGCAGGGAGCATGGCGAGGGGAGCAGCAGGAGTGAGTGCTGCTTCATTCCCGTCTATCTGAACATCTCAGAAAGTGAAGGAGACAAAGACAAGCACAGGGGAGAGAGGGGAAGGTGGGGGAGAGCATACGAGGCACAGTGTCTGGGGTCTCCACCAGGCTACCCAGCAGCCCACCCACCCACCAGCCTCCAGGCACCCCCAGGAACACGCTGCACCCTGCAGATGCAGCCTGAGCGTCAGCACGGTGAGGTGTAGGGACCACCGCCGAGTCTCCCAGGGGCGTGGAGAATGCATTGGAGCAGGGGTGAAGGGAGGCGGGGGCAGGGCAGAGCTGAGCTGACTGGCTGGGGGACCAGACAGCCCAAAGGAAGAATGGACAGGGGCTGGCGGCAGACGAGGTTGAAGCCACTAAGAATGGGGAGGAGGGGGTCACTAGTTCTTTCCAGGAAACCTTCCTTAAGAAAAGAGGACATGGAGGAAGGGAAAGATTGGCCCCTCCCGTGCATGCACAGCTCTGGCCAGTAGAGCTGCACGAGCCAGACTGGGGGGGAGTCAAGGTTGGGGGGGGCTCTTGGTCTGTTGCTCTCAGCCTCAAATCCATGCTTCGTCACCTGCTCCGTGATAAAGGGGCTGTAAGCGGCTCTCCTTTGCAGCAAATGCAGTAGCAAGCTTTGTCAATACAGAGCTCTGGGTCCAGCAGGGGGAAGGAGCTTGTCTTTCTGGTTCCAGTGCGGGATGTTTCGGTCTCCTCCTCCAGCTCCTCCTCTTGGTCTGTTGCTCCTTGTTCTGAAAGAACATACAGTCTCCTTGGGGTGGTGATCATATGACAAGAATCAGAGGTGGCAGAGCTGGCTGAAGCACAATGGGAGAAGGGCTAGGAGGCAGCTCATGGCTGCCTGGCTGGGCCCTGAGCCAGGCCTAACAGAATGGGTAGAGTTTGATCAAGAAGAGAGAAGGAAGAACATTCTCCTTAGGCCAGAAAGATCAGCACCTGGAGAAAGACACCTAGCTGTCTCTCTCACCCAGTTGCTGGCTTATTAGTAGAAGACTAATGCCGACTGCATTCAAGTATGGTCTTAGGGAGGAAAGGCAATGCCCCCAGCACCCTGTCTGGAACTGACAAATGCTCATTATGTTGGAAAGCAGAGAGCGAGGGATGGGCGCCCCAACAAGTAAGTTTGGCCCTGGGGGGGAAGGGAGAGGAGGGGCAATGGGCCATTTGCAAGGACAGGGCTCCCTGGCCACATCCAGTCCTGGGGCAGGGGAGGAGGGGTCTCTGCGTGAAGACAAGGTGTCAAAAAGAAGGACTGGACCTTAGCACAGCTTCTCACAACTATAGGGCTTGTGGGTTTTTGAAATTCCAAACTAATGGTACTAACACCTTTTTGGATGTTACTGTTCTTTTTCGCAGGGCAGGGGCACTGTACTGGGTTATTCAAAGGATGTGAATAAATTTCTTTTCATGGCAATCCACTGCCTTACATGGGCGGGCGGGCGGGGGGGCAGAGGTCACCCCGCTCTGCAGGCAACATCCAAAAGTCAGGAGAAAATGAAAATGTTACCTTTCTCTGGGGACTACCTGCCTCTCTCTCTCTCTCTCTCTCTTTTTTTAAACCTACGATCTTAGAGAATTCCCTACAGGTTAATTAAAAGCTTTACTTCCCAGCCTCTGGTGTGTTGTGCTAAATATATTTGTTGGTTTGGACGTCAACAGCAACTGATATTTGTGAATAGCTTATGCAACATCAAAGAGTAAAAGATGTCACAGTGAGTAACTGCCTCACCTTCAGTGCTTATTAAAATAATCGAATTCTACATAAGAAGCACTTTATTAAAAAGCTCCAGGTGGGGGCGCCTGGGGGCTCAGTCGGTTAAGTGTCTGCCTTTGGCTCAGGTCATGATCCCGGGGTCCTGGGATCGAGCCCTGTATCGGGCTCCCTGCTCGGCAGGAAGCCTGCTTCTCCCTCCCCTACCCCCCTGCTTGTGTTCCCTCTCTCGCTGTCTCTCTCTCTGTCAAATAAATAAATAGAATCTTTAAAAAAAATTTTTTTTAATTTAAAAAAGCTCCAGGTGAATGAATATATTCAAACAATGCAGACTTTTAAATAAAGCTCTCCTCTATTCACATTTGTGTATTAGAATATGATCACGCATTGACTGGGTCAAGAGTAACTGACAAATATTACGTGATTAAAAATGATTATATCTAAGTCTTTGATAGAATCTTCTCTCTCGGGGCACCTGGGTGGCTCAGTTAGTTAAGCATCTGCCTTCAGCTCAGGTCATGGTCCCAGGGTCCTGGGATGGAGCCCCGAATTGCTCTCCCTGCTCGGCGGGAAGCCTGCTTCTTCTTCTCCCTCTGCCCCTCCTCCCCACTCATGCCCTCTCTCCCTCTCTCTCTTAAATAAATAAATAAAATCTCTAAAAATAAATAAATAATTTTAAAAAAGAATCTTCTCTCTCTCTCTCTCTCTCTCTCTCACACACACACACACACACACATACATACACAACCACCACCCCAGATAAGAGGCTGAACAGATTCATTCATCACACTCTATCATATACATTAAAAAGAAGAATCAGGGTATTGGTCAAGAGGTTCAGTCTCTTAAGCCAAAATTCTAACCTTCGTTCGGATTATAAATCTGCTGCTGCCGCTGATGACGATAATTTTAAAAAAAGTTTCAAGACAAAAACAGAAATTTTCAGGGTGCCTGGGTGGCTCAGTTGGTTAAGCGACTGCCTTCGGTTCAGGTCATGATCCTGGAGTCCCGGGATCGAGTCCCACATCGGGCTCTCTGCTCAGCAGGGAGTCTGCTTCTCCCTCTGACCCTCTTCCCTCTCGTGCTTTCTATCTCTCATTCTCTCTCTCTCTGAAATAAATAAATAAAATCTTTAAAAAAAAAAAAAAACAGAAATTTTCATTAAAATGCCCTTTAAGGGGCACCTGGGTGACTCAGTCGGTTAAGTGTCCAGCTCTGGGTTTCGACTCAGGTCAGGATCTCAGGGTCGTAGGATCGAGCCCTGCCTTCGGTTCTGGGGAGTCTGCTTAAGGTTCTCTCTCTCCCTCTGCCCCTCCCCTTGCTCACTCGCATGCACGAGCGTGCACACTCTCTCTCTCAAATAAATCTTTTAAAAAAATTTAAAAATGCACTTTAAAACAATTTTCCCTTTGGAAGATAGTTCTAGTCAAACTTGTTCTAAAACCTGGCATTTCTCAGGAAAAGTGTCACGCTAATTAAATCTGAGTCCCTTGGTTTATCAATAAATAGTTACCATTAAAAACAAATTTCATTAAGCCCTTCTCCAAAGTTCTGAACCCTCCACTTCTATTTAGTTAACGATTGTACAAGGTGTTAGCGACCCACTTGGAAATGCCAGAGGGAATGTGAGAGGCTCTTGCTTACTGGGCTTCTGCAGTGAGTCGATACGTAGGGAACAGGGAACGAGGACCCAGCTTCAGTGGCATTGCTGGGGCCACCAGAACCCAGCCCCGGCTCCTGCAGGTAACTCCCTCCACAGGCACCACCATCCCATTGATTCCACCACCCCTGCCTCATCTCCACTTCGGGCCAAAAGCCACGTGTTTCCGGCACATCCTGGGGCCGTGTCAGCCTTGTTTCCATGCCAGTCTTCGCCTCACATACTCAGCCTACCCCTGGCCCGAGAGGCAAACCACAGCAGGCTGAACACATGCCCAGGAAGCACGCTTGCTTTTGAGCTGGGGAGCTGGCTGTTTCCTTGTCCAGGAGTGAATCCAAAGCCCTCTCAAAATAAAAAGTAATGGAAATCCTGTGGAAAACCAGAAGGAGAGAAAACATGAGAAGGATCAGTTATAAATGGCTGAGAAAGTGACAAGTAATCATAACCAAGTGCTGTGACTTGAGATTTATTTTTTTAAGATTTTATTTATTTATTTGACACAGAGAGAGAGAGCACACAGCAGGGGGAGTGGCAAGCAAAGGCAGAAGGAGAAGCAGGCTCCCCGCCAAGCAGGGAGCCCGATGCGGGACTCGATCCCAGGATCCCAGGATCATGACCTGAGCCGAAGGCAGATGCTTAATGACTGAGCCACCCAGGTGCCCATGTCTCAAGATTTAGAATCCAAGAATCTCAGGACTGGATGGAACCCTTAAAGTTATCATATTAAGTAAGGTAACTGTGAGCTGCTAAAACAAATTAACCCAGAAATCTCAGTAACTTAACAAAATAAAAGTAAATCCACACAGGAGGTAGGGAGAGGTGGTTTGGTTGGTATCTAGGAAGAAGAGAAAACAGGTTGATGAGCAACCAGCCAAACTGGACGATAATTCCGTAAGACTCTTTCACACGTCCCCATAATCACCTGTAAGCAGATGGCATACCTGCTTTGAACACTGGCAGGGAGGGGTGCCTCATCCTTACCTGGAAACCAGGTAGTATGCTCAGGGTCCAAACAAATGAGCAAATGAAAGATCTGACAGTAGGGCAGGTCCTCCCTGGGGCTAGATAGCTTTCCACATCCTGTAGCAGAAGACAGATACCCCCACTAGGTTTAATTCTGAACTGATCCCAGTATCGTCAGAATCAGGCTCTGCAATCATAACTTTGAAAGCTAGTCCAGTTTTCATCTGGAAGACCTGGAGCAACAGAATCAACAGAGATAAAGACCTAGAGCACTTTTTGAGAATTTAAGGCTGAGTGAATAACACCAGATCATTGGTAAAACTCATTACATAATCAATTCCTGTGTCCTCAATTGTCTGCAGGAACGCTGGGACGCTTTGTAACCTGTAAAGGTCTAGACACAGGTAAACAAATGTTATTGCTAATTTGTATCAACAGGTATGTATTAATTCAAATTGCTTGTATAATAGGTTTACTAGTGAATTCAGTATTCCTTGGGAAGACTGAAGAAAAAAATGACACACACACACACACACACACCCCCAGCACGTCCTGCCGATCCACTTCCACATCTGTAGATGCTGCCTTGTCCTCTGGGCTTCCCAATGCTGTGCAGTAGCCCAACACCCCTGGTTTCTGATTCCCTGTACAGGTTACTGTAACTAAATGTGATCCTCTTGTGGCACCTGCCACCTTATTGCAGATTGATCTGTGGTACAGGGCATGCTGATTCCTGCCACCGGCTGTAGCTGTTGCATGCTATAGACAGGGGAACAAGGGGGTGTTAACCATGGTGAGCAGTAGGATAGAAAAATGCAGCAAAGGAGCCATAAAAAGGAATGAGATCTTGCCATTTGCAACGACATGGATGGAACTGGAGGGTGTTATGCTGAGTGAAATAAGTCAATCAGAGAAAGACATGTATCATATGACCTCGCTGATATGAGGAATTTTTAACCTCGGGAAACAAACTGAGTGTTGCTGGAGTGGTGGGGGGTGGGAGGGATGGGGTGGCTGGGTGACAGACATTGGGGAGGGTATGTGCTATGGTGAGCGCTGTGAATTGTGCAAGACTGTTGAATCACAGATCTGTACTTCTGAAACAAATAACACAACATATGTTAAGAAAAAAGAAAGAAGAAGAAGATAGCAGGAGGGGAAGAATGAAGGGGAGTAAGTCGGAGGGGGAGACGAACCATGAGAGACGATGGACTCTGAAAAACAAACTGAGGTTTCTAGAGGGGAGGGGGTTGGGGGGATGGGTTAGCCTGGTGATGGGTATTAAGGAGGGCACGTTCTGCGTGGAGCACTGGGTGTTATGCACAAACAATGAATCATGGAACACTACATCAAGAACTAATGATGTAATGTATGGTGATTAACATAACAATAAAAAATTTTTAAAAAATGCAGCAAAGGGCTCTGGGGTAAAGAGGGAAGAGTCTACCTGAGCAGCATCCACATGCATAACATGCTTTTCCTGTCCTACATCAGGGAAGCCTCTAAATCTCATGCCGGAGAGCCCCATTCTCTAGAGGGCATTCACAGACAGCCATCGCTGGACAGAGGGCTAGAGCAGTGCTTGCATTTGAGCAGACTCGTGTCCCTGACTTTTGTGTGCACAGGCTTAACGGGGATAGGGGTAGTGAGGATTTCGGAAATACAGCAGGTGACACCTGAGCAGCCGAGGCAGCACTGGGGTGGGGCTGGGGGTTACAGAAAGGACAGCAGAAGTGGGAGCCACCCAGGGCTGTGACCTTTGTGGCAGGGGGGACCGGTTGTGCTGCGAGCTTGGGGTTGTGTCTCCCAAAGGCGGCCAGTGGGAAGGAACATAGCCCATAAAGACACCACAAAAAAAGAGAACCACAGGCTAGTATCTCTCATGAATATAGATGGAAAATCCTCAACAAAATATTAGCAAGCTGATTCCAACAATATATTAAAAAAATCATACACCACAATCAAGTGGGATTTATCCCTTGGATGCAAGGATGGTTCAATATTCGCAAAACAATCAACATATGTCTCATCAATAAGAAAAGGGATAAAAAAATATGATCATTTCTATAGATGCAGAAAAGCATTTGGCAAAGTACATCATCCACTCATGATAAAAACCCTCAACAAAGTAGGTCTAGAGGGAATATACCTCAACATAATAAAGGCCTTATAAGAAAAATCCACAGCCAACATCATCCTCAATGGTGAAAACCTGAGAGCTTTTCCCCTAAGATCAGGAACAAGACAAGGATGTCCATTCTCACCACTTTTATTCAGCATGGCACTGGGAGTCCTAACCACAGCAATTATACAACATAAAGAAATAAAGGCCATCTAAATTGGTAAGGAAGAAGTAAAACTCTCACTATTTGCAGATGACATGATACCCTATGTAGAAAACCTGAAAGACTCCACCAAAAAAACCTTCCAGAACTGATGAATGAATTCAGTAAAGTTGGAGGATACAAAATCAATGTACAGAAATCTGTTGCGTTCCTATATGATAATAATGAAGCAGCAGAAAGTGAAATTAAGAAAACAATCCCATTTACAATTGCACCAAAAACAAGAAAATATCTAGGAATAAACCTAACCAAAGAGGCAAAAGTCCTGCACTCTGAAAACTTTAAAACATTGATGAAAGAAATTCAAGAAGATGCAAAAAAAGGAAAAGACATTCCATGCTCATAGGTTAGAAGAGCAAATATTGTTAAAATATCCATACTACTCAAAACAATGTACAGGGATTGCAATTTAATGTAATCCCTATAAAAAAAAAACCAACAGAATTTTTCACAGAAATAGAACAATCCTAAAATTTATATGGAACCATGAAAGACCCCAAATGGCCAAAGCAATCTTGAAAAAGACAAACAAAACTGGAGGTATCACAATTCCAGATTTCAAGTTATATTAAAAAGTGGTAGTAATTAAAACAGTATGGTACTGGCATAAAAACAAACACATAGATCAATGGAACAGAGGAGAAAACCCAGAAGTAAACCCACAATTATATGGTCAATTAATCTTCGACAAAGGAGGATTGATTATCCAATGGGAAGGGAAAAAGACAGTCTCTTCAACTAATGGTGCTGGGAAAACTGGACAGCAACAAGCAGATGAATGAAACTGAACCACTTCCCCACACCACACACAAAAATAAACTCAAAATGCATTAAAGACCTAAATTTGAGACCTAGAACAATAAAAATCCTAGAAGGGAGCCCAGGCAGTAATGTCTCTGACGTCAGCCATAGCCACGGTTTTCTAGATATGTGTCCTGAGGCAAGGGAAACAAAAGCAAAGATAAACTATTGGGACTACATCAAAATAAAAAGCTTCTGCACAGTGAAGGAAACAACAAAACTAAAAGGCAATTTACTGAATGGGAGAAGATATTTACAAATGACGTATTCAGTAAAGGGTTAGTATCCAAAACATACAAAGAACTGATAGAGCTCAACACCCAAAAAACAAATGAACACATTTCTCCAAAGAAGACATCCAGATGGCCAAAGACACATGAAAAGATGATCACATCACTCATCATCAGGGAAATGCAAATCAAAACCACAATGAGATATCACCTCACATCTGCCAGACTGGCTAAAATCAACAACACAAGCAACAACAGGTGTTGTCGAAGATGTGGAGAAAAAGGAACCTCCATGCACTGTTGGTGGGAATGCAAACTCTTGCAGTCCTTGTGGAAAACAATATGGAGATGCCTCAAAAAGTTAAAGATAGAACTGCTCTATAATCCAGTAATCACACTACTGGGTATTTACCCAAAAAATACAAAAATACTAATTCAAAGG
>NW_027397088.1:14335648-14429215 GCF_003265705.2 Callorhinus ursinus | reverse complement strand
AAATATAGGGGCACCTGGGTGGCTCAGTCGTTAAGCGTCTGCCTTCAGCTCAGGTCATGGTCCCAGGGTCCTGGGATCGAGCCCTGCATCGGGCTCCCTGCTCAGCGGGAAGCCTGCTTCTCCCTCTCCCACTCCCCCCGCTTGTGTTCCCTCTCTCGCTGTGTCTCTCTCTGTCAAATAAATAAAACCTTAAAAATATGAATATACACATATATAAAATAGATATGTATACATAATACATTTGTATAAGATATATATCAATATAAATATATATATATATCACTCGGCCATAAAAAAAGAATGGAATCTTGCCATTTGCAACAACATGGGTGGAGCTAGAGTGTATTATGCTAAGTGAAATAAATCAGTCAGAGAAAGACAAATACCATATGATTTCACTCATATGTGGAATTTAAGAAACAAATGACCAAAGGGGAAAGAAGAGAGTGAGGCAAACCAAGAAACACACTCTTAACTCTGGAGAACAACGGGCTGGTCAGCAGAGGGGAGGTGGGTGGAGGGATTAAGGACGGCACTTGTGATGAAATAAAATAAAATAAAAAACAACAAAAAAAGAAAGGGCTTGCTACTATGTAAAAAATGGGCATGCAGCAAACATGCTTTTGTGATTATTCTACAGATAGGGAGACTGAGGCAGAGAAGGCAAATGACCTCCTCTGAACACAGCAGTAGCAGATGGCAGAGCCAGACAGGACCTCAGTTCTGATTCCTCCCCCATCCCCCCCAGGCTGAGGGACTCAGAGCTGAACCCTTTCTCTAAGCCCCGCCTCGACAGAAAACAGACAAGCAGGACTAATGGCTGCTTTGGTTAAATCTGTGTAATATCTGCTCAGCCTCTGCTAGGAGATCTCATTGACGTTTTGATTTCTAAAATGTCAAAACATGTAAAGGATCATGAAGTTCAAATTAAATCTCAGGCGAGTTGGAGAAAATTGTCAGTTTTAAAAAGAGAAGACGGAAAGAAATAAGAAGAAAAAAAACACCCCACTTAGTGCCGCTCACATGTGACAGCAGGAACCACTGTGGGCAGGGCTCTGTCTTCAGGGACAAGATCAGGCAGCCCCCCTACCCCGAAAAGGCCTCCCCTCACCCCAGCCACCACCAAAGCACTTGGTGAAGAAAATTACCAATGGCAGCCTCTGGAAAACGTTTGCAGAAGTTGCAGGGAGGGTGCATGATCCAAAACTGTATCATGGGAACATTCAGGAACATTCAAATGAGGGTGTAAGACAGGTGGGGATAACTCTACTTCCCGAGGTACCTGCTTCACTCATTTTGCTTTGCCGGTCCTGGCTGAGGCACACTGAAAATGAGATACAAGAATCCAAGAGAACAAATCAGGAAATCTTTTGTGTCTTTGAAAAAAAGCAATAGACTAACAAGACGAATGTTGACACACTGTGATCAGGGTGTGTGTTCAGCTCCGTTTCCGCAGAGAGCATGGCGTCTTCTCTTTCAAGAGCACAAAAGGCCGATCTGGGTGTGGAGCTGATGGCCCCTTGGTGGCAGGAGAAGACCAATAGGGTGACCAGTGGGGGTGCCTCCCAAAGCAGGGGAGGGCACGGAGGGGCCTCGTCTAAAAACCGTGGGCAGGGTTGCTGAGGACTTCTACCCATCTTCAATTTTCAGGTCGGTTTGAAGATAGAAAGGGGTCTTTTTCTGTCTGAAAAAGAAAATAGGTATAGGGAGTAAAATCTCAACGAAGTGCAGAACCTGGGATGCAAAGAGTCCCCATTCTAAGTTGCAAATTACTTCCTCTGCTTTGGGCGTTCCTTTGTCTCCCGTGGAGTCACCGTGGGATCCACCTTTTATTTGGGACCAAGAGCAATTCCAGTGATGAGTTAGTTACAAGAGCCTTGAAATTCTACAGATGAGTCCTTGCTGGAGGAAAAAGAAGACACCAACTTTCTACTGGCAGTGCGTCCCTCAAATTTAGGGAAGTAGATGTCTGTGGTCCTTATTTTTATGGAAGTGTCAGGGAGAGCAGGAAGCATGGCTATGTGCCCGTTACCATTGATAGAAACACCCGAGGGATTCTCTTAACACTGCCCTGATGACTTAACCACTGGAGCGCTCTGGGCTGGTCACCCATACTCATTTCGAAAGTAGCCCAGAAGTCCTTTGTTCCGGTTATAACACCAGAATCTTAATAACAGGATTTTCTTTCTTTCTTTTTTTTTTAAAGATTTCATCTATTTATTTGACAGAGAGAGCACAAGCAGGGAGAGCAGCAGGCCGACGGAGAGGGAGAAGCAGACTCCCCACTGAGCAGGGAGCCCGATGCGGGACTCGCTCCCAGGACCCCAGGTTCAGGACCTGAGCCGAAGGCAGACGCCCAACTGACTGAGCCACCCAGGTGCGCCGTAAGAGGATTTTCCATTTTACTCATGTTCAGAACACTTTACCATGGAGTTAGTCACCAGGGCAAGAACAGCAGGTTTTTCTGAGAAAAGTCTCGGCAACTGGGCAATGTTTCTTACAGCTATCAATGGTTTCTCCCCATTCCTACCTGGGAGGCTTGGCATTTTCTGTTGCTATGAAGATTTGCAGTGGAGTTGAACAAGTGCCCTGGCTTGTGCTTTCACTCTGGAATTTGAAATAAGAATATGTATTCTGATGTAGGCCTTGGATGTCACACAGCTCTGCATAAATTAAGAGATCTAGTAAGCCGGGTGCCTAGGCTTGTTCCTCAGATCTTTCCATTCACGTTCCCCCAGCTCACTGATTTCCAGCAACAGAAGCCCCAAGTTTCTTTGATTAGGATGATTCAGAAGACAGCAACCTGCATTGGTGGCCTCCGTCACTTAGCAGCCTACAGGATAATTCTGCACCTTCAATCTGAACTCCCATTTTCATCCAAACTTGGGCTCCTACACACAACTTCATGATGACTATGGCATATGATCTGCACTGAAAGTGTCATGGGATAAGAAATGAGAAAACAGGGGGCGCCTGGGTGGCTCAGTTGGTTAAGCGACTGCCTTCGGCTCAGGTCAGGATCCTTGGAGTCCCGGGATCGAGTCCCACATCGGGCTCCCTGCTCAGCGGGGAGTCTGCTTCTCCCTGTGACCCTCCCCCCTCTCATGTGCTCTCTCTCTCTCTCTCTCATTCTCACTCTCTCAAATAAATAAATAAATCAAATCTTTAAAAAAAAAAAAAGAAATGAGAAAACAGGGGAGCCTGGGTGGCTCAGTCGGTGAAGCATCTGCCTTCGGCTCAGGTCATGATCTCAGGGTCCTGGGATGGAGCCCCGCGTTGGGCTCCCTGCTCAGCGAGGAGTCTGCTTTTCCCTCTCCCACTCCCCCTGCCCCCCTGCTTGTGCTCTCTCTCAGTCTCTCTCTCAACTAAATAAAATCTTTAAAAAAAAAAGGAAATGAGAAAACATGGCCCCTCCATACTATTTCTCATACAAAACTCCACAGCCCAAAGCATCTGTCTTCAGAGTTACTCAACCAGCTCAATGAACGGCTTCAAATGGCAGAGAACCAAGTCCAATGGGTTATGTGACTCAGAGCACAGCCTTTGAGGAGCAGGAGCTCATATCCTTGTGCCTCAATTAACTAAAGAAAGATACAGGATGAAAGAAACACAAGTTATCTGAAAGACATTTGGAAAATACTGGCAGGTATAAAGCAAAGAAATTAAAATTACCTTAGTCTATGATCTGTCAGTAACTACTGTGAACATCTTGCCTTAATCCACTCCAGCTCTTTTTCTGGTTTCCCCCCACAGTTGAAATTGTACTAAATACATAAATTTATTTCTTGCTTATTTCCTTTTAACATTAGAAGAAGAATATTCCCTCCATTTCCAGAGAAACCCTGTGGGCATGACGTTCTCCTCATTAGCCGTTTGGCCTTTGTCCTCGTGTGATGGATTCATTCATCACAGTTTAAATGCTTTTGTTTCAAAGTTTCATTAGTTTCTGATTAAGTAACGTGATGCTCTGGGGTTGCTGAGTTTCACGCAAGTTTGTCTTAAAATCTTGAGAATAAGATGGATGGGAGAGGACCATCTACACACACACACACACACACACACACACACACACACACACACACAGAAGTTTCCAAGGGTGAGCAGCTGACGTTGATGGGGCAGAAGCCTCCCTTCAGATTGGAGAAAGTGCCAGAATATCAGGCTGGCAAAGGCAGAGCCGAAGAGACAGTGGAAGGATTATTGAGAAAATCAAATTTACTGCTGATCTAAAGACCAGATAATACTTCTATTAAGTATGACCAAGTCCAGGAATCTCTAGTTGAGAGGTAAGCATGGTCGGTAGGCAGTTAGTCCTCTCTGTTGGTAAAGAAACCCGGAAAAGTTAAAGGATTTCTGAAATTCAGGGTTAACATACCACACGTGTTCCCTCTAAGCCCAGAATGGGGAGTAGCTGGGTTAGATGAGCAATCACTAATAGCATAAGTGGCTATTAAGCTTAATTAGACTTTTCTATTTCTTGAAATCTGATTGAATCACAGATTCAGAAGTTGTTGTGGGTTGAATCACTTTCACCCCCAATTCAGCCTGACGTCGTCCTAGCTCCTGGACCTCAGAATGTGATTGTATTTGGAAATAGGGTTGTTGCAGATGTAATTAGTTAAGATGAGGTTAAACTGGCGTAGGGTGGGTCCTGATCACTATGACCAGGGTCTTCATGCAAAGCGGAGACTTGGACACAGAGACAGGCACACAGGGAGCACCACGTGCAGATCCGAGTTACACTGCCACAAGCCAAGAACACGCTAGAAGCTGGGAGGAAGCCTGGAACGCTCGCCTCCCTGGCACCCCAGAGGGAGCGTGGCCCTGATGACACCTTGATTTCAGGCCCCCGGCTTCCAGAACTGTTGTCAAAGCTGCTAGGTTTGTGGTGCTTTGTCATGGCAGTCCCAGGAATACAGAATACGGAAGGAATCCTGGAAGTGCCTTCACCCACCTTCCTATTTAATGCAGTTCTCCCTCCCCATATGGATAGACGCTCACTTCAGCTAACCTCCATGGGATACTTGGAGGGATGCAGAGGCCGCTGTTCATGGGGCAACACATTCAGTTACGAATAGTTGCAATTATGTCACTGGGTGGGGTAGCATGCTTTTGCAACATAATTATCAGCAAGACTGGCTGACATTAAGTTTCACCATTTCTATTTCTTTTTTTTTTTTTAAGATTTTATTTATTTATTTGAGGGAGAGAGAGAGAGAGAGAGAGCATGAGAGGGGAAAGGGTCAGAGGGAGAAGCGGGCTCCCCGCCGAGCCGGGAGCCCGATGTGGGACCCGATCCCAGGACTCCGGGACCATGACCTGAGCCGAAGGCAGTTGCTTAACCAACTGAGCCACCCAGGCGCCCCTCCATTTCTATTTCTTATATAAAGTTCTCTTTAACATTCGATACAAGGGTGATGCATCGGAAAGTATGTACGAATCTCCAGCTTAGCCTATAACCTAGGCATCCTCGTTTGCTCAGAGGTGGCGAAAGTACCAGGTGCTTCGATGGAGGCTCTGGCCTCCCTAATACAAACCAAAAAGGCAAGAGTACCCTTTCTACTCTTGGCTGCTGCCCGACACAGTGCCCATGAAGAACAGGTCAATGGTAACAGGCTGGCCAACTGAGTCAGAAAAAGCACAATGCATGAGCCAGAGCACAGCATCTTCCTTTCTGGCTACAAAAGAACAGGAAGGAAACAGAGCTGGGAGTCACGGAGTAACCCCAGCAATGGGAAAATCCCACTGGAGCAGTCAAGGGGATGTGAGAACCATCTTTGATGGGTTCCATGACATTCTTTATTTCCAACCAGTCACATTTCCGGAAGGATGGGGGGCTAGACTCCTGCCATTTCCCCCTCAGGCCATTCAACAACAGCATTTGTTGAGAACACATCAGCTGCCATAGAGAGAAACAACTGGAGCCATAGGGCTAATTAACTCTCAGGAGCTAAGAGTCGGTGCTTGGAGGCTACATGACTCATGCTCGGAGATCAATGCTTTAGGAAGAAGTAACAAGCAGATTTCATTTCCAGAATGCCTGGCTCGGATGCTGATGAGAAATCCTGCCCCTACTCTGTAATATGGTCTCCCACCAGCACCCGACAAGGAGATCAAGCCATCTCCTAGTGGGAAACAGAGTCTGTATTTTCACCCCTCGGGCCTATTCAGGATGTTCCAAGCCCCTCTCCACTGGGTGCACCTAGACCCCTTGCCTCACACACTCACCTTCAGTAAAATTCAGCAAACGTTCACTGACTGGTGTTCACTCTGGACAAGCCCCATGCTAGGATCTGTAGAAGCTACAAAAAGAAGATCCAATGCCCTGAAGGAGCTTGGGGAGAAAGCAAGACAATTACTCTGTCTTCACTCACTGACATCAGTTCGTAGGCTGACATTTCTATTTCTCTTCTGTAAGGCAGGCAGAGAGACGCCAGTCCGTATTCTGGCACGAGTGTTTGCTTGCTGTGGGACACGAGGCAAAATCCTAGGAGGGATTTCACCCAATGTGACAAACTCGATTTGGAAATTCATACGAAAAGCCAAGGATCAGCACTGGCTGAGACAACTGGAAAGGTGACAGCCAAGGTTAGGGGTCTTTCACTGCTAGATACCAGATTAATGGCTGTGTGGAGCTGTCGTGATTAACACAATGTGGCCAAGGGGGTATCACAGCAGAAACACACCACAGTGTGAGAGCTCGTGATGGCCCAATCATGGCATTCAATCGGAATTGAAATCAATCGGAAATCACAGACTCTTTGAAAAATGGTGTTGAGACAATTGGTCCGAGGAAAAAACTAATTTCATCCCCCAAATACTGCAGTTTTCTTCTTCTGGGCCCAGGAGGGGGTTGCACTTCGCTGCCTCCTCTGAAGTTAGACGTGGGCATGTGACTTGCTTTGGCTACTGAAATGTGATCAGAAGACACACGTGTCACCTTCAAGCTCGGCCCTAAGCACCAGCATGAGACTCGCCACATTCGCCCGCTTGCTGCAGAGATCCCGGAGGCTGATGGGGGCTTCTCTAGACAGGGGGCTGTGATGAGCAGAGACTCTACCCACCCACCGTGGACAACAGTGTAAATGAGACATAAATTTGGAATGAAACCTCTGGAATTTGGGGTTGTTTCATTAGGATAACCTAGCCTCTCCTAAACAAAAATAAACCCAAAATTAAACTCCTAGTGATTAGGGGCACCTGGGTAGCTCAGTCGGTTAAGCAGCTGACTCTTGATTTCAGCTCAGGTCATGATCTCAGGTTGCGGGATTGAGCCCTGAGTCAGGCTCCATGCTCAGCGGGGAGTCTGAGGGAGACTCTCTCTCTCTCTCTCTCTCCCTCTACTCCCCCCAGATAAAAAAAATAAATCTCTAAAAAAAAAAAAAGAAACCCTCCTAGTGGTTAAAAACCTGGATGTGGAAATTTTAAAATTTTTAGAAAAGGATACAGGCAAAGATCTTTATGACCACAGAGTACAGGAGGACTTGTAAAAGTTTTTTAGAATTACAAACCATAAAGGAAAAGATCAATGTATTTGACCGCATCCAATTTAAAATCCTCTGTTCGCCAATAAACACCACGCACTGAACAGATGAGCTGCAGACCAGAAAGGATACTGGCAGTGTGTATAACTACTAAAAGATGAGTGTGAGAAATACATAAAAACACCCTGAAGATCAATAAAGAAAAAACAAACAAGCCAACAGGAAAAAAAATGGGCAAAAATATGAAAAGACAAGAAACACAGGAAAACGGCTGAAATAATTTAATCCTTAAAGAAATGCACAGTGACGTGATTTAAACCATTTCACATGGTCGGTTTAGCAAAAATTAAAATCTTGCTAATACGTAGGATTGTCAGGGATGTAAGGAAAACCTGCACTGAAGAGCAATTTGGACAAATCTAGTGAAGCTGAGGACATGCATACCTTTCAACCCAAGAATAATCATTCTCCTCAGTGCATTTCCTAGGAACCCCTGCACTTTTGCACAAGTGCAAAAACCCCTGCACTTTTGCACATCCATTGACTCTGACATGGAGTCGGGAACACACTTTGCAAGCTTGTTTTTAATGGAAAGCAATTAGAAACAATTCAAATATCCACCACCAGCAGAGTTGATGAGTAATATGTGATACATAGGGTAAAATATATACCATCACTTGCATTCATGTGGATAAATCTCAAAAACACAACTTTATTTATTTTTATTTTTTTATTAACATATAATGTATTATTTGTTTCAGGGGTACAGGTCTGTGATTCATCAGTCTTGCACAATTCATAGCACTCACCATAGCACATACCCTCCCCACTGCCCCTCACCCAGCCACCCCATCCCTCCCACCCCCCTCCCCTCCAGCAACCCTCAGTTTGTTTCCTGAGATTAAGAGTCTTATGGTTTGTTTCCCTCTGTGGTTACATCTTGTTTCATTTTCCCCTCCCTTTCCCTATGAGCCTCTGTCTTGTTTCTCAAATTCTTCATATCAGTGAGATCATATGATAATTGTCTTTCTCTGACTTATTTTGCGTAGCATATACCCTCTAGTTCCATCCACGTCATTGCAAATGGCAAGATTTCAATTTTTTGATAGCTGCCTAATATTCCATTGTAAATATGGACCACATCTTCTTTATCCATTCATCTGTTGATGGACATCTTGGCTCTTTCCACAGTTTGGCTATTGTGGACATTGCTGCTATAAACATTGGGGTGCACGTACCCCTTTGGATCACTACATTGGTATCTTTGGGGTAAATACCCAGTAGTGCAATTGCTGGGTCGTAGGGTAGCTCTATTTTCAACTTTTTGAAGAACCTCCATACTGTCAAAGACACAACTTTAAACAACAAAAACAGTTAAGTTGTAGAAAGTCGTGTGGTGTGTGTGCCGTTTATACAAAGTGTGAAAATATGTACACTTCAATAGATACATATGCAAGCAGCACATGGTAAGGGTATGGAAGCCTGTGTGATATCTGTAGTCAGAGAGAGTGGGTAATGGGGTCAGGAACATAGGTTTCTGATGCATATGTATTGCTTTAATTATTAAGAAAAATTGAAACTAATATAGAGCAAGTTTAGATTGGGTTGAGATTGGATCAAGTTGTAAGGGGGTCACAGATGATCATCATGCTGTTCTCTATTTTTCCCCTGATGGAACACTTTTTTTTCCCCATGATTTTCCAAGACCTCCTATGAGCAAATGACAAGATAAACCTCAGAGCACTGTTTTACTCACCACCCCACACTCATGTTAATAAACTTAAAATTAGTAAACCCTAATCCTAACATTTCTGTACCTCTTTTGAATAAGCTAGTCTCTTAAGACCGAGTTTCACAAATGTGGCTACACATGGGAATCTCTGGGGCCCCTGAGTCCCAAACCCAGAGGTTCTGATCACAGGCATACCTTGGAGATATTGTAGATTCGGTTCCAGACCACACCCCAATAAAACAAATTTCACCATAAAGTGAATCAAATGAATTTTTTGGTGTCCCAGTGCATGTAAAAGTTGTTTACACTCTACTGTAGACTATTAAGTGTGCAACATTATGCTAAAAAATGCTAACCATCATCTGAGTTTCCAGCAAGTTGCAATCTTTCTGCTGGCAGAGGGTCTTGCATCCATGTTCCCAGCTGCTGACTGATCAGGGCGCTGGTTGCTGAAGGTGGGGTGGCTGTGGCAAGTTCTTAAAATAAGACAGTAATGAAGTTTGCTTCATCCATTGACTCTGACTTTCATGAATGATTTCCCTATAGCTTGTGATGCTGTTTGACAGCATTTTGCCCACAGTAGAACTTTTTTCAGAATTGGAATCCATCCACTCAAACCCTGCCACTGCTTGATCAACTAAGTTTATGTAATATTCTGAATCCTACATTGTCATTCCAACAGTCTTCACGGCATCATCACCAGGAGAAGCTTCCATCTCAGAAAACCACTTTCTTTGCTCATCCATAACAAGCCTCTCCTCACGAGGTCTGATCATGAGATGGCAGCAGCGCAGTCCCATCTTCAGCCTCCACCTCTAACTCTAGTTCTCTTGCTGTTTCCACCACATCTGCAGTGACTTCCTCCACTGACGTCCTGAACCCCTCAAAGTCATCCATGAGGGTAGGAATCGACTTCTTCCAAACTCCTGTTCATGTTGATATTTTGACCTCTTCCCATGAATCATGAATGTTCCTACTGGAATATAGAATGGTGAATCCTTTCCAGAAGGTTTTCAATTGAATTTTCCTAGATACACCAGAGGAATCAGTATCTATGGCAACTCTAGCCTTACAAAATGTATTTCTTAAATAATAAGACTTGAAAGTTGAAATGACTCCTTGATCCATGGGCTGCAGAATGGATGTTGTGTCAGCAGGGATGAAAACAACATATATCTTGTTGTCCATCTCCACCAGCTCTTGGGAGACCAGGTGCATTGTCAGTGAGCAGTCATATTTTGAAAGGAATCTTTTTCTCCTGAGCATTAGGTCTCGACAGTGGGCTTAAAATATTCAGCAAACCATGTTGTAAACAGATGTGCTGTCATCTAGGCTTTGTTGTTCCATTTATAAAGCACAGGCAGAGTAGATCTAGCATCATTCTTAAGGGTGCAAGGATTTTCGGAAAGGTGAATGAGCATTGGCTTCAACTTCAAGTCAGCAGCTGCATTGGCTCCTAACAAGAGAGTCAGCCTGTCCTTGGAAGGCAGGCATTGACTTCTCCTCTCCAGCTATGGAAGTCCTGGATGGCATCTTCTTCCAACTGAAGGCTTCTTCATCTACATTGAAAATCTGTTGTTATCTGCAACCACCTTCATTAACTCTCCCAGCTCGATCTTCTGGAGAACTTGCTGCAGCTTCTCCATCAGCACTTGCTGCTTCACCTGGCACTCAGTGTTACAGAGATGGTTTCTTTCCTTAAACCTCATGAACCAACCTCTTCCAGCCTCAGAATTTCCTTCTGCAGTCTCCTCACCTCTCAGCCTTCACAGAACTGAAGAGAGGCAGGGCCTTGCTCTGGATTAGACTTCGGCTTAAAGGAATATTGTGGCTGGTTTGATTTTCTGTCCAGACCGCTCAAACCATCACCATAGCAACAGTGGGGCTGTTTTGCTTTCTTACCATGTATGTGTTCACTGGATTAGCACTTATAATTTCCTTCAAGAACCTCTCTTTTGCATTCACATTTTGGCTAAGTGCTAGACACAAGAGGCCTAGCTTTCAGCCTATCCTGGCTTTTGACATGCCTTCCTCACTGAGCTTAATCATTTCTAGCTTTTGACTTAAAGTAAGAAACATGCAACATTTCCTTTCACTTGATCACTTAGAGGCCACTATACAGTTATTAACCGACCTCATTTCAATGGTGTTATGTCTCAGGGACCAGGGAGGCCGAGGAGGGGGAGAGAGACAGGAAACAGTCAGAGGAACAATCAGAACACACACAACATTTCTCCATTAAGTTCGCCATCTTATATGGGCATGCTTTGTGGCTCCCCCAAACACTTAGTAGTAACACTACTAACATCAAAGTAGTAGTAACACTACTAACATCAAAGATTACTTAACACAGATCATCATAACAGATATAATCATCTGAAATGCTGCAAGAATTACCTAAATGTGACACAGAGACATGAAGTGAGCAAATGCTGTTGGGAAAATGGTGCCAATAGACTTGCTGGATGCAGGGTGGCCACAAATGTTCAATTTGTAAAAGACACAGTATCTGCAAAGCACGAGAATGTGAAGCACAATAGAATGAGGTATGTTTGTAAACTGACCTGAGATGTGGCCTGGGTGTTAAGAGCATTTAGACCTTCCAGGTGATTCTAAGTGCAGCCAATGTGGAGAACAACGGCTTTAGGAGAAATGGTGGTTCTAGAACTCAGGTTCTAGAATCCGTGAGGTTCTCCAGAATAATGAAGATAATAACACTTATTTTGGGGGGATTGTTAAAAGAATTAAAAAAGAATGATGTGTATAAATTACCCAGCACACTATCTGAATTATAGCAGTAATAAGCAGTTTTTCTCCTTAAGATTGACAAAATTCTGCTGCGTTTTATAGAAGTGAAAATTAATTACTGTCCTGGATGATCTTACAAGAAATGAACACCAAGCAGATTGCCCAGATCCCGGGAGTGGGCTGAGAGTCTTAACACCATCCTCCGCCCTGTGCCCTAGGCTTCCCTCTCTCCTCCTCCTCCATCCCACTGACTACACTGTGAAACAGCCTGTAATCCTGCTGCTCTCTCAGCCTACCTTATCCAAGCATGCTTGGAATTTTGAAAAGCCACAGTGGCATGTTTATACCCAAAATACAGCCCTTCAGCCAACAACTTGGTCTGCTGGACTCTCAATATTTCTTCTTAACTGGTATCATTTTTTCAATGTGTCAAGTAACACCAAGGAAGTGACGAGTGGAAAATGCTTTTTTCTTTCTTCTTCTTTTTTTTAAGTCTTTTACAATAGAGGGAAAGATGCCATATTACAAAGCCACAATCTTTTAAACTACCTTACTCATGGATGAGACTTCTCTTGACTTCAGAAGATGGGACTCTATTTTCAAGGTCTACTACTTCTTGTTCTGCATATCATGTGTTACAAAAACAATATTATATATTCACCATTTTCAAAACTACTTATTTTCTCAAATCCCTTCTTTTATGTATGTGAGAAGAGAGAAATGAGGAGTCTAGATATCCAAGCGATAAGGAACTATACGCATGTAGGCTCTCCGGTGGTCTTGCTGACCAGACCACATTCTGTGCCTCAAGCAAATGTTTAGTGTGTCTACCATATACTAGATGTGCTCAAGATAAAGCAGTGCATAAGACGTAGCCTCTATTCCTCACTGATATGTGGAATTTGAGAAACAAGGCAGAGGATCATAAGGGAAGAGAGGAAAAAATGAAACAAGAAGAAACCAGAGAGGAAGACAAACCATAACAGACTCTTAATCTCAGGAAACAAACTGAGGGTTGCTGGAGTGGTGGGGGTTGGGAGGGATGGGGTGGCTGGGTGATGGACATTGGGGAGGGTATGTGCTATGGTCAGCACTGTGAATTGTGTAAGACTGATGAATCACAGACCTGTACCCCTGAAACAAATAATAGATTATATGTTAATAAAAAATAAAAATAAAGATATAGCCTCTATTCACAAGACACTTGTAAGACATTTTTGAAGACTAGATATAGGCTTAAAAAGATAATTCATGGGGCACCTGGGTGGCATAGTCAGTTGAGCGTCCAACTCTTGGTTTCCACTCAAGTCATGATCTCAGTAACCTGAGATCGAGCCCTGCATCGGGCTCTGCACTCAGCCTGGAGTCTGCTTGAAATTCTCTCTCCCTCTCTCTCTGTCCCTCCTGCTTGTGCTCTCTCACTCGCTCTCAAATAAATAACTAAATCTTTAAAAAACAAGATAACTCATAATACAAGACAGTTAACAATTTAAAGCTAACCATCTGGAGAGATGATACCTGTGAGAATTCTGTGGAAAGAGAGATTAAGCTGTGTGGTGTAGTGAGGAGATCACTGGGGCAGGGAAGAGTGCTTGATCTGGACATTAAAGGATGGATGGTCTGCAGCCCAGAGGTTTGGCTCCAAAGTCACTCACCCCTTCCTCATTGCTTCTAGATCCCTGATTATGTTTGGACTGCAATGTGCCCATTCTGGAAAATAAGTCATGTCTTATGGTATTCCTGTTGTCTTTGCAGTTGATGGATCTAGGGATAGGTTTAGGGTACAGTTTTGCTCCAATTCTGGGAAATATTATCTTGCTGTCTGCCCCACTCGCTTTTTTGCTTGCTTGGGTCCCTGTCCTATGAAGATATGATTCTGAAAGTTGAATCAGCCCTCTAGTGAACATTATGGGGGGTAGGGGAGGACATCACCACAATGATGAAGGTAGTAGAATACAAGGATGAACAAGTCTGGGTCACTGGTGACGTTGCAGAGCCCTTCTGTCACCCTCGGGACTGCTCACCTCCACATTTTCTGTCATGTGAAATAACTATCCTTTATTATTTAAAACACTTGAGTTGGCTATTCCATTACCAATACAGGTGGCTCTGGAATTCCAAGGAGAACAGCAAGAGCTATTAGCATGGTTGGGGGATGATGAACCGACGAATTTTACTAAGTAAACTAGAGGGCTTGATCAAAGCAATAAACACTGAAATCTTGTGAGAAAAAGCACAAGATTCAGAACCAGATAAACCTGGGGTCCGATCCTGGCTTTGTCATTTATGATCTATGTGACCATAGCAATTTCTCCCACTTCTCTGCATCTAGAGTTCACATCTGTAAAATGGGCATACTTATTTATGCCTTGCAGTGAGTGTTATTGTGCTAAACACTTATAAATAGCAGGTACTCTATAAATGATAACACCATTATTATTAGAAGAAAAAATTGAAAAGTTAGGTTGAAGCCAAAATCTGGAAGGCTTTGACTGCCAGGCTAAAGGAAGCCCTTTACTGATAATAGGAAATCCTTGAAGATTTACATTTTGCAGCTTTTATATATACATAAATATACAAAAACATATATTTATTTTTTTAAAGGTTTTACTTATTTATTTGACAGAGAGAGACACAGCAAGAGAGGGAACACATGCAGGGGGAGTGGGAGAGGGAGAAGCAGACCCCCGTGGAGCAGGAAGCCTGACGCAGGGCTTGATCCCAGGACCCTAGGATCAAGACCTGAGCCGAAGGCAGATGCTTAATGAATGAGTCATCCACGTGACCCAAAACATATATTTATTTTAAGTATTGATGCTAGCCAGATTAACGTGTCCTCACACTGAAAGCCTATTGACCACAGTTCCTAGGATACAATACAAAATGTCCAGCTTTCAACAGAACCGCCACAATTCACATGCAGAGAAATACAAATGACTCTATATCTATTAAAGAAATTGAATCAATAATGAATAACCTTCCAAAAACAGAAGGCACTGGCTTATATGGTTTTCTGGTTATTCTACCAAGCATTTTAAAAAAGAAATTATACCAAATATCCGCAATCCCATCCAGAAAATAGAAGCAGAAGGCATACTTTTCACTCATTCTATGAGGCCAGCACTGTTCTAATACCAAGACCAGATAAAAGGCATTATGAGAAAGAAAAACTACAGACCAATATCTCTCATGAACATAGATGCAAAAATCCTCAACAAAATATTAATAAATCAAATCCAATGATGTAAAAAAATTATTACCACAACCAAGTGGGATTTATTACAAGCATACAAGGTTGGTTCAACAACCTTGAAAAATCAACCAGTGTAACCCACCACATCAATGAGCTAAAGAAGAAAAAACACACGATCATATCAACTGATTCTGAAAATGCATTTGACAATATCCAATACTCATTCATGATAAAAACTCAGCAAAGTAGGAAACGGGAGAATTACCTCAAGTGGATGGGGAGCATCTAAAAACTCTACATAGCATCATACCTAATGTTGAAAGCCTGAATACCTTCTCCCAGAAATGGAGAACCATAAATGTAGTCAACTCATCATTGACAAAGGAGCAAAGGCAATTCAACAGAGAAAGTCTTCAACAAATGGGTCTGGAATAAATAGATGTCCACTCACAAAAAACAAAAACAAAAACAAAAACAAAAAACTACCTTAAACCTTTCACAAAAAATAACTTAAAAAGGATCATAGGCCTCAATGTAAAACACTAAACTATAACATTTCTTGAAGAAAACAAAGAAGAAAAATCTAGGTGATCTTGGATTTGGTGGTGAGTTTTTAGATACAACACCAAAACCACAATCCGTGAAAGAAACTATTGATAAATTGTGCTTTATTAAAATTAAAAACCTCTGCTCTGAAAAAGACACTGTTAAGAAAAATAGAGACAAGCCACAATCTGGGAGAAAATATTTGCAAAACACATGTCTGATAAAGGGCATGTATCCAAAATATACAAAGCAGTTCAAACTTGCGCAGTTCAAAACCATGTTGTTCAAGGGTCAACTGTGATATTATTGTATTAGAAATATCTGAAACAGCCTCTTGGAAGAAGGTGGTGGAGGGAAAGATGGCGACATAAGACACTTAGGAAACAAAGCCAGTATGAATAAAGCAAAAGCGGGGGCACCTGGGAGGCTCAGTTGGTTAAGCTGCTTGCTCTTGATTTTGGCTCAGGTTATAATCTCAGGGTTCTGGAATCAAGACCACTGTCGGGCTCCACGCTCAGCGGGAAGTCTGCTTGAGGATTCTCTCTCTCTCTTTCCCTCTGCCCCTCCCCCGCTCGTGCTCTCTTTCTCTTTCTCAAATAAATAAATAAATCTTTAAAAAAAGAAAAGAATAAAAATAAATAAATAAATAAATAAATAAATAAATAAAATAAAAAAAGAAAAGAATAAAGCAAAAGGAAATGTGCAAAATCCCTAAGGTATGTGGTTAATTGATAAAGTCGTATCCCACGGGGATATGGATTAACAATTCTGATAGTGATATACACGTGTACTGGAACTGAACAATGAAGCACCTAGATGGTGGGTGGTGGCAGCCAGATGTCTCACCGCTGGAATGGGATTTAACTGTTAAGCAAAAGGAGGAAACTAGAATGATCCATGCGGTGACGGATTGGCACTGGAGACAATAGTATGAGTTCATGTTTAACTTAATGTACGGATGGTTACATATGAAATTTTTATAGATTTGTGTATATACAAAGGTAGCCTAGAAGAGGGCCTAGAAGCTAACGACACCCCAGTCATGATAGCACAGTTTGTGCCTGTAACTCAGTTTCTAGTATCAGTTTCCAGTAAAAAGAACCAGGTTCTCTAGAGAAAGGCTGATGTTAGGACTGGGACAGGAGATGTACAAGATGAGCCTGGAACATCCTGTAGTGCCAGGAAGTAAGGAAGTGCTCAAAAGCTAAACCAACCAAAAATCCACAGTGAAGGGGGTATGTCAAAGGGAAACAAGAACCAATTAAAAGAATTCCCAATGGCCCCAAATGGAGCAATTTGAGAAACCAAATAAATAAAGTAGCATTGGATTAAAACCCAAATTATAAAATACATATCTATGAGTCCATACTGAAATAAATAAATGATTGGATAAATAAATGAAGAACAGAGAAAAACCTCAAAGAGTTGATGCAGATCCTCCACCCTCAAGGCTCCCGCTCCTTAAGTGTGAGCTGTCCAGAGTAACTTCCTTCCAAACAGGACAATATGGAAAGAAGGAAAAAGAATTACTGCACAGTGAAGAAAGCTGACACAGAAATCTCAGCCATGTAATCAAGGTCAGTATCAGCCAGGATAACTCATAGTATGTACCACAATATGATGTGGTGAAAATGGTACTTCCTCTCCATGGTCTTCCACCCAAACGCCCAAAACCCCAAGTCTAATCATGAGGAAAATGTCAGACAATTCTAAAGAGCTAAAACTCTGAAAACAGTCGAGGTCTCCTTAACACTACCAATGACCCTCAAACAACGTGGGGGTTAGGAACACCAATCCCCCACACCGATAAAAATCTGCATATAGCTTTTGATTCTCCCAAAACTTAAGTACTGATAGCCTACTGTTGACTAGAAGCCCTATCAAAATATAAACAGCCAGTTAACACATATTTTGAAGATTTTATTTACTGATTTATTTGAGAGAGAGAGTGTGTGTGAGCTGAGGGAGGGGCAGAGGCAGAGGGAGAGAGAGAATTTCAAGCGGACTCTGCACGCTAAATGCAGAGCCTGACTTGGGGCCCGATCTCACAACCCTGAAATCATGACCTGAGCCAAAATCAAGAGTCAGATGCTTAAATGACTGGGCCACCCAGGTGCCCCAACACAGATTTTGTATGTTATATGTACTACATACTGTATTCTTACAATAAAGTAAACTGGAGAAAAGAAAATGTTGTTAAGAAAACCATGAGGAGGAGGGATGCCTGGCTGGCTCAGGTGGTAGAGCGTGCGACTCTTGATCTCGGGTCATGAGTTCAAGCTCCATGTTGGGCATGGAACCTACTTAAAAAAAGAAAAGAAAACCACATGTAAGAGAATATACATTTAGAGTACTGTATCAAATTTATCAAAAAAAATCCCCTTCTAAGTGGACCTGCACAATTCAGACCTGAATGATTTATTCCAGTGTCAACTGTACTTGTCAGTCTCCCTCAAATTGTCAAGGTCACCAAAAACAAAGAAATTCTGAGAAAGTGCCACAGCCAGCAGGCACCTATGCAGCCTGACTGCATGAACTTGGATGGGTTCCCGGAAGAGGAAAAGGACATTACGGCAAAACTAAAGAATATTACTAAACTAAAGAATTAGGGCAAAAGCAAATAAAGCATGAACTGTAGTTACTAATAATATAGCAATATTGGCTCATTAATTGTAACAAGTATACCATATTAACATCAGATATTAAGAGGGGAAAACGAGCATAGAGTATTTGGGAATCCTCTCCATTATCATTCATATTTTTCCGTAAATTTAAAGCTTTTCTAAAACAAAAAAAAAGTTGATTTAAGAAATATTTACTTGGGACGCCTGGGTGACTCAGCGGGTTAAGCGACTGCCTTCGGTTCAGGTCATTATCTCAGGGTCCTGGGATGGAGTCCTGCATCAGGCTCCTTGCTCAGCGGGGAGTCTGCTTCTCCCTCCGCCTGCCACTCCCCCTGCTTGTGCTCTCTCTCTCTGACAAATAAATTAAAAAAATCTTAAAAAAAAAAAAGAAATATTTTCTTGGGGCTCCTGGGTAGCTCAGTCAGTTAAGCATCTGCCTTCAGCTTGGGTCATGATCCAGGGGTCTTGGCATCAAGCTCGGAGTCAGGCTCCCTGCTCAGTGGGGAGTCTGCCTCTCCCTCTCCCTATGCCCCTCCCCCCGCCCATGCTCGCTCCCTCTCGCTCTCTCTCTCAAATAAATAAAATCTTTTTTAAAAAATATTTACTGAATGCTGTTTGGAAGCATGGCAATACACATCTCTCAGAGTCTCCATCCCAAATCAACAAAAAGTTAGGATCTAAGAACGGGAGGTCAGTCAGTCATAGAGAAATAAGGCTAGGAGTTGAAGTGTACTATTTAAGTTATTAACATAATCAACAGAAAAATCACCAAAAGCATAACCAAGAAAACTGGAGAGAGATTAAGTGAAATGTAATATAAGTTAAATATTTCCCCTCTTAGACAAGGGAATCGAGTGCTGTGTAAGGTAGAGATTTTAAAAAAGATTTTTTTTTTAAATAGTAACAAAGGAATACTTCTAGAAAGTAGAGCTGAATTTAGGGAGAGAAAACTTTTATTTTTCACATGGGAGCACCTTGCAGTTAGCCGCTAGCTGAGGATAATCAGGACGCTGTGACAACTGGCTGAAATAACGCACCCAAGGCAGTTCGCCCCGAGTGTGGCACGTGGTCTGGGCTCGGTAAATCCCAGACAGGCTTGTCATCGCGGGGCTTCCAGAAATGCATGCTACAGAGGGAGGCACCGGGGCTCAGATTCCATAGAGACCTTAATTCACAAGCACAGGGTAACTTAAGAAGTGCAGGAAACAACTTTATTGCTCAGCAGAGTACATCACTTCACCTTTAGTACGTGTAACATACAGGGTATTAAAATTCCACAACCTGGTGGGGAGCTGTAATTGGCTGGTGTCAGTGTCAATGTCAGATACTTTTAGAGACAACAGACTCCAGTCTCACATTTACCTGCATAATTGAAAACAAATGATGCCTGACAAATGCTTAATTATTTCTGAATTTTATATGAGAACAATGTCAGCATTGCACAAAATAAGAGTTTGACAAATAACTTGGCCATGGTGAACCTTTGAAAAGAAAAATACTGGCTTTGATGATTGGAGATTTTCAGATTATGAGGTCATTAATCATCGCAAGTGTTATGTCTCATTTCTGCTAGAGAGTTATTTTATCCCTTTAGGGCCATAACATGTTTATTAGACTGAAGTTAAAAAAGAAAATGATTTCTGCTCATAGCGATTCAAATTTTATTAAAAATAATTTCTAAACCAGCAATCATTTTTCCTTCTCTCCATTAAATATAAGAAAGAGGAGGCTTTCCAAAAAACCCAGCCAGGCTGTCCTGCACATTTTCCACATTCTAATATAGAGATAGTAACACCCACTGATAAAGAACCTTTCTCTTTGGTGAGATTGTTAGTGAGGATGTGTCTGTCTCTGTGATTCTGAACTCCAAGTGGACCCACCCAACCTTCAGGTGGAATCAGTCCATGGCACTGCATGTGTTTTTGAAATGTTTGAACCCTCCTTGTGTTGTGTATACACCTCGACCACATTCTAAGAGAAAGTTCTAAAATTTCTAGAACCCATAAGAGCTCATTTGGAATCACCTCAGTTCACAAATATAGTCAGCATACATTTTACCAGAAGCTGCCCTTAAGCCTGCAGCAGGACCAAGTGGCAGAAGCAGCAAGGAGAAGAAGGAATGTCAAAAAGAAGCAAGTTTGGGGCACCTGGGTGGCTCAGTCGGTTAAGCGTCTGCCTTTGGCTCAGGCCATGATCTCAGGGTCCTGGGATCAAGTCCCACGTCAGGCTTCCTGCTCGTTGGGGAAACTGCTTTCTCCTTCTCCCTCTGCCCCTCTCCCATTTTGTGCTCTCTCTCTCTCTGTCAAACAAATAAATAAAGTCTTAAAAAAAAAAAAAGAAGCAAGGTCATTCATTTAACAGAAGCTGGGGAAGGCTCGAGAATTAGAGGTACCTGCTACCTCTGGAGATGGGGGTACAGACTGGTTGAACATTGGCACAGAGGAAATTAGCCTCCTGGATCCTCTTGTCTCTTCCCTTGGCCCACCAAAGGCCAGAGGCTCACTTTCTAGAGGGGTTGCATCAGAGAGGGCCTGTCCCCAGAGACACCAGGAGTACCTGAGGGCAGAGGTGCGGAGTCCCCCTGAAAACAGAGGGAAGAAATAAGTGATGGGACACCCTCTCCCCCTAGCTCAGCTTCCAAATCACTGGCAGCCAGGATCCGTCCTCTGCGGAGAAACTCATTAACTTAAAAGACCCACAGAGAGTAAGAACTGAACATTGGCCAGTAAAACAGAAGGACCTTCCCCAGAGGCCCGTCCATTTCAAGCCCTAGCCATGCATACAATTTCCAACCAGCTCCTCGAGCTCCTCCTCACTAAACTGAAAAGACAGACAAGGATCAGAGAGTTGAGGGGTGGTTCTCCATGAAAGACAGAGTCCAGAATAAATCGACAAAATTAACTCAAAAGAAACAAGACAACGCAGGGGAGCAAAGGAACACATAAAAACTCTAGAACGAAGATTCTCACTAAAGTAAGAGAAGATCCTGTGTTCATGAAGTGAGAAGAGAATATTATTTAAGAAAAAAAACATTCAGAGAACAAGAAAGCACGCTAAGAAATTTAAAATGACGGCAGATACCATAAAATTAAAGAGAAAAGTTGATAGGTAAAATTGAGGACAATTCTCGGGAATCAGATCAAAAATGAAAGAGATGAGAAGTAGAAGAGAAAGAATAAGCAAATCAGAAGATCTGCCAAGAAGATTCCACAGGAGTTTTAGAAACCAGAAGGGAAAAATGAAGGGGAGGATATTTCATTAAAAATAATTCAAGCGCGGAGCCCCTGAGTGGCTCAGTCAGTTAAGCGCCTGCCTTCGGCTCAGATCATGACCCCGGGGTCCTGGGATCGAGGCCCATATTGGGCTCCTTGCTCAGTGAGGAGTCTGCTTCTCCCTCTGCCTCTGCCTGCAGCTCCCCCTGTTTCTTCTCTCTCTCTCTCTGACAATAAATAAAAATCTTTAAAATTAAAAATAAAAAAATAAATAATTCAAGAGCATTTCTAGACCAAAGAAATGATTTTCCATGTGGAAAGGGCCTACTGAACACCCAGCACAATGAATGGAAAGAATCTGTGTTAACAGTTGTTACACCGTGAAATTTCAGAACAGGACAAAAAGAAGATCCTAACAGTTTCCACAATGGAAAAAATAAAGATCACATACAAAGACTCGGAGATTAGAATACTATAGAACTTCTCCACAGCAAACTGGGGATTGCAAGGCTCAGAAGGAATGAGGGAGAATGATTTCTTTTTTTTTTTTAATTTAATTTCAAGTTAGTTAACATATAGTGTAGTATTGGTTTCAGGTAGAATTCAGTGATTCATCACTTACATACAACACCCAGGGCTCATCCCAAAAAGTGCCTGCCTTAATGCCCATCCCCCACCTAGCCCCTCCCCCAACCACCTCCCCTCCAGCAACCCTCAGTTTGTTCTCTTAACTATAGAGTCTCTTGTGGTTTGCCTCCCTCTCTGTTTTTATCTTATTTTATTCTGAGGGAGAATGATTTCTCAACAAGTTGTGCATCAAGCCTATGGCTAGAATTCAGAGATTTTCAAACACACAAGGTCTTAAGATTTTTACCTCTTATGCCTCTTTTTTTTTTTCCTCCTGCAAGCTGCTCCAACATAAATAAAGCAAGAAAAAGATGGCATGCAATTCAGAAACAGAATTCCCAGAATGAAAGAAAGTCCCTGTAGGCCAACTGAGCAGAAAACAACTAATTCAGATTGCATGGAGACAATGAAGGGCTCCAGGAGGGCAAACTGGCAGATTAGCTACCATGTTTGATGGGAAGGAAAGGTCTTTCCTGAGTCACAGACTCTCGGGATGATTCAGTTGTTAAGTACAGAGAAGTGGAAGTAAATTCTTAAATGAGGCAATTAACTCCGGGGAAAATTAAAATCAGAAAATTAAAATAAGAAAGAACATGGTGGTGGTTGACAGGGGCTGAGGGGTGGGGGAAACAGGGAGTTGGTGTTCAATGGGCATAAAGTTCCAGTTTTAGAGGATGAATAAGTGCTGGAGATCCGCTGTACAACATGGGGCCTGTAGCTAACAATTCAGTATCACTAGGAGTAGATCTCATGTCAAGTAAGGAGGTGACCTATATGTTCATTACCTGAAGTGTGGGGATGGTTTCACAGGTATACACACATCTCCAAACTCATCCAATTGCATTTATTAAATATGTCCAGGGGTTTTTTTGCATATCAGTTACACTTCAAGAAAAGCTGTTAAAAAAAGAAAATGTATTCTCAATACACTAGAACCTCAGCTATGAGCCATACTACGTAGTCATTCACAATCTAAGCACTGAATATTTATTTTACCAAAACTTGCAATTGAACTATGTTGAGAAGTAAAGAGTGGGAGTGTGTGTGTGTGTGTGTGTGTGTGTGTGTGTGTGTGGTGGAGGGCAGATAATAAGGAATGAAATCCTCACTTTCCACAACAGAAAACAATGAGTAAAATTGAAGAAAAAAAAACAGCAAGGTTGGGCGCCTGGGTGGCTCAGTTGGTTAAGCATCTGCCTTCAGTTCAGGTCATGATCCCAGTGTCCTGGGATCGAGTCCCACATCGGGCTCCCTGCTCCTTGGGAGACTGCTTCTCCCTCTGCCTCTCTCTCTCTCTCTCTGTCTTTCATGAATAAATAAATAAAAAATCTTAAAAAAAAACAGCAAGGAATTATCATATATGTACAGTTTTCAGGAATATAGAAGTAAAGAGTTAAAAAGATTTTCACGTAGAAAGTGTTTGCCCTTCAAGGATCAAGAAGGATGGGTCAGGGGCATCTGTTTTTCATTATATGACCTTAGACATTTAGCTTTTGATGCCATGAACATGTTTAACTGATAAAAATAGAAGTTACTTTTTAAAAAAATTATCAGTCCCTCTGAGAAAATAGTTTCATAACAGTCACAGTTGTAAAAGCCAAATGTGCACAATTTGAGGTGAGCCAGAGGATGCTGGGCCGGGAGGACATGGGGGATGGGGAGGGAGAAGAGAACCAATCATGGGAGTTGAGGTCCAGGCACTGCAGGACCAGCGCCTCAGAGGAGCATCTCCCTGGACCGCAGAGTATCCCTACATGCCATGTCTCAAAGACCATTGCCACTATCCCGGTAAGGGTGTAAATGAGGGTCGTGCGTATGTACAAAGGCTCTCTCCCTGGCCTGTCTTCATCAGGTTCCTCTGGGCCCTCTGCTCAACCCAGCCCCACTTGGGATTTCCTCTCGGTTTTGGAATATAGGTGAGGTTCGGTGGGGTGGAGTCTAGAGCCGGCGACCCAGAAAGAATTCTTAAGATGTCTTTGGTGCAAAATGGTGGTTTATTAAAGCCCGGCGACAGGACCCGTGGGCAGAAAGAGCTGCTGCTCCAGGGTTGTGAGGGGCGGCTGATGATATACTATGGGGTTGGGGGAGGTGAGGAAAAGGGAGGTTTCAAAAGGACTTTCATATGTTAAAGACTCACAGCATACTGGAGACCTTGCCATTGTCAAGTGAAGGTTGTTTTTCCCTCTAGCAAGGCATCAACATGAAGGTCGTTGGGAGCTTCCTGCAAGGAATGTTACATTCTGCCCAATTCAAGTATCTGCCAATGGGCTGCAGGTTATAAGGACATTTAATTGTATCTACATTTCCTTCTGGAAGCTAGGTTATTGATAGAAATGCTTTGTTCTTGTAAATTGCTAAGACTTGTGTAAACTGAGGAAGACTCCTGTCTTTCAGGGGGGTTGTGATCTCTATAAGTTAACTATTTGTGTGTCCTTTCCTTAGCTTTAGGGCAGCCAGGAGTGCCTGGGGAATGTCACATACACCCCATCTGGAGAGGGGGGTTGTGGGGTGTCAGCTTCTGCTTTGTCCTCAGCTTGCCTTCTGTCCCCTCAGCATTTGTAGAATCCATTTTGAACAAGAAAAATCACCTACCCTTGGTGTCTGACCAGCCTTAATATCTTATCACTCTAGCCTGCCTTCAGCAGGAATTATTTTGAGTAGGTCTAACAAGAATCCCCCTTGCCCCTGATGTCTCCTCTTAGTAACTTTCTATCCACTGACCCCCATCTGGCTCCTTGGATAAAAATCCCCACTTGTCCTTGTGGAGCCAGAGTTGAGGTCATTGTCTCTCAGCCACTGCAAGACCCCATTCAGTGGGTCCTGAATTGACCCACCTGGTGGCTCCCCATCCCCCCCCACCACCACCGCTTTATCATGCTTGAACAAGTGTCATTGAATAATTTTTCCCTAACAGTTAGAAAAATATTTTTTTCCTTAGGAATATGGAAAGAAAAGATCAATGTGAGAGTCTGCAGATCCTGATGATTTATCACACATGTACTGACTCTTACCTTTATACCCTCTTCCTTCTTCTAATGATGACAGCTGTCTGCTTGTGTGTGATAAAGCTCTTAGTGTTGTATGGGTAAGTTGGCAGAACTCAATCCACTGCTTTGATCTTTCTTCTCCAGAACAAAGAAGGATGTTGAATAATTCTGATGATCGTCTGCTATGTTCATTACAAATTTTTGCATCTAGACATAACTTCTAAGGAATAAAATAATCTCCATCCTGCTGCATATTTTGTTGTCCATAATTTGATAATGCATATGGAAAAAATAAGTTGACCGATATTGACTATCAGGAAGTGTAGGGTAAAAAGCAAGCTTGGACCTCCAACACCCTGCTTGGAATGTGGCTCCAGCATTTGTCATGTGACTCCTTCCATCACTTCTCAGGGTGTAGGTCTTACTGTCTGTAAAATAAGGTGGTTGGACTGTGATCTCTAAAATCTTTCCCACCCTAACATTCAGAGATCAAAAATTGAAATCTGGTACATGTTTTTCAAAATTTGGAACATTGGGTTCCATTCCTTGAGAATTAACTGTGGAAGTTTTGTAGGCTCCAAAAATAGCCAGTAGTTCATTATTCTGCTGGGGGCCTCCTTCTGCATATATTTTGATATTTCCCTACATGTAATGTAAAGACATGCTGACGAAGGGCACAGAGCCAGAGTTTCAATGTGTCATTCCATACAACTCTGACAAGAATATAAATTGCTTAATTTGGAAACAAGCAGTATTATCAACATTTTACTGTCCCTGCTACTGGAAGCCTGTTCCTTTCCTCCTTTGCATTTTGGCGTCCTACTTGGACCCGCTGCCAAATTATGACTTTCTTCTTGACTGTCTTTTTAATTCACATACTGGTTCAGTGATTTACATCTGCAGTCAGATTCCACATGACTGTTTTATCAATTCTCTAGTGAAAATTTCATAAAATGTGCCCCCACAGAGCACTAATTCCATGAAATATTAATCGACGTTTGAGAAAAAGTTTGATGGTTTCTTAAGTTTGAGAAAACACTGGATTAAACCATTAGACAGGCTTCTTTCACTCTCTTACTGGTGCTTTACTGTGCTGATGCTCAGTGAGGATCTTTAGGAGGAAGATGAGACTATGCACGGCTCCTGAAACACACACAGCCATGAAGCACTCTCTTGCTGAGCCATCTACTCAGACATGTTCCACGTCATGCATTTTGGAATTAACTGCTTTACTATGACACTCTTTCCAACGCCGTGACTGTCTTTGTATTTTTTCACTAAAGCATGACAAGCGTGGACTCTGTCAGAGTCAAGGAATATCTGTATTCTATGCATACTAGGTAGTCAAGGATATGGGTTAAATAATGAATCTAAGTGTGATCCAAAAATCTGACAAAGTTCCCACTTGGACTATAAAGCTATAGGTAAGGAAGAGGAGTAAGTAATCGGCAGTGTGGTCTTCCTCCCTGGCTCCAAGAACAGAAGTTAGTATTCTTGGCCTTCTGGTGCCATTTCACTCTACCCCCCATTCCAACAGCAAGAAAAAGCCCACAAAATTACGGTACATTTTGCTCCCTTTCAACTGGTGGTTAGAGTTCGTCAAATTACAGGCTAGAAATAGTTCTATAATTTTAAAAAACTCTAACCAAAGATAAAACTTGTAATAACAACAAATTTAACCATAGAAATACATGGTTCTAGCTAGAACATCTTGAAAAAAAAAAAACACACCAAACAGAAGCAATGTCAACAACCAGTTCATCATGTAGCTCAGGATAATCTCTGTTGGTTAGTAATGGTGAACGCTGTAAAGGAGGAAATAATTATGTCCGAGACAAGCAGCTGAACCCATTATTCTACGAGAAGTCAGAAATGTAGTTTGTTAGAGGTCACAAAAATATTTTGAAATTGTCCTTACATAGATAATTACTGATAGCACAAAAGACTAATGTGGTTGTCCTTCACAAATCTGTTTCATAAATTGAAGACTTGGGGGTGTGTGTGTGTGTGTCTACACGCACATGCACACATGCAGGAGGTGTGAAGGAGCATGACGGTGAAGAGCACTAGGTTCTTCCATAAGTGGCATTAAAGAAATCAAAGAAAATAAGAAAGAGGGAAGAGTGCAGGAGGTTTTGGCTCAGGACATAGCAAAAACAGATGTTCATTTCTTGACTAGAGATGTTATTTAGCATTAAAAATAACATTTCATAGCTAAAGTGTCATTTTTTTAAAAGATTTTATTTATTCATTCATGAGAGACAGAGGGATAGAGAGAGAGAGAGAGAGAGAGAGAAGCAGAGGGAGAAGCAGGCTCCCAAGGAGCAGGGAGCCCAATGCGGGACTCGATCCCAGGACCCTGGGATCACGACCTGAGCCGAAGGCAGATGCTTAACCATCTGAGCCACCCAGGCGCCCAGCTAAAGTGTCATTTTAATCCCATTAAAATTCCATGTTAGAAGATAAGCTTTCTTATCTGTAGATATGGAACAACAAAAAGTCTACATTTATTCTAAACCATCGAGAAAGAATTTGAGATGAAGCCAGCTTTCAGAATTACCTTGCTGTAGTCCAGTACACATTTATTAGCCAGGGTAACTCATGACTGGCTCAACCAAATTGGAATTGTATTGGCAAGGATTAAGGGGAGATGTTAAGTTTAGAATCATGCAGCACACATTTTATTTAAGAAAAGTGCTTATTAAAAGCTTTACAAATATATCTAAAGACTACAGAATTTATTATGTGAGCTGACAGAAGCTCTGCGTGTATTCCACTTGCCACTCAAGGGACAGAAAAATCTAAAAACGGGGAGAGTGCCTATGGAAAAGTTCCAAAATAGTATCATGACTAGGAAAATACAGTGAACTTTATGGAAGAATCCACTGCCTGGAAAGGATTTTAGAAGCGAGAAAATGGTCAGACAATAAACAAGAGGTATTCTGGTCAAACAGGATGACTCTGAATATAAACTGAGGAATGCACTAATTATTAGAAAAACAAGAAAATAAGCTATCTGAAGTGAAGCGGTCAAGAAGATCTGACAGGGCGCCTGGGTGGCTCAGTTGGTTAAGCGACTGCCTTCGGCTCGGGTCGTGATCCTGGAGTCCTGGGATCGAGTCCCACATCAGGCTCCCGGCTCAGCGGGGAGTCTGCTTCTCCCTCTGACCCTCTCCCGTCTCATGCTGTTTCTCTCTCTCTCTCAAATAAATAAATAAAATCTTTAAAAAAAAAAAATCTGACAAAGACTGAGGCAAAGGGAATATACAGTCTGAAGGGAAATGATAAGTAGTCCCAACATAATTGGAAGATAACCAGAGAGTTGGGTAAGTAACTTAAGCCAGAGAGTCATAATGTGTTTCAGACGAGTAGCTAAATATCCAGGTGGTATTTCAAAGGTTTGAGGCTAGTCAAGCACATTATTTACCATTTTTACAAAATGTTATTTCACAGAAGACTTGGGTTTCTTCCTTCTCTGAGATTACAGTTAAGTATCTCAGGAGATAAAAGTTTGTTAGCCCTTGCAGCTTATTCCTTCAATAATTGAATGACTCTAATGATGCATTCCAACCTTAAGATTCACTGAAGCTTTAGACAGGTATAGGCTCCTATGAGTCTCCCTCCTCCACAGCATACCTGCCAACAGGCAACTGACCACCCCCTCCTGAAATCCTCCAGTGAACGAGAAGTTACTTCTCACAGAATAACACGTTCCAAATCTTTGGGAAATGAAATAACTGATTCAAGTAAGGAGCATCAAGTAGAAATTGTCAAGGATGATGATATTTGCATGAGGTCCAATGATCCCCCCACGGATGACTGGGGAAATGAGAGGCCTGGATGTCACCACCTTAACCTACCGATCAGACAGCACTTCGAATAGCGGAGCCTACTTTCAATCATGCCTCCCAATGTGATGCGGTATTAAGTACACAGCACCATCTAAGAAAAATTCTTGCCCTATATCTGAATGCAATCAAAATCCTCTACCTAACTTCCAGTTTACAGGAAATCAAGTGATAAAAGAATTTCTGACCATTTCCTCACCACCATAAGGAAACAGACATCCAGAATGTGAGATATTGTACAAGATAACGGGTCTCATTTCTTCAAGCAGTCAACATCATGGGGAAAACAAAGTGGGGTGACTGTTCTGGCATAAAAGAGAATAAAATACATAATAACCAAATGCAACGTGTGACTCTTGATTAGCGCCTGGCTTGTGTTTTGTGCTTTGAGCTATAAAAGATATTTTGGGACTAGAAAAATTTAATGAGACTGCATATTAAACAATTAGAGAAGTATTTTTGTCTTAGATATAATAATGATTATTTTAATCAAATTAGAGGAGGTCTCTTATTTTTTTGGGGGGGAACCAATATGGCAAAAGGTTAAGTGCCCACTCTAAGAGGTGAGTGTATCAGTGATAATTATGAGATTCTCTGAATTTTTTGTTCATGAGAAAAGCTTGACAAGCCTTTTTTTCAATAAAGTAATCCTCATCTGCTTCCGTTTGTGTTCATCTAATCATGCTAATTCCGCCTCTTAGCTCTTGGCACCTGTGAGCACACGTCCTCCAATGTCTGCAGCTCTCTTTCCTGGGGCTCGGGCTGCATTTAAAGAGCTCAACCTTGACCCTCCGCTCTCTCCCGCTCTCCATTTCTCTACTTCCTTAGCTTCCGTTTGCTACTGAAACACCAAAGACTCTCAAACATAGACATTCTGGCCAGACCACTGATCTGAGGTAAATGGATCTGAATACTGCCAAAACAAAACAAAACCAAAACCAAAAAACTTTCTTACCTAAAGCACTGAACTTTATGGGAAAACCAAGATCTGAAATGACCTCTGAAGTCACAGCACATTCTTCTCTCTTATAAAATTCCCACCATCTTGGTTTAAAGGGAAAATGTTAATATGATGCAAATCTAATAAACTCTTGGCTGATTAAAAATGCCTGTAGAGTGATTGTTCCAGGTAAGTGAATGTTTTCATTAAATCAAGCTTCGACCACTTCTAAAACTACATTACCACACAGTCCTACTTAGTATACACAATGGGCCGGGCATAATTTAACTTCTGATTTTTTTTAATTCCTAAATTTAAAGCACCTTCATGTCAAAAACCATAAATATCTGTATACTGAGCATACTTGAGATTTCGACTATACCACAAATTTACATGACATAAGCAATTGAGTTGCATCTGTATTGCCTCTAGGACTCACTTGGAATTTATACAAACTTCAACATCCAGTTATCCGCATACATTTTAAAAAAAAAATCTTTTACACAAAAGTAAACCTGTCAGGGTAGACCCGATACTAAGCCTCTAGCTCCCCACAGAAGAGTAAAAATTCATAAACTGTTAAGAGGCTGAGAAGTAAACATCTAACGGGCAGAGATGTGGAAAATACACACGATTCAAGTTTCAAGAGCCAATGGTGAAACTTTTTCAGAGATCTTACCTGTAACCAAGTCTTCCATTGGCTTTAAGGAAAGCTCTGGAATAATAGGTGGTGTTTCTGTGGTGTTTCTAACGAGTTAAGGCAGGTATTTGCTTTTTGCCAAGAAGAGGAACAAGTCTCAACCAGAGAACTGTAGTTCGCCCTCATTCCATTCAGGTTAACTCTTTTTCACACCTTCTGTACTCCAGGACTCACAGAGGTGGTCCTTATACTATGGTATCACTTTCCCTAACAATACAGCATTGCCTTTGGCATCTGCATCTACCTGGATGACATATTAGAACATTTCTTCAAAGTCAGGGTGTCTGTTTACAACTAGGCACATGCTCATCACTTGTGTCTCTCTCAGCGGGTAATCATGACTCATCTAAGTTATGACTAGTGCAGGTAATGCCTTTCCTTAACCACATTCCTTGCTCGTTTATGCAAAAATTTCAGAAGTGAGTGAAAACCATTACTCTTGATTAACATGTGGTGCCAATTCACTAATTATCATAAACATGTTTATTATCATAAACTGTTACATACTCCCAAGTGATGTCTACTTTGCCTAACAATGGTCATATTTAAAGATCGGGTAATTATAAAAATTTGCCCAGATCACAGAAGCCTAGTGATTCCCCAACTAAAATGGATACCGTTTTTGCTGAATACCTAGGCAGATTCTGGAAAATAAATCAAACAAATTAAAACCAAAAACTTTATTTATAAAGATAAAGACAATGGTTTTGTTTTGTCTTCCCAAATTCCCTCCCGTTTTGTTTTTGGTTTGGTTTGGTTTGGTTTTTAAGTGTAAGGCCTTTTAGACATGGCACCAGTTAGATCAACTTCGTCAGAAAGTTCTGAAATCTTCATGTGTCTGATAAAAGCACTAGCTTCATCAGAGTTTCTGAAAGTTCAGGTTTGCAATTATCTAACATTAACAGAAATCCAAAGTAATAACTGAATCTCAACCATGAGTCAGAGAAATCAAACTTCTGGTGTCAAAACAATAATTTAATGGACAGACAAAATATTATCACAGTGAATAAAATATTGAAGCAGTGTCCTGTTTTCATTCAACAGCATAAAGAGTTTTTTGTTGCTTTACATTTAAAACCAAATTAATTTACTGGCAACCAAAAAAAAAAAAAGACTATCACAATATACAAAGAAAGACAAATTTAGCACTGCAGACATTATACAAATAAGCAAAATACACAGTACCCACATCCAAAGCTTTCTAGAAATCTCATCATATAACTCAATTTATTTGATGTTACATGTCAGACAAAATGAACATTTTTTAAAAACCTTATAAATATATAAATCCAAACCACAAAACACCTCCTAAACATTATATTTACTCTAAGTACAAATGGATTTTTGGAAACTGCATTCACAATGCTATCTAACCTAGATTTTATGAAATTATAAATGTATTTAGTTATAACTTGGGGCTTAAATTCATTGGACCACACCCCAGGTATGGATTCCTATCATACTCACCTTGGGCATACATATTCTCGAAGTCACGAGTTAGAAGATTAAAATCAAACTACTATTCTAAAAATAAGTGTCAATTCCTCCTGAATAAAGAAATTGGACTGGTCCACTGCAACTGTGTCACACAATAAATGCTTCATCACAAACAGGTCGAAGTCATCTTAGTAATGCCCTTTTTAATGGTAATAAATATTTTAATGTTAATCGTCAGTAATGGGTTTTAAGAACTGAAAAGCTTTTTTTTTTTTTTTTGCCCAGTTTCTGTGGACATTCTATTCCCTCAAACCTAAAATCTGCTAAACAATTTCTTCTCATAATATATACATTCAACTTCCCCTACGTCATGAAAAGGAGTTCATTAACTCAAGTCACACAGCTTAGGCTTTTATTTGAAATAAATTATGTAAGAACGTGACTCCATGCTAAAATGGACTTTAAAACAAGAGGAAGAGCAACACGTCAAGTTGAGCTCTGCCACCTCCATCTGACTGCCCTGAAGGGTCCTCTCAAGCAGCGCGGCAGCTCTGTGTGTTCCTTGCCCATCGCTTTGGCCAAGTGCAACCCCATTTTGCACAGAAGCCTAAACCATTATGTTCTGGTACAATTCAGCACAGTACAGCAAGAATACTTGGGTTCTCAGCACTTCCATCTGTGAGCTAGAACATCTCAATAATTATTTCTGGGTTTCCACTGCCACAATTTACCCCAAACTGTTATAGGATTAAGTTAAATAAGTCCCTAGTAGAATCTGAAATACAATGGGGGGGGGGGACAGAAATCCTCATATGCCTCTAACAATTAATTGAAGTAGAACCTCATCCAGGATAAGGGGTGGGGCTTGTTGAACAAGGTGGTTAACAAAACTCAACTAAACTGTTTGAGGACAAGACTCAAATGAAGATTTCCATGAACTGTAACTGCTCTGTGAGAATTTCAGAGAAGAGGGAGGAGAGAAGAAAATAAATATGGAGGAAAGGGGCTCAAAGACAAGTAGCCATATTCTGCCATGAAGTTTGCTTTGACGCAAATTCCGCAGTATGTTTAATTCTCTTCAGAAATGTGGCAAAACAGGTATTTAATTGAAACCACACAAGGGCACAAGGCCGAGTTTCCTCTTGGCGAAGGAGCATGTGCAGAAGGAAGAAGCACCTCAATGGAGCCCCAGACCACAGACAGTGGCCTTAACTTGCAAGAGAACACCTGAAGAAGATTCAGGGGACAGCCAACAATGGGGTGTGGGAGGGGGTGAGGGAGCAGTGTGGGAAGGGGTGCGGGGAGGGGGTGCAGAATGGGGGTGTGAGGAGGTGCAGGAGGGGGATGTGGGAGGGGGTGGAGGATGGGGGTGTGAGGGGGTACTGGAGGAGGCGTGAGGGAGGTGCAAGACGGGGGTTTGAGGGGTGCGGGAGGGGGGTGTGGGAGGGAGGTGGAGGACAGGGGAATGAGGGGGGTCCGGGAGCAGTGTGGGAAGGGGTGCGGGGAGGGGGGTGCAGGATGGGGGTGTGAGGAGGTGCTGGAGGGGGTGTGGGAGGTATGTGGAAGGGGGGTGGAGGACCAGGGTGTGAGGGGATGGGGGAAGGTGGTGCGGGAAGGGGGATGCAGGAGGAGGGTGCAAGAGGGGGGTATGAGGGGGTGCAGGAAGCGGGTGCAGGAGGTGTGTGGGAGGGAGATGTGGGAGGGGGAGCAGGGGAGGGACAGGTCACATTTTTCAAGTAGATGTGTCTTGGAACAGCTTTCCTCTTGTGTCCACCCTCCATCATAGATTATCGAGGATTAGAGGAACCAGTTCATCCGTAACCTGCCACAAAGACCCCTACTACAGCCCAACACACCTCCCCCCTAGTGCCTGTCCAGCAGGATGAAATGAAATCCCGCCCTTTCTGTGGTCAGACTCACAGGAAGAGCTCTATGAAGGCTTAGCTTATACATTTTTGCGTCTTTGCTAACACCTAAGTAGAAATGAACATTTTTTTTATGTCCAGCATACAGGAAAACCAATTGAGTCAAAATTTTGATGAAAAACAGACCACAAACATTTGGCCAATGGCTTTGTTAACGTCATGGACACTAAGTCACGGAGAATATAAAATAAATAAATGATAAATTACCTAACTTCAAGGATGACAATGTGTGTCAAATTTCTTAGTCTGCATATTAATTAAGAAGAAGGTGCCATACAGTCTAGAAATTCGTGACAAACGCACTGGCAGAACCCATACACCATGAGAATAACAAGGCTCGAAGGGACGAGGCTGACAAAGACGACCCCAAGGGTGACTTTCTTAGACACCAGTAAGTAGATCCCTAAGGGTAAGGAGCTGAAGTAGAGCAAACCTAGCAGCCAAACCAACACCCGGATAGACGTCTGGAAGAGTAGAGATGTACAGTTCCACACAGTCCAGTTGTGTGACACGGTGGTAACAGAGTCAAAACTCGCAGGCCTATAAAATTCCACCACGGGAGTGGAGCTCAGAGATGGGGAGCTCTCCCTCTGCACCTCCATGATGGTTATGACCAGGCAGTTGGAGGAAGTGTGAGAAGGACTGACGAGAGACGCCAGCCTCTTGGGTGTCAGCAGCAGCTCGGTAGGGTTTTCGGGCAGGCACTTCTTGCCTTTGCCTCCACAAGTCAAGTTTACCAGGATGTTGTTGTCATCGGGCAGGCTACTGACTTCATCATCTGGCAGGCAGGTCTCAAACCTACAGAAAGGACAGACAATGACGCCTTGCGGGGAGTCCCCAAAGTCGATGATCTTGTAGAGGCATTTGGCACAAACCCTGTGACAACACTCCAGCACTTTGGGTTTCCTCTGCTTCAGATTGTACCGATTATAACAGATCTTACACTCGAGCTCGTCAGAGACCTGAGCCTCTGCCGTGTCGTCTGGCGGCTGACTGGCCATCTTGAATCAAGTCTATGACCTCCCACCAGAGGAAACTCGCTGAAGAACGACTTCGATTAAGGCGTCCCTCTGAATATCACATCATCCAAATCAGGCGGTGATGCAAAAAGGCAGGACAGCTAGTGACAGAAACCAGAAATCTTCCAGGCATTTTCAGCTTCTACATTCACTCTGTCTCAAACACATATTTTAAAAGGCCACATGAAGGGTCTGCAAAGGAAAAAAAGAGATTCTAATGTAGTGAACAGTTCACTGAAATGTGCTTCATGGAATTTTCTGAGCTCCAGTCGTTAGAAGCAATAGGTTTAAAGGTTAGAGCCCCAGGACAGGAAAGTGTTGTCTCCATGCTTAGCTTTCTCAATCCACAAACACGATAGTAAAGGAGGAATTAAGATTCCTACTGGTGTAAACACATTCTAGAGCACCATGACTATGACAAAATATAGAGATTTTCTAAGACTAGTAACAAATTCTGGCCTCTCTGAAAATAAAATGGGTCACGTATCAGAAACAGATATATTTGCAATCAAATTCCATTCAATATAAACTGATTAATTCAGATTATCAACAGTATAAATATGTTATCTAAATGCCCTCAACAGTACTTAGGAATATACAAAAGAAGGAAATCTTAAGGATAAATTCACTAAGGAAGAATGAAGCAAATGACACCTGACAGCCAAGTCTAACTCTCAAAAAAGAGAACTAAACACACACAACACATGCACAGTCACATCTCCAAGCACAAAGAATTGAGCACGCGTGGCTATCAGGAAGAAGCACTCGATGTTCACCTACTTGCCTACTTCATTTCCTGTAAACTCTCTCTCTGTAGTGAACGGAAAGTATAATACAGTCAACAGTGCTTGCTGCTGGCCCTCAGGTGCTATCACTGGCTTTGGCCCAAAGGCTGAGGGTTGATTCCATGGGCATGGTCAGCCAATTATTAGTACTAATGAAGGGGGCAGCTGTATGGGATATCTCCACATCATCTGTATTTGGCTTTGATGTATGTGATTTTTTGGTAAAAGATTTGTCTTAAATTATGTTTTGCTTGGGAAAATATCAAAATGTATTTGAATTTCTGAGCACACCCCCAAGCACTGTAGTAGAAGGCTGCCATGGCAGTTCTGAGAAGTAGAGCAAAACTACGCTGGAATCAACTTTGCTGTGGGTCATCCTGCGTAACAGGGAAGAGGCGGTGGGTGGCTCAACTTGAAATACATGAAATTATGAATAGTTGGCTCATGAATACATATTACCTTCCTTTTTGTGACTTCTGCTAATTTTTTAATTGACTTCATATAATACAAGAATGCATAATGGATATCAGTTGCAAGACATTCCTGGTGGGAAAAGGAAGTTAATCATAAATAGAATCTCTAGTGTCAACGAAAACACATAGATAGGGTTTTTATTTTTTGAAGTTTTATTTATTTATTTATTTAATTTATTTGACAGAGAGAGCACAAGCAGGGGGAGTGGCAGGGAGAGGGAGAGGGAGAAGCAGACTCCCCGCTGAGCAGGGAGCTCGACGCAGGGCATGATCCCAGGACCCCAGGGTCATGACTTGAACCATAGGCAGATGTTTAACAACTGAGCCACCCAGGCACCTCTAGACAGGGTTTTTAAAATAGAGTTTATTGGGGTGTCAGAGTGGCTCAGTTGTTAAGCATCTGCCTTCAGTTCAGGTCATGATCCCAGGGTCCTGGGATTGAGCCCCGTATCGGGCTCCATGCTGAGCAGAGAGTCTGCTTCTCCCTCAGCCTGCCACTCTGCCTACTTGTGCTCTCTGTGTCAAATAAATAAATAAAATCTTAAAAAAATAAAATAGAGTTTATTATATATGAATGCATGTATTTCAGAACTGCTATCATAAGGTCAATTTCTGTATATCCACTCTTACACACACAGAGAAAGGATATACAGACACAGACATCCACTCTTCTGTGCCTTTTCCTTGTCCTGAATGTTTTCTTCATTCCTGATCCTGCTCATGAAACATGCGCCCATATGGTCACAAAATGTGACTGTATCTTGCCCACAATCCTACAAAGCTGGCTCCTTATTCTCCTGTGGATGAACATCTATCTCCAGGAGGGGAGTCAGGGACCAAGGTGTTCTATCCCTGCCACCATTCCCAGTCCTCACCGCTCTCACCGAACGGACCCGGGGCCTGGGCAGGTTACTGCAGATCCACTTCCTGGACAACTCCCACTCATCAGGCCTCCTGGTCACCACGTGCAGACCGAAGACCCATCCAAACGGAATGTTCTGTTCTTTTCCCTCTCTACCCGCCCACTCAGTCTTAATGCCTTCTCAAATCCAGGCGTACTGAAACTGATGGTAAGGGTAGAATTCACAGCAGCAATCGCCTCTACTACCATCAAAAGGACTGGTGTATGTGAAGGTGTGTAAAAAAGGAAAAGACAGTATGTAAACATATACATAAAGACATCTGGAAAAGAGACAGTAAAATATTCAGTGAAGATAAATAAGCAAAATTATATCAAAAGCATTGAAAGCTAGAATATGCATCTAGAAACACCAACAAAAGGCTTATGTGTAGGGGCGCCTGGGCGGCTCAGTTGGTTAGGCATCCAATGCTTGTCTTCGGCTCAGGTCATGATCTTGGGGTTGTGGGATTGAGCCCTAAGTTGAGCTGCATGCTCAGCAGGGAGTCTGCTCGAGATTCTTTCCCTCTGTCCCTCCCCCCATGTGCACACACTCATATGCACACTCTCCCTCTCTCTCCAATAAATAAATAAATCTTAAAAGAAAAAAAGACACCTACTTTAATTCTAAGACTAAGCCAGCAAACCCACTCCACCAGCATGAAATACTCCAAGTCCTGCCTGTGAGAGAGGCACTTCTGGGCAGGACTGGCTGACAGCCTTGAGCTCTGGTGCAGCCCTAGAAATGCAGCCAGCACAAGTGTTTCTCCCTGGAATGGCATAAAACAGCATGGTGATCGTTCCTCTCAGGAAGGCAGGGTACCAACTGCAAGAGTTCTTAAAAAATAAATACTTCATCTGTCTCATTGTGACTCTTAAGGTCCCTCACAGGATTCGATTAATAACCTAAAATCTGTAACTTCATACGGTTGCTGTGAGTCAGTTATCAAAAAGCTGTGCGTTCCCACCCTGCCTTTACTCCTGACAAAGGCTGTAGACAACAACTGTAATGTGGAGTCAATGAAGCAAGACCCAAAAGGGCACATACTCAATGATTCCACTTCTGGAAAGCTCAAAAACCAGGCAAAACTAAGCTGTGCAGATGTGAGTTTCGGTGGTGAAACTAAGATGAAAAGCCAGGAAGTTAGTAACATAAAAGTTGGGATCGCTGAGGACTTTGAGGGGGTGGAGCAAGCAGTGTGGGGAGGGCACCGGCTGACAGGCTGACTGCGCTCTGCTGCCTGACCTGGACGGTACTCAGGAGGGTTGAGTTGGTGATACACCATTGGGCGATACGTTTTTCTGTGTTATCTACCACAGTAAAACATTTTTTAAAAGTGTTATATATCACAGTAAAAAATAAAAAAAGAAGGGGAGGGAAGGAGGGGGAAAAGAAATCTCTGGCTAAATATTTTAGGTATTTTTTATAGCCCGAATTCTTCTGTCAGTAGGTATTTTGGATCAACTTATCATCTTTTCCTCTATGGTCTGTAATTCCATTTTTTTTTTTTTTACAAAATAGAAATGTCACTTATTAATCACGTAAATATCTAGGCACTACTGTAAGTCAATATTAAAATGGATGGATTCTCTTAAGATGAGCGCATCTGGCGCATGCATTCCTTGATGAGAGCAACTCCTAAAAGTCTGTCTCAGCAGGCACAGGGGAAAGAATCTGGCACACTGAAATTGCCTCAAAAATAAATACGTGTGATGAGTTGAGATGATGATGGATGTGTTAACTAATGTCATTGTGGTAAACATTTTGCAATACATTCAGGCAACAAATCATGTTGTACACCTTAGACTTACACAGTGTTATAAGTCAATTACATTTCAATAAAGCTGGGGAAAAATACAAAAGGTTTTCTTTTCCTGGAAAAATACATGTTCAAATATATGAAGTTGATATTCCTTATCACTTAACAGGCGTTAATCCTTTTGTGAAACATCTGGGGTAAGACTCTACGCATAAATAATTACCTATTATAAATCTTGGGGATATCAGACAAATGTTTACCTTCCCTGCCCTAAATGTAGGGTACTTACTGCTTGACTCAAATCCACTTCCTCCACTACTTAATTCCTTTCATATTAAAGACACAAACTTGGCTTATATTTGAAGCAAAGCCCTCCAGTGGACACCTGTTGTTTTTGTCTACCTGGTATCTTTTTCTTCTTTAGACTGAACTGCTCCCCCTTGTGCCACGTCTCTGGGGAAGTGCTCCCCACTCACTCAAGCCCTGTGGTTGTGCTTGCACTCTCTCCCACCCGCTACACCTCCCTTCTCTCCAAAGGTGTGACTCTGTGACCCAGGCCTGGCTCATCACAGGACTCCATCATTCCCCTGCTCACCGGCACTAGTCAGGGTGGGCAAGTGACTCAGGCCGAAGTCAATGCTCTTCCCAAGGACTTTGTTATGTGAAGCCAGGGGGAGGAGGAACATGCCAGGGGTCAAGGGAGGGAGCACAGCCCAGAAGAACATGTTTCAAGGAACTGTCATGCCATCAAGAGGGAGAACAAGAGAGAATCAAGCCAAAAATAAAAAGAGAAAAACAGGAAAGCAGAAAGCAGAGATATAGACAGACACGTGATGATCACCGCCCTGGGCCTGTGTGAAGGCTCCCAGGGGCCAATAAATTCCCTTTTTTGCTTATGCTAATTTTTTGGTTGGATTTCTTGTTTTTTTCTTTTTTTTAGTTGGATTTCTGCTACTTACTTACAACCCAAAGAGCCCTGGACACAGTTACCGTGTTGTCTCTGATTTGAGAATTTATGTTTTTAGCTAGGTTCCTCTTACTAGTACAGAAATTATAAATAATAAAATTGAATAAATGTACTTTAAAAATTTCATTTGTGTGTGTACATGCACGTATACATATTCAAATTTAATAAATATGCAAACATCATCATAAATGTCATTATTTATTAGTAGCGTGTGTGTATGTTTATTTGGTTAATGTCTCCTCCACACTCCCTCCACCCATACCAGCCTCTGTGCCTCCCTCTTCCCCCAGTAACACTTAGTAACTACCTGGTATGTTTCTTCCATATATATTTCCATGTACACATATTTAGCCATGTACATGTAATTATACACATAGAAGCACAATTTTTCCATTGTTTTCTGACTACTATGTAATACCCAGTTTTCTGCATCTTGCCTTTCCCATACAATAATGGCTCATGGAAACCTCTCAATTCAACTAGTAAGAGCCTTAAATTCCTTTTTTAATGAACACATATCTCACCACTTGGATATACTGTAATACAGCCAACAATTTCTCTCCTGGCAAACATTCATCTCTCCCCATTTCTCCCCAACACAAACATTACGGAGGAGCACAACCTTGTGACACCCTTACAGATGGGTGTTTTTATTTATTAAGAGACAAGGAGTGGAATTCTTGAGTCAAACAGATATTACCTCTGACCTCTGTCACAAGACTGCTCTCCAACAGTATAACACAGACTTTGACCACTAGTAACAGGAGGACTTTTATCCCCCCACAGCAATGGATGTTAGTGGACTATAAATTTTTGCCCATCTGAGGGGTGACAGACCATGATTTGGGCTGGAGTACCTTCTCACATATCAGCCTTCTGTGTTTGCGCCTCTCTTTTTTTTTTTTTTAAGATTTTATTTATTTATTCATGAGAGACAGAGAGAGAAGCAGAGGGAGAAGCAGGCTCCCAAGGAGCAGGGAGCCCGATGCGGAGCCCGATGCGGGACCCGATCCCAGGACTCTGGGATCATGACCTGAGCTGAAGGCAGACGCTTAACCATCTGAGCCACCCAGGCGCCCTGTTTGCTCCTGTCTTAACCACACCTTCTTATTTGGTTATTTTTGTATTGGATTGCTGGGCTTTTCTGGTCAGTTCGTAAACGTCGTCACGAAACATATTAAACTCTGTCCTCCGTATTGCAAACACTTGCTCAAATTTTACCATTTATTGGCTTTGCTTAATATCTTTTGAAATGCAGAATATCTTACTCTTTGGACAGTCATATGTTTATCCTTTCTCTTGTAGCTTCTAGGTCTCCAATCTTAATACTACTCCTAATATTGTATGTGTGGTTATTTTCTTACAAAGTTTGTCTTGCTTTATTTTTAACTTGTTTTCAGCTTTATATACAGTATATGATACAATCCTAATTTTATTTTCTTCCAAATTTGGACATTTATCTTTGGCAAGGAAATAACCCATTTCTTCTGGTTTTTCAAGTTCGTTGCCATAGCGTTGAATACAGTTATCTCTGCTGTCTTTTTTGATTCGTTCCTGCCTCTCTGATTACATGTTTATTCTCGTTTCTGGTCTCACAAATTTTTTACTCTTTATTTCCTAATCAAACACAAATCTTTGTATCTATTTTGTTGTTTCAAGGAACTGTTGTATTTGTCCTTTACATTATTTTTTGTTTTATTAACTTTGGCTTTTATCTTTATTTTTCCCTCTAATTTATGTTAGTTTTGTCATTCTTTTTTCTCGCTTCATAATAAGAGTATACTTTGTCTTTATTCTTAATGAAAACACCTAAAGGCTGTAAAAATTTCCACTAGCTACAGCTTTCACCGTGTTCTACAGCTTTTGCAATAAACTGTGCTCCTTTGATTGATTTCTAGATATCCTGTAAATTGACTTTTGTTTTCTCCTTTGATGCTAGGGTTGAAAAGAATGTTTTTAAGTTTCCAAATAGTAAAGGTTCTTTTTACTACCTCCTGTTATTTATTTCTAATATTACTGGATTCTGATCAGATAACAGGGTCTATAAAAATCCTTATTCCTTTGAATTTGCTAAGGTCATCCTTGTGATCAAGTTTTGTAAGTGATCCAGAAAACGAATGTTCTGTACTGAAGGGATCTAAAGTGTCACATATCCACTGAATCCATTTTTATTTATTCAATTTCTCCATCTCAGGGTTCTATACAAGGTTAATACAGGTTGAGACAAGCAAGAGATGTTTATTAAAGTGTCTCATAACTATATTTGCATTTCTAATACTTTTGCTTTATAGATTTAGTGGCTATGTTATCCTATATATACAGGTTCATTTACCTCCCTCATAAACTGTGCCTTTTAAAAAGTATTATGTAATGTCTTTCCTTATCCTACTTATGTCATTAACTTAAATACTACCTGTATAACCCTCATATTGCTAGTTCTTCTGACTCTCTGTCTTTGCCTGGGATCTTGGTCCATCCTTTTATGTTGGCTTTCTATCACTTTGTTTCAAGTGTTTTTATATAAACACCAGGTAACTGGGTTTTGCTTATTAACTCAGTCTAATAGTATCAAATGTTTCATCGGGAAAATTCAGTTCATTTTCATTTCGTTAAAAATTAGGTGATGGCATCTCTGATTCTAACAGAGCAGCAAATTTCTTTTACCCTACAGGGAAATGGCAGCTTGCGTATGTATGTGGCTTTTAGGCTGCTGATTTTCTGTCTCCATGGTCTACAGAAGTTACTCTACCATCTCTAGCACACTGTGTCATCCATGAGAAATCGGGGGCTGATCTGATACTTCTTAATGGTAGGTAATTTGGGGGCACCTGAGTGGCTTAGTCAGTTAAGCGTCTGCCTTCAGCTCAGGTCACAATCCCAGAGTCCTGGGATCGAGCCCCGCATTGGGCTCCTTGCTCAGCGGGGAGTCTGCTTCTCATCTCCCTCTGCCCCTGCTCATGTGCGCGCGTGCTCTCTCTCTCTCTCTCTCAATCTCTCAAATAATTTTTTTTAAAAAATTTAAAAAATGGTAGGTAATTTGTTCTTTATGCCTGGAAGCTTCCAAGATTTTGCTTTTTATTCGTAAGAGTACAAGCACTTTCCTAGTATCTACAGAGATTTTTTTTTTCATAAATCTTGGCTGGAACTTAATGAGCCATTTGAATTTATAGACTCAAGTCCTGATTTTTAAGCTCAGAAAATTTGTTTCTTGTATTTATTTAATTACCGCCTTTCCTCCATCCGTTTCTTTTCCTCCTTCTGGCTTTCCTGTTACTCACATGTTCTATTTCCTAGACCCCTTTTCGCCTGTGATTTCCATCCTTTTATATTTTTGTTCTGTGCTTTCAGATTCTTCCACTTGACTTACCAGGCTACTAATTCAAGCCTCAGGAATGATCATCACCTCCTTTAATTCATTTACTGAACCACTTGATTGAAAAATCACACATTTCATCTCGAGGAAGTCTTTTTGTACTGCATTTAAATCTCCTTATGTGCTCTTACTATTTTTTGTCAGGTTGTCATCTGTCTCCAGCTGCTGCTCTATGGCATTAACCACGTGTTCTATCTGTTCTCATAGACTGTCTTCTCTTTGGCAGTGGTGCCATTCCTGGTGCCATTACTTCTCTTTGTCCTATCACTGGGGCTCAGGTCTGACTGTTGGAGGACCCATGTGGCTCCACTTCTATAAGTAGTGGGAGCACGGTGGTCTCTATTCCTGTACAGCACCTCCTCCTGTAGCAGTATGACAGTGGGCAGGCACCAGGGCCATGCCAAGACACCAGGAGGGAAGACTTTATGCTCCAGAGCCTCCTCAGACTCTCCCAGCCTCCCAAACAGGAGGACTCAGCCCAAGTGTTCGTTTTCTCCTTGGTCTCTTACAGGACACACACACACACACACACACACACACACACACACACACAGATACAATGGAGCGAGATTTTTCAATCCCTCAACCTCTGTGGATCAAGCTCTATATCGTATCCCATGCATTCTGACCCTCCCCCAGGACTCATCAGATGCCCATCTTTATTGCCAGCCCAGCCCAGCCCAGGAAGAAAGCCCCCCCCGTTCCCTTTCACCCTCAACTTCCACGCAGCTCAAGGCTTCACTGCACTGAGTGCTCAGCTGGCTCCAGGAATGGTCTGGGTCGGGAGAGGCAAAGGAGAATTGAGAATGGCAGGATAGTGAGCCATTTTACCTAGCTACCTCCCCAGAATCCTCAACCAACTATAATTCCTGGATTTCTTTTTCAAATACTTATCCAGTTGGGAAATGTGGGAGTTTGTGATAAAAGCTTCATTGGGGGGAAACATGGCAGTCCTCATAATGTTCAGTGACTACTCTGTAAAGATACTGATATTTATCTCTAAGTTCATAACGATTTTTGAAATTCAGTTTTTAAAAAACTTTGTCCTTCTGCATATTCTTTCGTTTTCTTTCTTCTATAGCAAACCCCAAGAACACATAAACTTGACACCCAAGAGTATCAGAATCCTTTTTTTCTTTGGCTATCTCGCCAAAATAATACCTCTCAAGGTCTACTTTTTATTTCAGAGACTTGTATTAGCACATACCAGTTATATCAAAAAGCCACTAGATAAGAATTATTCATATTTTTCTATTTCAAATATTCATATATACTTTTAAAAACTTAAGACTATTTGTGGTCTTTCCTGTTTGGGTCTTGGGCTATTTTGGGTCTTCTTCCCCGACTTTTAGTGATATAACACTTCCATTTCAATTTTAAATTTATTAGTAGACCATTTTACTTAACTATCCTTTGCCCTTCCCCTATCACGTGTAGTAGATTGCACACAAATAGGGTTGTAATAATTCTCCACAGCCCTTTGCAAAGTGACTTTTCCTTCATCTCAATAGGTGGCGGAATCTGCTTCCCTACCCCTGAAATCTAGGCTGGCCTTTTGACTTGCTTTGACTAACAAAGTTGAGTGACTTTGTGAGAGTTCTGAACCCTGACCTCGGGGTGCCTTGTGGCTTCTGCTCTTGCCCTCTTGGACACTGGGATGGCATGTGAAGAAGCCCAGGCTCGTCTCCTAAAGATGAGAAGCTCAGACAAAAGCCAGCACCAACACCAACATCAGTCATGTGAATGAGACCATCATCAAGCAACCAGCCTCTGTTGAACTGCCAGGGATTATAGCCATGTGAATGACCCCAAGACAGATCAGCTGAAGAATCATCCCTACTGAACCCAGTAGAATATATTGATTCACAGAATCATAAGTAAAATGGCTGTTATATTAAGCCACCATGTTTTGAAGTGGTTTGCTTTACAATAATAAACAACATGTCATGCGAAACTATCCCTTTCTGACCTAATTCAAAACTAATCTCTGTCTAAAGAAATTATTTTCCTCATTTATCATGGCCATCACTCCTACCTTGAAGATTTACTTTCTTATGTACTCTGAAGCTGCCTAACCCTGCAGCTCTGGCAATTTTTGTTTGTGTTAGAAAATTCTTGGTCAAAATATAGTTCTTGTATTTTTTCTATATATAAACTTTTATAATTTTTATTACCATAGTTTCTGGTAATTAGTCTATGTGCTGTGGAAGCAAGCACATAGTTTCTGTTAATTAAAAGAATCTCTCTAAGAAGCTCAAAAATTTTAGAAATATTGCATAACCTTCCCAACAGTGAAGGGCATTTATAATCCCCATTTAATAGATGTGTAAAGGCCCATAGAAGGTAACTGGTTTCTCCAAGATTCCATAAGTCAGGACAAAGGAAGCTCAAAAAATAAGCTGTCACTGTGATCTTATTTTTGGCCTATCCAGGGCTCTATTCTATGTATCACTCTACTGTCTGTACAAGTTAATTTTCTATGTCTCAGGGTGAGTTGAGGTTCTTCAAAGTCTTTCACATACAGGTTTCATTTAGCCTGAATCATGCTCCCAGAGTCCATCAACCATTTTAATTTGGCACCAACAGGACAAGTTATATTTTCTCCCCTCATGAAACAGCAACAACTGCCAGGTTTCAACTCATTTCCTGGATCCTCCTCCCATCCTGGAAAATAAACATTATTAACATTGCTTTCTCCATGATGAGTCAAGATATTTTAAAGGGCTCTCTAATAAAAAAAAAAAAAAACCTGATACAAACTAAGGTATCATCATTTCCATGATCTATGGTTTCTGTTTTTAGAGTTGGTGCTAACGATTCGCTTCTGCCTTTAATTTCTTCTTTTGCAAAAGGAGCCTCGAACTCCAAACACTGTCATTTCATGAGCATTGCTTTTTATGACAGCCTAAATTCTTTGACTAATAATTATATCCCCCAACATACAGGAAAGATTTGGGCACTAGAACACCATTCTTCTTTGTGAATGATCAAGGGAGAACATTGGTTTTGGAGTTTTTTTAAAAATATATTTATTTAGGGGCACCTGGGTGGCTCAGTCATTAAGTGTCTGCCTTCAGCTCAGGTCATGATCCCAGGGTCCCAGGATCGAGCCTTGCATCGGGCTCCCTGCTCCATGGGAAGCCTGCTTCTCCCTCTCCCAACCCCCCTGCTTGTGTTCCCTCTCTCGCTGTGTCTCTCTCTGTCAAATAAATAAAATCTTTAAAAAAATATGGATATACATTTATTTACTTGAGAGAGAGAGACCGAGAGAGGGAAACAAGCAGACTCCCCGATGAGCGCAGAGCCTGACATGGGTTTCAATCCCAGGACCCTGAGATCATGACCTGAGCCAAAATCAGGAGTTGGACGCTTAACCGAATGAGCCACCCAGGCACCCCAAAAACATTGCTTTTTAGACTCAGCTACTGACAAATGACACACCCTTGCCATCCATCTCGCTAATGCCAAATCTCTCATTCACAAAAACCAAATCTTAGTGTCTGTGGTACTTGAATCTCAAATTAAGCTGAAACCATACATGCGGCATCTACCTTTAAGAAAGTCCAGTTTTGAGGCATCTGGGTGGCTCAGTTAAGTGACTGCCTTTGGCTCAGATCATGATCCCAGGGTTCTGGGATTGAGCCCCACGTGGGGCTCCCTGCTCGGGGGGAAGCCCACTTCTCCCTCTCCCCCTACCATTTCCCCTGCTTGTGCTCTCTCTCTCTCTCAAATAAAAAAAAAAAAAATCTTTTTAAAAAAAGTCCAGTTCTTTCATCTAGAGATTTGTAACTTGGCTTCCAGTTAAAGTTTGAAAAACTCTCGTTATCATTAATAATTACGAATCACCAAAATGTTGGTCTCAGCCCCAGTTATAGTTCTCCCTTGGGAAACATTAGCAATATTTGAACTTTCTTAAGTTCAGGTTTTTGCTATTACGGCTTTTCATTAAAAACAATCTTTTTTGTTCTAATAAAAGGCTATACCTTAGAAAACCCTAAAAGGATAGGCTCAACAGATAGCAAGCACTCATTCTTAAAGGATCAACAGCTGACTCTAAATGAATTTAACCTGCAACACCAATAACCCTTAATGGTTGTTTAGTGGCATACTGAGAATTCCAGAAACTTCCCTCAAAGATTAAAACTCTTATTTTACCCCTCCTCCAAGACCAAGCAATTTAATTTGATAGAGAATCATAATCTGTTGGAATACAGCCAAATTAATAATCTAGAATTCCAGGCAATTAATTTTGGATAAGAAGCTACTATTTATACATATGGAGAGATTAATGATGCATTCTTTGATGCTTAAAATCTTATGATGCTAGGGTTTTAAACCAATGAATGTCCAGCAACAAGGGGGGAAAATAGGTACTCCTCACCCTATGCATAGTTACCCACATTTGCAACCTCAGGGCCCTGGATGTACAGGAGCATGACCATCACTTTCAGGCAGTCTGAAATGGAAACACATAGGGATCTGGAATCAGGAGACCTGTATTTGCGGGCTGGCTCTGATATTGACTGGTTATGTGATTTTGAGCTAAGAGATCAAGAACACTGCCTCACAAGGTTGTCATGAGGATTCAATGAAATCATACAGGCATAAATATCCTGCAAAAATAAGCACTATATGGGTGCTATAAGAAATTTAGAAATAATGTACCCGTTGATATTTTTAAAGTACTGCAGTCTTCTAAACTGGTGGTACATAGAAGACTCCACATTGAATGCAGTACCAAAAGAGACACAGGTTTTGTCTCTAGATAGAGCACACTGCAAGTAAAGCATAATCTTTTGCAATTTTTCAATTCATAATATGAATTCATCACTACCTGATGAATTAAAAGAAAAATTTCATTATGTTTTTCTTATTTATTCTATCTACATGAGGCATTAACAGATAATGAAGAAGTCTTATAAGTTTAGATTGTTTGCTTTGTACCTTCCTCTTTACTTGGAAGGGGCAAAGATATGATTTAAGAAGATCAAGGGTTATTAGGAATACAGGCTGCAAATTACATTATTAAAAGTGACTGAATCCTTTCCCATTAAACAGATCTCTTTGCTATTAATGCCTTCCTCCATAATTTCCATTGGCCAAGGCTTTAATAAAACTCTCTAACCATATCAAGAAAGAATAAAATATCTAAAGAAACTAACATTTGTACCATTTCTACAATTTCAAACTTAGGGGGAAGTAGCTTAATTATTGCGATGCCAATTCCAGCAAATGAAACTAATATTACACACACACACACACACACACACACACACACACACACACAAATATTCCTTCTTCTTCCAAACCAATGTAACTACCTTTCTCTAGGAAGACAGAATATATCTACTTGTCAAAAAACAATACAGTTATGCTCCAGAAACCATTTTGAAAATCAAAGACTTTTGATATATTTTTATCAGTGTATTAGTACAATTACTAATTGTATACTAGTATACATTTACAATGTATACTATATTATATTATAATGTACAATTAGTACAAATACTAATTGTAATTACTAATTACTAATACAACTAAAGTTGTATCAACTGCTATGGAAACTCACTCAAAAGAGCAACAGTTGGGTTTAATTCTTGATAGACTCATGATCTAGCTCTCTCTTGTCACTGTCTCCTTCATTTAATCATTCAACAAGTATTCTCCTCAGGCCTATTTTGTGTCAGGCTAGATGCCAGATGCTGGGGATGCAAAGACAAATAGGGTGAAATTTCTGAAAGCGGAAACCGATTATAAAAATGGATCCTTTTCTGTCCTCATCTTATTTCACCTCTCAAGAGCTTTCTACCCAAAGACCACCCCCTTCCTCCTGAAACCCTCTCTTCTCATTGCTTCCGTGATTGAAGCACTGGTCTCAGTGCTCTCTGCCAGTTCCTCTTCTCTCAAATCTCTAAACGTTGGAGCATCCTAGCACTTGGCCTTGAGCCACTGTTCTTCTCTGTTTGCAATCTCTCCCTTGGATTGTCTCATCTACTCCAACAGCTTTAAGTACCATCTGACAACTCCCCCCAGTTTTATATCTGCAGCTCATACCTTTCTTCTGGGTTCCAGACTGCCTACTGAACACCACCACCTGTATTCTTACAAATATTTCAAACTTGGGGCGCTTGGGTAGTGCAGTCGGTTAAGCATCCAAGTCCTGACTTCGCCCAGGTCATGATCTCAGGGTCATGAGATTGAGCCCCGCGTGGAGCCCAGTCAGGATGGAGGCTGCTTGACTTTCTCGCTCTCCCTTTGCCCCTCCCCACCCGCCACTTTCACACTCTTTCTCTCTCTCCAAAAGAAATAAATCTTTAAAAACATATATTTCAAATTTAACCTAAGTCTAAGACCCGTCTTAGTTTTCATCTCTGACTCCCACCCAACACAGTTTTCCCATCATGACAAAAAGGCACCACCATTCTCTCGGTTTTTCAGCCAAAATGACTCCAACTAGGAGTCATCTTTGATTCTACACGGTGTCTCATCCTCACATCCAATCTATTAGCAAGTCAAGTCAATTCTGCTTCCAAAGCATGTCTCTCATCTTCCACCTTCATGTGACCTTCGACCTTGTCCACTATAACACTGCCTCCTAACTATTCTTCCCACTTCCAAGCTTGCCCCACTACAAACTGTTTTCCTTACAATAGCCAAAAGTGAGTTTCCAAAAATATAAATTAGATTGTATCTATTTCGTATTCCATTGTTTTCCGCTAAGTACAGGTTAAAATCCAAACTCCATACAGCAAGGCACTACGGTGTGGCCCCTGCCTTCTGTCCAGTCCCACCTTGAACCACTGTCCACACTGCCTTCCTGTCACATAAGCCTTTGTTAAGTTCCGTGAACAGTCCAAGCTCTTTTCTACTTTAGGCTACGTCCTTGATGTGAATTGTCCTTGCCAAGCTCATTCTCCTTTACAGATCTCAACTTCAGTATAAAGTCTTCAAGGAGCACCTGCCTAATTACCTCATTTTTTAAAATTCCTTGCCATTGGGACGCCTGGGTGGCTCAGTCGGTTAAGCGTCTGCCTTCGGCTCAGGTCATGATCCCAGGGTCCTGGGATTGAGTCCTGCATCGGGCTCACTGCTCAGCGGGGAGCCTGCTTCCCCTCTCCCTCTGCCTGCCACCCTCCCTGCTTGTGCTCTCTCCCTCTCTCTCTGACAAATAAATAAATAAACAAAATCTTAAAAAAAATCAAAATTCCTTACCATTTATTTTCTATCATAGCACCATTTTCTTTCTTCAACAACCTTCCACAAGCGCAATTTAACTAATTTGTTTGTCTGCCCTCAATCTCCACTACTGGAACGTAATTTCTAAGAATACAAGAGCCTTTGATACATTGTTTATCACTATAGCACAAGCACCTATCAGAAGCCAGCCCAGAGTAACTACCTGCCAAATAAATAAATATACTGAATGATCTCCAAGATTCCTCTGCTCTCCATCCATCCATGATAGTGTACCACACCCTCCAGAGGATGTGACAAAGTCAGCACTTTGTCTTGACGGTCCTGAATGCCATACATTTTTAACCTAGATTTTTAAATTATAAATCTAGGGGTGCTTGGGTGGCTCAGTCAGTTGGGCAACTGCCCTCGGCTCTGGTCATGATCTCAGGGTCCTGGTATCGAGCCCCGCATTGGGCTCCCTGCTCCGCGGGAAGTCTGCTTCTCCCTCTCCCACTCCCCCTGCTTGTGTTCCCTCTCTCACTGCGTCTCTGTCAAATAAATAAAAGCTTTAAAATAAATAAATAATAAATCTAATACCCCATCATTTCCACAAAGAAATATTGAATCTGATCAGCTGAACTTCCCAAAAATCTTTAACTATAAAATATGTATGTCAAAATATTCATAAATCATAGTATCTGGGAAGCCTTTAATATATGTTGAACAAATGAATGAATTCCTTTATCTTCACCACTGAAAATCTGCAGTTTTCATACATATTTGTCTGCTGTCAGCATCAGGTGTAGGCTCAAAGATATGCATTAGTAGCAGTTATAGGATACAAATCCTTTAGGACTGTTGCTCTGTAAATGTCCGGACAGCAACCTGACAAGGTATATGTTGTCTTTAAGACTTTATCATTTTCTCTAAATGTATCTTTATATACTTAGGAAAACAGTCATCATTACTATATCTAAATACAGCTTTCTCAAAATTATTATAGACAACAAAAGCTAGAAAGATGTTATTTTTATAATATTACTCTAAAATAAGAACAAAGTGACAAAAATATTTTTCCATTTCATCTTTCCCCAAAGCGTTTTGCTCACTTCCCATAATTCTAAAGGATCTATCATCTCTTCCCCAGCATTAATAAAAATGTTTAAAATACCTCCTGAAAGGGAATATATTTACAGTTACCAAAGTCCAACTGCACTCTGACTCAGCAAAATGAGAACAATCCAGTTAATGAAATGCTTCAATTAATAAGGGGAAAAAAGGTTTATAAAGGGGAAAATATCACTTTCTAAATCCTACCACATTTGCTGTATGTCTTAATTCAAGATTGGCAAGGAGAAGCAGAACTATAGTTAGATTTTATTGCATTTATTTGCCCTGAATGGCGTTTCTCAATAGGCTTTTCAGACTCAATCTTAATGACTATATCACCCCGCCACACGGCTACATAATGCATTACTGATTGACATACACTTGACGGTGAAGATTAGGGTACAGTGAAAAGCTGCAATTTTTTTTTGATGAAATAAAAGTGATAGTTGTACAGGAAAAGAAGCACACTGTTAGGGAAGATAGTTTTATATTTATTACATATTAAGGTTAAGCAACTGTGTTGTGTGACAGACATATTAAACACTCATATTCTCAAAAGGCAAACCCAGAAGAGCACGGCTTTCTTATCAGCCCAGAAAATAATTGGCTTAGGGAAGCTTTTAAGTTATGAAAAAAATAAATTACTCTTTATTTTATGGTTGAGAGAAAAATACAGCTCAGCTGCTGGCATCCCTGAAGGTGGTCAGAATGAGTCTGGAAAATCTTCACGGAAAGGAGGGAAATGTGTAGTGGGACAAGAAATGTTAAATACAGAAGTAATGTCATAGAGTAGTCTGAAGCAAAGGACAGCCAGCAGAGACTGGGCCAACGCAGACAGGATGTAATGGAAGAGAAAAATAAACAGCTATTCACAAGAGTGCCGTGTGAAATGAGGAAGCAAAAGAAAGCAAGGATGCATGCAACCATGAAGTGAATGCTTAGTCTCAGAGATGAGAGGCTTAGAGAAGGATAGATTAAGACCCCTAAAAAGAAAGATCACAGTGCACTCAGGGAAAGAGAAGTCCCCCAACATCCCTCCTACCTATTCTTCCAATAAAACCCACAGCTGGGCCCACCTTACCACAACCTGGTTGATACTAACTTTATCAACCTTTCTAATAAAGCCAAACTCAACTTAAAACAGTCAAAGATGGACTGTCTGTATGCCAAGTGTATCCCTTATATAACTGCTGAAATTGAGAAACTGGGGCAGAAGTATCGAGTGGCTCTAAGGATTGTCAAGGATCCAAGATGTGAACGATTACCATGCACACACAAAGGAAGCAGATGACTGCTTAGTATAGGGAGTAACTCAACACGAGTGTTATACTGTGGCCACAGCTGACTGGGATCTTAAGGGAAGGATCCGGAAGATCCCTGGAGTTCCCATCATGGACATTTCTAACCATAGGTACAACACTGAGCAGATGCCAATTGATTATGGAGCCCCTCGGTTCTAATTCTTAATAGAGTTCCTCTGCCTTCTTTTACCAACTTTTCCTGTTACCAATTCTTACAGCATTATGCTATAGCATGAATTATTATTCCACTTACTCATTTGCTTTGTTATGAGCTGAGTATGGTTAAATAGACTCACTTTCTGATGTTGTTTTGAAACTGGTATTTTGTATCATTTTAAAATTTGTTGCATCTTTTCATAAATCAGATGACTGCCACAAATAAAATTAAATTAAATTAAAATAAATAACTACTGAGAGATAACTTTCAGAAAGCTTTAAACCCATCTTCAAATCAAGAAATCAATCCCATTTGCAACTGCACCAAAAACAATAAGATACCTAGGAATAAATCTAACTGGAGAGGTAAAAGATCTGTACTCTGAAAACCATTGAACACTTATGAAATAAATTGAAGAGGACACAAAGAAATTGAAAAGCATTTGATGCTCATGGATTAGAAAAACAAACACTGTTAAAATGTCTATACGACCCAAAGCAATCTACACACTTAATGCAATCCCTATCAAAATACCACCAGCATTTTTCACAGAGCAAGAACAAGCCTAAAATTTGTATGGAACCACAAAAGACCCCAAATAGCCAAAGCAATCTTGAAAAAGAAAAACAAAACTGGAGGCATCACAATTCCAGACTTCAAGTTACATTACAAAGCTGTCGTCATCAAGACAATATGGTACTGGCACAAAAACAGACACGTAGATCAATGGAACAGAATAGACAACTCAGGTATAGACCCACAACTATATGGTCAACTAATCTTTGACAAAGTAGGAAAGAATATCCAGTGGAAAAAAGACAGTCTTTTCAACAAAGTGTTGGGAAAACCGGACAGCAACATGCAGAAGAATGAAACTAGACCACCTTCTTACACCATACAAAAGAATAAATTCAAAATGGATGAAAGACCAAACTGTGACAAAGGAAACCATCAAAGTCCTAGAGAAAAAAAAAAAAACAGAAAGCACCTGTGTTCTAAGAAGTAAGCAACTTCTTACTAGACATGTCGCCAGAGGCAAGGGAAACAAAAGCAAAAATGAACCATTTGGACTTCATCAAGATAAAAAGCTTCTGCACAGTGAAAGAAACCATCAACAAAACTAAAAGGCAGCCTACGGAATGGGAGAAGATATATGCAAACGACGTATCTGATAGTTAGTATCCAAAACATATAAAGAACTTATCAAACTCAACACCCAAAAAATAAATAATCCAGTTAAGAAATGGGCAGAAGACAGGAATAGATACTTTTCCAAAAAAGACATCCCGATGGCCAACAGACACATGAAAAGATGCTCAACATCACCCATCATCAGGGAAATGCAAAGCAAAACCACAATGAGATACCACCTCACACCTGTCAGAACGGCTAAAATTAACACACAAGAAACAAGAGGTGTTGGCGAGGATGCGGAGAAAGGGGAACCCTCTTGCACTGTTGGTGGGAACGCAAACTGGGGCAGCCACTCTGGAAAACAGTATGGAGGTTCCCCAAAAAGTTAAAAATAGAACTACCCTATGATCCAGCAACTGTACTACTAGGTATTTACCCAAAGAAGACAAAAATATTAATTCAAAGGGATACATGCACCCCGATGTTCACAGCAGCATTCTCAACTACAGCCAAACTATGGAGAGAGCCCAAATGTCCATCAAATGATGAATGAATAAATAAGATGCTATGTGTATATATATAATGAATATTACTCAGCCATCAAAAAGAATGAAATCTTGCCATTTGCAACAACATGGATAGAGCTAGAGAATATTATGCTAAGTGAAATAAGCCAGTCAGAGAAAGACAAATACCATATGATACCACTCATATGTGGAATTTAAGGAAAAAAACAGAAGAACATATGGGAGGGGGGTAAGGAGAGAAGGAAATAAACCATAAGAGACTCTTAACAATAGAGAACAAACTGAGGGTTGAAGGAGGTGGGTGGGGGCGGGACTAGCTGGGGGATGGGGATGAAGGAGGGCACTCATTATGATGAGCTCTGGGTGTTGTATGTAAGTGATGAACCAATGAATTCTACTCCAGAAACCAATTTTGCACTGCATGTTAACCACCTAAAATATAAATTAAAAAAAAAAAAAACCACAAAAATAAAATAAACCCATCTTCAAAATCTTTTCACTGATCAACCAGTAGCCAGGGGCTCCATGAGTGACACAAGTACATTTAAAAGGTATCTCAAGGGTGCCTGGGTGGCTCAGTTGGTTAAGCGACTGCCTTCGGCTCAGGTCATAATCCTGGAGTCCCGGGATCGAGTCCCGCATCGGGCTCTCTGCTCAGCAGGGAGTCTGCTTCTCCCTCTGACCCTCTCCTGTCTCATGCTCTCTCTCTCTATCTCATTCTCTCTCTCAAATAAATAAATAAAATCTTTAAAAAAATAAAATAAAATAAAATAAAAGGTATCTCAAGAACATGAGGTGCTCCCTTCCCTTGGATTTTATTTTTATGTGTTAGAAAAAGTCAAAGTTGAAACATCTTATATTCCACAACAAATACAGAAATAGAAACATCAGAGCTCAGCGTGAGACACAGAGTTCCAAAAGTCATCTGCATGTGGGGGGTAACTGAAATCACGTAAATAAGAGTGGCAAACCCACGAGCTTCCCCAGGAAGTTAGAGTAACTTAGAAAGGGAAATGCTGAGGATATATAAACAAGATCTGGGAACACTGTTAATGGGCTGGGAAAAGAGAAGAGAGGAAAAGAATCATCAAGAAGATGAGAAGGAAAAAAAGAAAAAAGGTCATCTGTAAATCCAAGGAAAGAAAGGGTGAAGGGAAGTGTCAGAGCAGCAAGCCTGCCAATTGGACAAACAATGAGAGGAGTCCACACATGACCATAAACATCTAAGGAGATGGGTCTGGGGTGAAAGTTTGGCCAGGGCAGAGAGAAAACGATGCATTTGAAGAGCTGAAGTAACGGAGAAAAGAAGCGAGGAAGAACATTATCAGAGCCAACTGAGCTAAGTGAAATATGGCCTGATGTATATCAAGAGAGAGTTTTTTGGTATGTACCAAAACTTGAGCTCTTCAAATATGCCCGTTTTTCCCCCACGTGGCACTAATGAGAAAACATATGGCATGAAATCTAATTTCACATTGTAGGCTAATGAAATAATGCTGCATTCTGAACTCTTAAATGTCAGTCTGGCTCCACACCAGGTGACCTTGTCATGCTAAAAGCCAGTCTATTAACCGAGCTCCAAATACGTAAAACTGCACAAAAGAATCTGATTTCTGAGTTTAACAGACAGTAAATGTTTTCCTTACCTAACAAAACTGAAAACTGTAGCATCCTGGGCGGGACAGCGGCAGAAAGAGGCCCCTGCCTTGTTGGCTAATAAGCAGCAGGAAGGGCCGCTCTGCGGCAGCCGGGGGGCGCACACACACCGGGCGTTTGCCTTCCTGATGCGAGCCTGCCCCAGCGCCTACACTGGCCGGCGGCCTGGCCAAAGCCTGCAGGCTTGGGCCATCCACACCGCAGCTCCGTCCTGAGCACCAGAGCGCCACATCAATGCAACAATCGGACAGACGGAGGGCTGGCTCTTGGCAGGCCACCCCCTCCAGGGAACTGCTCCGCAGACGACAGAAGGAACCACGACCCCAATCTTCCCGAGGAAGAAGGCCTATTTACTTAGCCTGGAGCTTCAGCCTGAGGCACAGGCTTCAAGCTTCCCACACCTCTGGAGGGAGGCTCAGCAAACCCAGGGAACGGAAGCCGGGAGACACCATCCTCGCGCAGCCCTGGGGCCTTCCTACAGCTTCGAACTGTAGCCCCACAGGACTGTATGTACTTGCATACTTAAGAGCTGCTGCCTGAGGGTCTGGCTCCCAGTCGGCCTGGAACTAGGTGTTAAACAAGATTCGTCCCCTTGATCACGGGCAGATCTGGATACGTCCACATCAGTGAGGCCAATCAGGACGTTTAGACAGTCACAAAGGTTTGAAAGACAACCAGGAGCTAGGGCAGGTTTGAACAAGAAGGATCATCCCCTACACAAGGCCACTCCTTCAGGACTGGGAGAGGCAGCTACCGGTTAGACCTAATACACAGAAACAAACACAGAGAGTCCAGCAAAATGAAGAAATAGAGAAACACGTTCTGAACTAAAGAACAAGACAAAACCTCAGAAAAAGACCTTAATGATACAGAGATTAAGAAATCTACCTGATAATTCAAAATGATGGTCCATAAAGATGCTCGCTGAACTTGGGAGAATGCATGAACACAATGAGAACTTCAACAAAAAGACGGAAAACATAGAAAAGTACCAAATGGAGGTCACAGAGCTGAAGAACAGAGTAAATGAACTGAAAAATACACTAGAGGGGTTCAATGGAAGGCTGGACGAGGCAGAAAGATCTATCAGTGCGTGCTAGAGGATAAAGCAATGGAACTCACCCACACAGAGCAACAAAAAGAAAAAAGAATTTTTAAAAACGAAGATAACTTAAGGCATCTCTGCAACAACATCAGGTGGAATAACAGTCAAATATCGGAGTCCCAGGAAAAGAAAAGAAAAAGGGGCAGAAAACGTACTTGAAGAAATAAAATCTCACTGGAAAAGGTAAATATATAGTAAAGGTAGTATATTAATGATGTATAAAGTTACTACACAGGTTAAAAGACAAAATTAGTATAATTAACTAAAACTACGATAATTAGTTAAGGGTTCCATAAAATAAAAAGATGTGAAAAAAGACATCAAAAGTATGGTAGAGGGAGTAAAATGTAGAGTTTGGCAGTGTTCAAATTTCAGTTGAACTCAAAGCAGACTGTTGTATGCCTAGGAAGTTATAAGTGAACTTTACCGTAAACCACAAAGCAAAAACTTATAGTAAATACACAAAAGAAAAAATGGGAAAGAAACTGAAATGTAATAGTAAAGGAAGTCATCAAACTACAAGGGAAGAGAGAAGAAAGGAACAGAGAGGAACTACACAAACAGCCAGAAAACAATTAACAAGATGGCAATAAGCATATGCCTATCAATAATTATTTTAAATAATAAAAATGGACTAAATTTTCCAACCAAAAAACATGGAGTGGCTAAATGAATAATAAAACTAGATCCATCTGCCTATGAGAGACTCACTTCAGAAGTAAGGGCACACACTGCCAAGACTAATTCATGAAGAAACAGAAAATCTGTATAGAACAATTACTAGTAAGGAGATTGAATCAATAATCAAAAAACCTCAAAAACAAAAGTCCAAGGCCAGATGGCTTCAATAATGAACTCTACTAAACATTCAAAGATTTAATACCTATCCTTCTCAAATTCTTCCAAAAAACCGATGAGGAGGGAAAGCTTCCAAACTCATTTTATGAGGTCAGCATACCAAAACCAGACAAGGGTACCACACACACACACACACACACACACACACACACACACACACACAATTACTGGTCAATATCCCTAATGAACATAATGCAAAAATTCTCAACAAAATACTAGCAAACTGAACTCAACAATACATTAATAGATCATATGCCATAATCAAGTGGGATTTACTCCAGCAAAGCAAGGTCAACACCTGTGAATCAATGTGATATGCCACATTAACAAAATTAAAGATAAATATCACATAAAGATAAATATCACATAATCATCTCAATAGATACAGAAAAAACACTTGACAAAGTTCAACACTGATTTACAATAAAAACTCTTATGTTTTTATTGTAATAAAACTATGGAAGGACAGTAAATGCCTAAGGCCATATATGACAAAACCACAGCTAGTATCACAATTCTGAAAAGCTGAAAGCTTATCCTCTAAGATTATGAACAAAAGAAGCCATTATTCCCACTGTTATTCACCATGGTGTTCAAAGTCCTAGCCACAACAATTAAGTAAGAAAAAGAAATAAAAGGCATACAAATTGTAAAGGAAGAAGTAAAACTGTCACTATTCGTAGTGATGACATGGCACTATAGATAGAAAACTAGAGATGCCGTCAAAAAAACTGTTAGAATAAATGAATTCAGTAAGGTTGCAGGATAAAAAAATTAATATACAAATATGTATTGCATTTCTATACACTAATAATGAACTATCAGAAAATGAAATCAAGAAAACAATCCCATTTACAATCACATCAAAAAGAACAGAGAGCCCATAAATAAACCTGCGTTTATATGGACAATTAATTTGTGACAAAGAAGGCAAGAATATATAATATGTAAAGGACAGTGTCTTCAACAAATGACATTAGGAAAACCAGACCACTACATGCAAAAGAATGAAACTGGGCCACTATGTTATACCATACCAAAATCAACTCAAAATAGATTAAAGACTGGAATGTAAGACCCGAAACCATAAAATTCCTAGAATAAAACCTAGGCAGCAAGCTCCCTGACATTGGTCTTATGCTGTTTTTCTTAAGATCTGGCCCCAAAGGCAAGAAAAAGGCAAGCAAACATAAATGAGACTACATCAAACTAAAAAACTTCCGCATAGTGAAGGAAACCATCAACAAAATGAAAAGGCAACCTACTGAATGAGAGAAGATATTTGCAAATCATGTATCTGATAAGGGGTTAATATCCAAAATATATTTTAAAAAAAACCTGTGACCTAATAACGAAAACAAAACAAAAAAGCCTGAAGAATCTAATTTAGAAATGGGCAGAAGCTCTGAATAGAAATTTTTCCAAAGAAGACATACAGATGGGTAACAGACACATGAAAAGATGCTCAATATCACCAATCATCAGGGAAATGCAAATCAAAACCACAATAAGATGTCACCTCACACCTGTCAAAATGGCTAGTATCATAAAGACAAGAAATACCAAGTGCTGGCGAGGATGTGGAGAAAATGGAATCCTTGTGCACTGTTGGTGGGAATGTAAATTGGTGCAGCCATTATGGAAAACAGTATGGAGGTTCTTCAAAAAATTAAAAATAGAGCTACCATATGATCCAGCAATTCCACTACCGGATATCTAGCTGAAAAAAAAAATGAAAACACCAATTCAAAAAGATGCGTGCATTCTTATGTTCACTGTAGCATTATTTACAATAGCCAAGATATGGAAACAATCTATGTGCCTATCCATAGATGAATGAATAAAGATACGAGATATATATAGATAGAGATAGAGATAGTGGAACACTACTCAGCCATAAAAAAGAATGATATTTTACCATTTGTAACGACATGGATAGACCTTGAGGGAATTTGCTAAGTGAAATAAGACAGACAAAAACCTACATGATTTCACTTATATTGGAATCTAAAAAATAAAAACAAATAAAACAAAACAAATCCCAGACTCATAGATACAGAGAGAGGTGGCTGGAGAGGGGAAAGGTGTTGAGGATAGGGGTGAATTCAACAACACTGTATTAACTTGCAAGATGACAGACAGTAACAAGACTTGTAGTGACCATTTTTGCAATGGACACAAATGTCAAATCACTCTGTTGTACACCTGAAACTAATATAATACTGTATGTCAATTATACCGCAATTAAAAAAAACCTACAACTGAGACATTCTGCCCCGGAGCTAATAGTACCTCCAAAGTTCCACATGACGGCAATGTGACTACCAAGAGACACCAGTGATAGGGTTCTCCTGGGTGTCTACAGGGCCTAAGTCTAGGAAGACTGAAATATCCAATATGCTTAATATCCATAATTTCATGATGATACTTAAACCAAAATGATCACCTCTGGAAGATGCTGAGAAACCAACTCCTTATTCTGAAAATAGATAAAGGGAAAGACTCAAGCCTTTATCCTGCCTTTCCTTTACAAACAGTTCCTTAGAGTAATCAATAATTGACGAGGTGAAATTCTTCTTTACAGATGCACTTCAATTAATAAACAAAGAATGATAGAATTATTATATTATTTTGCAACCCCTAATGAAATAATTGGTTGTAGGTCAGGGGTTGGCAAATAATGGCTAGCGGGCCAAATCTAAGATGGTAAATAAAGTTTCATAGGAACACGGCCATGCCCATCATTTACATTTGCCTAAAGCTGCAGGCCCACTGCAATGACAGAGACCATATGGTCTGCAAAGCTGAAAATAGTCACTACCCAGCCCTTTATAGAAAAAGTCTGCTAATGCCTGATCTTGACGATAATTATCAATGGTTGCTAAAACCATTAGGCAAGATGCAGATGAGAATATTTATAATGGAGGGCTCAGGCTGACAATACCTGTGCTCACTGGTCAAAATTCACCCCACAAAGGTGAGGGACAAGGTATTATGTGCCCCCGATGCCAGGCATTAGAAAGCACATACCCTACCTCTGAAGTCTTCTTGCCAAAAAATTAAAAATCTGCTCAAACCTCTGGTTCTAATTACCAGTTTACAGGAAATACAGCAAATAGAAAAATAAACTACACCATGGGGATACAATTAGTAAAAACTCATACTGTGGGAAATTCTACAGGCAAAGGATCTGGCTTCTTCAATAAATAAATTGCAAGGAAGAGTAAAAGGTGAACCTAAAGATTAAGAAGTCCTAAGAGATCTGAACCGACAAATATACGGGCAATTAATCTTTGAAAAAGCAGGAAAGAATACCCAAAGGAACAAAGTCTCTTCAACAAATGGTGTTGGGAAAACCAGACAGCAACATGCAGAAGAATGAAACTGGACCACTTTCTTACACCCTATACAAAAATAGATGCAAAATGGATTAAAGACTCTAAACGTGAGACATGAAACCATAAAAATCCTAGAGGAAAACACAGGCCATAGGACATCAGCTGCAGCACATTCTTTCTAGATAGGTGTCCTGCTGCAAGGGAAATAAAAGCAAAAATAAACTATTGGGACTTCATCAAAATAAAAAGCTTGTGCACAGTGAAGGAAAAAATCAACAAAACTAAAAGGCAGCCTATGGAATGGGAGAAGATATTTGCAAATGACGTATCTGATAAAGCATTAGTATCCAAAACATATAGAGAATTTAATAAAACTCAACACCCAAAAAACAAGTAATCCAATTAAAAAATGAGAAGACATGAATAGACATTTTCCCGAAGAAGACATACAGGTGGCCACAGACACATGAAAAGATGCTCAACATCACTCATCATCAGGGAAATGTAAATCCAAACCACAATGAAATATCACCTCACACCTTTCAGAATGGCTAGTATCATAAAGACAAGAAATACCAAGTGCTGGCAAGGATGCGGTGAAAGAGGAATCTACGTGCACTGCTGGTGGGAATACAAACTGGTGCAGCCACTCTGGAAATCATTATGCAGGTTCCTTAAAAAGTTAAAAATAGAACTACCCTACGATCCAGCAATTATACTACTAGGAATTTACCCAAAGAAGACAAAAATACTAATTCAAAGGGATACATGCCCCTTGATGTTTACAGCAGCATTATCTACAATAGCCAAGATACAGAAATGGCCCATGGGGCCATCAACTGATGAATGGACAAAGAAGAGGTGGTATCTATATATAATGGAATATTACTCAGCCATCAAAAAGAATGAGTTCTTGCCATTTGCAACAACATGGATGGAGCCAGAGAGTATAATGCTAAGTGAAATAAGCCAGTCAGAGAAAGACAAATACCGTATGATTTCATTCATATGTGGAATTGAAGAAACAAAACAAACACACAACGGGAAAAAAGGAGAGAGAGAGACGCAAACCAAGAACCGGACCCTTCGCTATAGAGAACACGCTGATGGTCACCAGAGGGGAGGTGCGTGGGGGGAAGGGCTAAATAGGTGATGGGGATTAAGGAGGGCACTTGTGATTCGCATCAGGTGTTCTACGGAAGTGTCGAATCACTATATTGTACACCTGAAACGAGTATTACACTGTATGTTAACTAACTGGAATTTAAATAAAAACTCAAAAGAGGCGAGCCTAGGTGGCTCAGTCAGTCTGAGCCTGCCTTTCACTCAGGTCGTGATCTCAGGGTCCTGGGATCGAGCCCCGAGGCAGTCTCCCTGCTCAGCCGGGAGCCTGCTTCTCCCTCTGCCTCTGCCCCTCCCTGCAGCTTGTTCTCGCTCGCTCTCTCACTCTCTTTCTCCAATAAATAAAATCTTTATAAAAAAAAAAAAAAAGCTTGAAAGAAAAAAAAAGTCCTAAGAGATTTATCAACTAAATCATGTGCAGTTCTTATTTGGATTCTGATTCTCCCATACCAACTGGACAAAAAATTTACAAGACAATGGAAAATCTGAATACTAATCTGATATTTGATAGCAGTAAGAACTACTGTGCTGCTTCCTGGTGTGTTAACAGAGCTGTGATTAGACTCTTTAAAAAGGCAAGTCTCTTTACTGTTTTAAAGACACATACTAATGTAGTCACAGATGACATAATATGGCATCTGGGCTTTGTGTAAAGCAATCCAGTAGGGAGTGGACAGATAAATGAAGCGAGATTGGCCATATGTTATCGTAATTAGTAAAGAGGGATTCATTCTGCCATGTTTTCTACTTTTGAGTATGTTTCAGCTTTTGCATAATAAAAAGATAAATTAATACAATTAACAAAGCTGTCTTTACCTCCAACATGTGTGTTCGTGGATATTTTGTTTCTCCCCCTGTCCATCCACCATGTAGATCTGTTCATACCAAATATTTACTGAATACTTACTCTGTCATGGCCCCTCTGGTAGGTGCCGGCAACGGTCTTGTCTTCAAAGGATCTACAATGTAGAGGCGGAAGCCAGTGAGAAACTCAGCTATTATATGACTGAGGATTAAATGCTACAAGAGAGGGACCCAAAGCGTGCGAGGGGAACAAAGCAAAGGAGGAAGGAGCTACAGGTTTCTGTGTTCCTCTTTCCTACCTCTCAATATTATTTTGTAAGAGTTAGCCTATACTGATTCTCCAGTTTCTTCTCCTAAGGAATAAACAGACTGCCTTTCTGAGTGGCCCTGACTTACCAGAGGTTTCGAATCCCTCTTCCATGACTCCATGAAAGCGAAAGACTGGATTCTACCTCCACCTCATTCCCGGCAGGCCCTTAACACCCGTGGTGATGGACTCTCACAACCCCAAACTCCTACCTCTGCTCACTGCTGTCCTAACTCAGTCATGCTCACTGGTCATTAACAACCACACACACACACACACACACACACACACACACACACACACTCACACGCAGTGCAGTGCTAACCCCTCTTTTCACATCTTCACTAGTAACTCACCGGTCCGCTGTGTGACTGAACGGTATGAAGAGTCCCCACATCCAGGGATCCCCTGGTATCACCAGAACGAAAGGGACACCAAAGGGGCAGAGGAAAAAGTGGGATTACATCAAACTGAAAAGCTCCCACACCGCAAAGAAACAACAGAGTGAAAGGCAACCTACAGAATGGGAGACAACGTTGGCCAACCATGTATCTGATAAGGAGTTAATATGCAAAATATATTAGGAACTCCTATGACTCAATAGCAAAAAACTAATAACCTAAAAAAATAAGCTAAGGATTCAAATAGACACATTCCCAAAGAAGATAACAGGTATGTGAAAAAATGTTCAGGGTTACTAATCAAGGAAAAGCAAATCCAAACCACAATATCACTTCACACCTGTCAGGTTGCAAGTATCAAAAATCAGAAAACATCAAGTGTTGACAAGGATGTGAAGAAATCGGCATCCCTGCATACTGCTGGAAGGAATGCAAAATGGCACAGCCACTATGAAAAACATGATGGAGGCTCCTCAGAAAGTTAAAAATAGAACTAGCTGGGTGGCACAGTCAGTTAAACATTTGACTCTTGGTTTCGGTTCAGGTCATGATCTCAGGGTCGTGAAATCGAGCCCCACATGGGGCTCCACGCTCACCACAGAGTCGGCTTGGGATTCCCTTTTTCCCCTGTCTTTCTGCCCCTCCTGCTCATGTGCTTGCATGCTCTCTCTCTCTCTCAAATAAATAACCTTAAAAAAAAAAAAAAATACCCAGAACTACCATATTATCCAGCAATCCCGCTTCTGGGAATTCATCCAGAATTGAAATCAAGATCTTGAAGGGATATTAGCACCCTCTGTTCACTACAGTACTATTCACAAGAGCCAAGATATAGAAACCACCTAAATGTGTATCAACAGATGAATGGATAAAGAGGCATACAGAGAGAGAGAGTAGAATACTATTCAGCCGCCAAAAAAAGGAAATTCTACCATTTTCAACACCGTGGATGAACCTTCAGGACACTCTACGACGTGAGATAGACCACATTATAGTAAGTGAAATAAACCAATCACAGAAAGGCAATTCTGCATGATTCCACTTATATAAAGTCAAATTCACAGAATCAGAGTGGAATAGTAAGGAGAGGGGAAATCAGTTACCAATCAACGGGCATATGTTAGGTGAGCAAGTGAGTTCTAGAAATCTGAACACTGAACATCCAGTCAACAATATGGCATTGTACGCTTAAAAAGTCGTAAAGAGGGTGGAACTCGTGGTAAGTGTTCTTACTACAATTTTTCTAGAGGGCTACTTTAGCACGCGCGCGCACACACGCACACGCGCGCACGCACACACGCACACACACAAAGCAGAGGAAAATTGTCAGGATGAAATTCAGGCACGGCAATGACACAGGGAAAACAACAAGGGAAAAAAAAAAAAAAACCCAATTTACTGTTTAATACCCCAAACAGCATAAATTAATGTTTTGACAGAAGTAAGAGAAGTGGTATTACTTCAATCTTTGAAAATTTTAAAACACTGTAATGGACATATTTAGGCAACAATTTGTAAAGGTTTTTTAGAGCTGTGTTGTTTTGTTATCATTGTCATATTGCTCTTCCTTTATTTTTGCCAAAACTGTAGTGGGGGCTGGGGGAGGGGGTCGCTCAAAAGAGACTTAGGGGATTCAGGCACAACTGTCTGACACAGAGAGCTCTTCGAAGTCACCTGACGGGGCTGCCGGGGAAACAGCTGAGTCACTGTCCCCTCCACCAACAGGCAATTTCGCCCCCTGAGGTTATTTTCTAACAGAATGCAGTGACCACAGCGTGGCAGTTTGACCTTGGATAAATACCTCCTGTGATAATGACATCTTAGGGTAAATCCCCAAATTGGGCCACAATAATTTTTGGTTAAGCCAATCCCAGCTTTCTCTAATGAGCAAGCCCTGGGATCCTGGGGAAATCACTTAACCTTTTTTGGGTCATGGCTTTTTCATCTGAGGAATTAAGATTCTGGGCTGGATGGCTATGGAGACCCTCTTATCCCAGCACTGCCGGGATCTGTGATTAGGAGCAGCTTTTCCTTATGTACTGGGGCGTTCGCAGTAATTCCAATGACTACTGAGAGCATTTATATCTCGGTAAAGCAAAGCACTAGTAACCCTCTTACTTTCTCACTCAGTGTTTGTCAAGCCTAAATTTTCTTCTTAGGACTTGGTACACAGTAAACAGCTTACCAGTGCCAACTGTTATTACTGTAAGTTATTTCCAAGAAAAGCAGGTTGCTATGTAATGCTAAAATACACATTAACAAGCAGGTATTCTAATGTACGGGCACTCTGAAGTCAAGTGACTCTGGGTCTGAACACCAACTCCAGCAATCCCTAACGAGATGACCTTGATCGTGCTACTTAAAATGTCTGAGCCTCCGTCTCGTGATTTAATGTGGAGATAGTACTGACCTCACAGGGTTATGAGGATTAGGTAAAAATAACAGATGTCACGTGCCTGGCTAAAACAAACATTAGTTCGTTCTCCCCTAGCTGGTACTGGACATTAAATTCTAGGTATCCCTGATTTATACCTCCTTTTTGGTCTCATCTTACATTTCCATTCATAAAACACCCTTGTTGCCCTGTGTCGTTGACAAAGACTCTCTCCTTGACCGAGCTTTGTTCAGACTCACTCTGAGACCTCTCCTCAATCAGGCCTCAACCTTGGTCTAGGAAAACTGCAACCTCCAGCACAAATGATTTCATCCTCCACCCTAAGAGACTTAAATAATCACCAGCACAGTTTCTATCAGCCCAAGGCCGTGCTCCTAGAATGAGGACCTCGGGTCCCTAAACCATCTGCCTGAGAAAGCTCACAGCTGCCAGAGAATTTACTGTTTTTTCTGGCCAAAGCCTGATGATGGGCCACTGACCTCCCTTTTCTGAGAGTGCTTACTTTAAAAAGCTTGCACCTATAAATTCCCCTACTGCCCTCTTTGAGATGTTAATCTCCTACCACCCGAAATGTCTCCTTAAGGACCAAGATGCCACCTCTTTGAAATGCAAGCATCCAGGGAGGTAGCTCTCCTGCCCCCCCATTTCTGTGGGAGGGTAACAGCCTAACTGGGATGGGCACCTTGCTCCAATTTGCAAAACTACTTCCTGTCCTAAAGAGATGAGAAATTCGTTCCTCCTCCAGATGAGTGCCAATGAACAAACCCTGATGGCCTAACCATACAGACCAAACCCTCTTAAAGACTTTTTGGTACCTTTCCTTATGGGCACCCCAGGATGGAAAAGGCCTCTCCCCTTTTGTACACTGAAGTCTCTCTCCCCTACTGCAGTAGAACTGACTAAAATCTGTCCCTACCATTTTTAACAGGGGTCTGGTACAAAATTTTTCTTGGACATGATTGACCCAGCCAGTGTTTATGGAATACCTCCAACATGGCAGGTACCGTGATGTCTAACAATGAGCACAATGCTGTCACCTTCCTCATAGGGCTCACAATCTACTACAGGGACAGAAATACATGCAAGATCCAGCAGTTTTGAGGCAGGGAGAGAAGTGAGGGCAGCGCACCCTTCTCTCACCCTCTCCACATTCATTTATTCCATAGTACAACTTACTGCCTGGAAAACGTTCTATTTCTGGGTCTCCATCAAGGAAACATGGACTTGTTTTTTGGAGAATTAGACTAAATCTAAGGATTTCAAAAAAAGAGAACAGGGAAAGGATTTTCATATGTTCCTAGAAAGTTGCTCCTTTATCTATTTTTTTATTCTCCAGTGTACTATACATATCCATAAACTTAATACCTTGAACAAAAACAAAATTTATTTTAAAATGTTATAGCCTCAACTTTTGAGCTTCTATTAATTCAAAATCAATGGCTATCAAAAACACATCCTTAAGATCATTAGAGTTCATCGTAATAGTGGTTGTTTACTACAGGGGTATACAGAAAAACAGCACCTAACATATTTAGGTTATTAATTTAGAGTTAATAATTAAAGTTTATCCAGCCCTGTATGAGATACCAGAATAGGTAAATGTAATTTCTGTGGACTTAGTAACTTTTTTGAAAACTTTTTTTTTTTTTTTGGAGCAGTTTAAGGTTCATAGTGAAATTGAGAGGAAGGTACAGATTTCCCATATACTCCCTGCCTCTATACATGCATAGACCCCACATTATCAACATCCCCCACCAGAGTGGTATAACTGACACAATTAATGAATCTTACCTAATAATTTTTTTTAAGATTTTATTTATTTGTTTGACAGAGAGAGACACAGCGAGAGAGGGAACACAAGCAGGGGGAGTGGGAGAGGGAGAAGCAGGCTTCCTGCTGAGCATGGAGCCCGACGTGGGACTCAAACCCAGGACCCTGGGATCATGACCTGAGCCAAAGGCAGACACTTAATGATTGAGCCACCCAGGAGCCCCTTACCTAATAATTTTTAAAAGCTACTATCAAGACTGATTTTTACCTTCATAATGTAATGAAAGGTATTAAATCCTAAAGAAACTGGAATTAAAAATTAAGCATTCTATGTCATTTTGCTAAAGAACTAAAAAAAAAATTGACATTAATGAGTTAAGCTAAATATCTGTGTCCTCCTAATAATAAATTCAAATAAAGTTGGTCTTAATATTCCACAAATTACAAACAAAGATCTACACTAAAAGTCATTATCAAGGGGTACCTGGGTGGCTTAGTAGGTTGAGCGCCTGTCTTCAGCTCAGGTCATGATCTCAGGGTCCTGGGATCGAGTCCCACATCAGGCTCCTTGCTCAGGCAGGGAGCCAGCTTCTCCCTCTCCCTCTGCCTGCCATTCCCCCTGCTTGTGCTGTGTGTGTGTGTGTGTGTGTGTGTGTGTGTGTGTCAAATAAACAAAATCCTTTTTTAAAAAAGTCATTATAAAATGTTTGTAAAATTGCTTTATATATTTAATTGACTTTACTGTAAGAAAAAATAAAGAATTAACTGGTTCAAGAAAAAATATTCAAAAGACCAATATTATAATAACACTGCAAGTCAGTTTATCTTTTTATGCAAAAAAGTTTAGTCTCTTAGCTATTAATCAATATTGAATAGAAGTTCCCTAGTTCAAAATCTACAAGATAACTTTTTAACTTTTCTGCCTACTCTTTGTATCTTGAAGAGACACTCTTTGATGATTCTAAGGAAAGACCCTAATCTAGAGAAAAATATTCAATGGTCACATCTCTTTGTCAATGTAGGTCAAATAAAGTAATGATGCTAAAGAATGCTTTTGGAGATCCACTTCCATAAAGGAAGTTGTTTAGATCAGACCAATCCTCCATGAAGAAACGCTGAATAAAATTTACAAAAACAAAAAACTATTCAAGTTTTCCAACAGCAACCAAAGCAACCAGGACTTGGCAGAGCGAGACCCTGGAGAGAAGAGAAATGCACTGAGCTGAGCCTGACCTTCTCTGCCACTTTTGATCATCAAGGCATCTGCCAATTTCTTTGCACACTCAGGGGCCAGGAGGCCAGGAAGAAAGCAGCACCTCAAAAATTCTGGCTTACTGAGCTACGCTCAGAAATAAAAGTTCAGGTTTACCAAAGTAGATGGGACTGGAGGAGCCAAGATCCCCCCAAAAAGGGAAGGGCAAAAAACAAAGACCAACATTGAACATAACATTTCCCTTCAAGTTTCCAAAACTGCGTAACAGGAGAGGCCAAAAAACCTAAGAGAAAGTGGCACGCATGAAGTTAAAACACTAAGCAGAGTTTCTGGTAGATTTGTAGGGTCCGGGAAAAAGAAAGCGGAGCTCGGGGTCACCAAAGAGGAGGGCCCCAGTAAACACCTCAGGTTTGCCATTGGGATCTCTAAAAGGTTATGCCCTCGGAATGAAGGAAAGCCAAGAGTAAAACATCCCTCAAAGGGAACAAAACTCGGAATGAGAGCTTTTTCAATTCCCGACTAAATAAAAATAGGCTACCCCCACCCTGTCTTCCAGAAGAAAGATAACACCATCCGGGGTTTCCACAATGTTTTCAAATACACTATCTGACGTTCTATCCCAAACATCACGCGTGTTAGAGGGTAAGGCCAAATGCCTAAAACCCGGGGTGGGAGGCGGACAAGAGAAGGGGACCCACTGGTGATTCAAACAGCGAAGTTCTCGGATACGGACATGAACTATGATGGACACGTTCAAGAAAACAGATGACAAGCGAAGGATTTCACCGGAGAACTGTAATCTGTTTTAAACAGGAAAAAGAAAGTAAGTATCAAATAAAGACTGTAAATCTCCAAGATACAGTAACTGGAACAGACTCACGTGGGCAGGAGGGAGTGAGGAAGCTGATACATCCTCTCCCCATAAAGCAACTATAAAGCTGCTCAAAACTGTCAAAGATAATCATTTCAGCACTCTGGAAATTTCAGCACACAACAAACTGAGAAGCATTCACCCGTGAAAACAAGTGACCTTAGTTGAAATTACCGTACATACTGGAGCACTCTTGCCTGGGGCCCCTCCCCTCAGCCGGCACCCTCTTCAGCGTGGTAGTTCAGCCAGGGCATACCCAACTATGAGACACAGGAGCCTCATGGTTACTGTCAAGGACACTCACTTGAAACGAAAGTGCTATTTAAAGGGCGCCCCATTTTAGGGGCGCCTGGGTGGCTCAGTTCTTAAGCATCTGCCTTCGGCTCAGGTCATGATCCCAGGGTCCTGGGATCGAGCCCCGCATGGGGCTCCCTGCTCCACGGGAGGCATGCTTCTCCCTGTCCCACTCCCCCTGCTTGTGTTCCCTCTCTCGCTGTCTCTCTGTCAAATAAATAAATAAAATCTTAAAAAAAAAGAACATTAGACCTAAAATCAGCAATGATAGCCAAAACATAAATAAAACTATCAACTAACTTAACCTAACTCATATTAGTAGAAAACTCCATTCAGTGACTACAGAATACACATTCTTTTCAAGCACACATGGAACATTCTCCAGGATAAAACACAGGCTGGTCCACTAAAACAAGTCTCAAGAAATTAAAAATTAAAATCAACAAAGTATATGCCCTGATCACGATGGAGCTATATTTGAGATCCACAGCAAAAATAAATAAGGGAAAATCCCAAATATTTGCAAATTAAACAACTACACCTGGATCAAAGAAATCAAAAGAACTATAAAAATATTTTGAGCTAAATGAAAATGAAAACACAACATATCAAGCTGGATGGGATATACTGAAAGCAAAGCTTAGACTTATGGCTACAAATGCCTATATCAGAGTAGAAAAAAGGTCTTTTTTTTTTAAGATTTTACTTATTTATTTGTCAGAGAAAGAGAGCACAAGCAGGGGGAGCAGCAGAGGGAGAAGCAGGCTCCCTGCTGAGCAAGGAGCCCGATGTGGGACTGGATCCCAGGACCCCGGGATCATGACCTGAGCCAAAGGCAGACGCTTAACCAACTGAGCCACCAGGCATCCCAGAAGAAAGGTCTTAATAACCTAAGCTTCCACCCCAAGAAACTAGATAAAAATAAACCACCCGAAGCAAATGGAAGGAAGGAAATAACAAAGATTAGAAAGAAAATCAATGAACCAGAAAACAGAAAACAATAGTAAAAACCATTGAAACTAAATGTTGGCTTGTAAAGAAGAAATAAACAAAACTGACAAGCCACCGAAGTTAAACTAACTTAAACTATCCTAGTAAAACAAAAGACATACATTATCAAATTATCAAAATAGAGAAAATCACTCCTGACCCTGTAGAAATTAAAAGGCTTATAAGGAATATTACAAACTACTGCACGTTCATAGGCCAATATAAGGGGGAAAAAATTGAATTGGTAAATTAAAATCCTCTCACAAAGAATAGCCCCAGCCCAAACGGCTTCACTGGTGAACCCTACCAAAAATTTAAAGATGAAGCAAAGTCCACTCCTCACAAACTCATTCAGAAAATAAAGGAGAGAACACATTCCAACTCATTCTATGAGGCCAGTAATGCCTTGATTCCAAGGCCAGAGAAGGATATCACAAGAAAACTATAGTGCAATATACCTCATTAATAAAGACATAAAAATCCGCTTAAAAAGTACTAGCAGGCTGAATTCAACAATACAGGAAAAGACAGCTAGGACAAGTGAGATTTAATCCTGAAAGCAAAGTTTGTTTAAAATTCAAAAACCAATTAATGTAATAAATTATATCTGTAAAGACATTATTAATATGAGGAAAATTACTAAATATCAATAAAGGGGAAAAAAACACATGATCATCTCAACACATGCAGAAAAATTTTTTTTAATTTTTTTATTGTTGTTAATCACCATACATTACATCCTTAGTTCCTGATGTAGTGTTCCATGAGTCATTGTTTGTGCATCACACCCAGTGCTCCACGCAGAACGCGCCCTCTTTAATACCCATCACCAGGCTAACCCATCCCCCCACCCCCCTCCCCTCTAGAACCCTCAGTTTGTTTTTCAGAGTCCATCTTCTCTTATGGTTCGCCTCCCCCTCTGACTTACTCCCCTTCATTCTTACCCTCCCACATGCAGAAAAATTTTTAACAAAATCAAACACTCATTTATAATTGTTTAAAACTCTCTAAGTATAGAAAGGGTTTTCCTCAACCTAACAAAAAGGCATCTATAAAAATAAAAAAACTACACTTAACACCTTACATAATATTGTAAGACTGAATGCTTTCACCCCTAAGTTCAAGAACAAAGCAAGGATGTCTGCTTTTACCACTAAATAAGATGAGGTTGTCCCCTTTTGCTACAGTATTGTAGTAGAAAATCTGGGTTCTACAATAAGAAGAAAGGAAGTAGAGAAGGAAGGAAGAAAGAGGGAAGAAGAAGTAAAAAAAAAAAAAAAAAAGGAGGAAAGAAAGCCATTCTGATTTGAGAGGGGAAAAAAAAACAGAACTTTTTTATTTGCAGATTATGTGGTCCTATATGTAGAATATAATATGGAATCCACAAACAATTCCTGAAACTAAGAAGCGAATTTGGCAAGATTGCAATACACAAGAACAAACAAAAGAATCAATTATATTTCTTCCTATCAGCTATAAACCAGCTAATATGCTACATACTAGCAACAATCTAAAAGTGAAATTAACAAAACAACTTCATTCATAATAGAATCAAAAAGAATAAAATACTTAGGAATAATTTTAATAAAAGGAGTGCAAGACATACACACTGAAAACTACACAGCATTACGGAAGGAAATTGAAGAACTCAGTAAATGGAGACATTCCAGATTCATGAATTGAAAGACTCATTGTTGTTAAGATGGAAATTCTCCTCAAATTGAGCTACAGATTCAAAACAATCTCTAACAAAATCCCAGTAGGTGGGGGTGTTTTTGGTTTTTTGTTTTAGAAATTGGCAAACTTAAAATGTGTATAGGAATTCATAGGACTTCAAATAACCAAAAGAATTTTGTAAGAAAAAAAAAAAACAAAGTTGGAAGATGACTTACACGATTTGATTTCAAAATTTGATCTAAGTCCACAGTGTGATACAGGGTAAAGACAGATGACAGACAGACGATAGTACAGAATTAAAAGTTCAGAAACAAACCCTTACATTTACTATCAGTTGACCTTTGACAAGGATGCTAATCCAATGAGGAAATTATAGTCTTTTCAGCAAATGGTGCTGATAAAAGATTAGACATCTATATGCAAAAAGATAAACAGACCGTTGCCTCCCCCCAAATGCAAAAAATTAATTCAAAATGGATCATAAACCGTAACCATAATAAAACCGCAATCTTCTGGAAGAAAATCTAGAAAATCACCGTATCTCATAAAAATCTAGAAAACCTCAGATTAGGCAAAAGTTCTCAGGTACAACAAAAGCATGTCATAGAGGACAACATTAATAAATTGGACTTTATCAAAATTAAAATCTTTTTGCACTTCAAAAGAAGGCACCATTAAGAAAATGACAACACTAGTCACAGATTTGGGGAAAATATTTGAAATCATAGATCTGATAAAAGGCCTGTATACAGAATATATAAAATACTCTTACACATCAGTAAGAAGACAATGCAATTTTAAAAATGGGCAAGATAAATGAACAGACATTTCACCAAACAAAACAACTTACAAGTGGCTGATAAGCCCATAAAAAGGTGCTCAACATCATTAATCATTAGGAAAATGCAAATTTTTTTTTTTTAAAGATTTTATTTATTTATTTGAGAGAGCGAGAATGAGAGAGAGAGAGCACATGAGAGGGGGGAGGGTCAGAGGGAGAAGCAGACTCCCTGCTGAGCAGGGAGCCCGATGTGGGACTCGATCCCGGGACTCCAGGATCATGACCTGAGCCGAAGGCAGTCGCTTAACCAACTGAGCCACCCAGGCGCCCAGGAAAATGCAAATTAAATCACAAATTAAACTCAACACACCCACTATAATGACTGTAATCAATAACTACTGGAAGAAACCGTGAAGAAACTGAAACCATCATACACTGCAGGAATATAAAGTGTTACAGCCACTTTGGAAAACATTTCATTAGTTCCCTAAAAAGGTAAACATACATACACCATATGATCCAGAAATTCTACTCTACTTCTCTTACCCAAGAGGAAATGAAAGCATAGGTTTACACAAAGACTGACATGAATTGTCATGGCAGCATTATTCAGAATAGCCAATAACTGGAAACAACCAAAATTTTCATTAACTCATGAATGGATAAACAGACCAAAGTATATCCATACAATATAAATCTCAGCAAAAAAAAGGAATAAAATACCAATCAGTGCATGTTACAATATGGACGACTTTTAAGTTTCAAAAACATTATGCTAAGTGAAAGAAGCCAGATACAAAGACTATATTTGTATGATTCAATTTATATTAATTGCATAGAAAAGGCAAATTTATAGAAACAGTGGTTGCCACACAGCAAAGGAAACATTCAACAAAACTAAATGGCAGCCTACAGAATGGGAGAAGATATTTGCAAATGACATATCTGATAAAGGGTTAGTATCCTATATCTACAAAGAACTTACCAAATTCAACAACCAAAAAACAAATAACCCAGTTAAGAAATGGACAGACGATATGAATACTTTTCCTAAAAAGATACTCAGATGGCTAACAGACACATGACACGATGCTCAACATCACTGATCACCAGGGAAATACAAATCAAAACCACAACGAGATGGGCGCCTGGGTGGCTCAGTCGTTAAGCATCTGCCTTCGGCTCAGGTCATGATCCCAGGGTCCTGGGATCGAGTCCCGCATCGGGCTCCCTGCTCTGCGGGGAGCCTGCTTCTCCCTCTCCCACTCCCCCTGCTTGTGTTCCCGCTCTCGCTATCTCTCTCTCTGTCAAATAAATAAATAAAATCTTAAAAAAAAAAAAACCACAATGAGATACCACCTCACACCTGTCAGAATGGCTAAAATTAACAACACAGGAAACAACAGGTGTTGGCAAAGATGCAGAGAAAGGGGAACCCTCTTGCACTGTTGGTGGGAATGCAAACTGGTGCAGCCACTGTGGAGATCAGTATGGAGGTTCCTCAAAATGTTAAAAACAGAACTACCCTATGATCCAGCAATTGCACTATTAGGTATTTACCCAAAGGATACAAAAATACACATTCAAAGTGGCACATGCAACCCGATGTTTATATTATCAACAGTAGCCAAATTATGAAAAGAGTCCAAATGTCCATCGACTGATGAATGGATAAAGAAGATGTGATGTTATATATATATATATATATGGAATATTACTCAGTCATCAAAAAGAACGAAATCTTCCCATTTGTAATGACACAGATAGAGCTAGAGTGGACTATGCTAAGTGAAATAAGTCAGTCAGAGAAGGACAAATAGCATATGACTTCACTCACATGTGGAATTTGAGAAAGAAAACAGACGAACATATGGGATGGGGGAAAAGAAAAAAAGGAGAGAGGGAAAAAAGCCGTAAGAGACTCTTAACCATAGAGATCTGAGGGTTGATGGAAGGAGGTGGGTGGGGGATGGGCTAGCTGGGGGATGGGGATGAAGGAGGGCACTTGTTATGATGAGCTCTGGGTGTTGTATGTAAGTGATGAATCACTGAATTCTACTCCTGAAACCAATATTGCACTGTATGTTAACTACCTAAAACTTAAATTTAAAAAATAAATAAAAATAAAATAAAACCCTATTAAGCAAATTTAATTAAAAGCTTGTACAAAATACCATCTTTTTTTAACTAAATGTAAAATTAAATATTAAAAAAGAAAAGAAACAGTGGTTGCCTGGGGTTAGGGCTAGGAGCAGAGATTGCAAATGGGCTCAAGAGAATTTTGGGGGTGGACCAAGTTTTCTAAAACTCAATTTGATAATGGCTGCAGAACTCTATAAATTAAACTCACATCATTCAATTGTACACTTACAAAGAGTAAATTTTATGGCATGTAAATTATACCTCAATAAAGCTATAACAATAAAAACCCAACAGATTTTTTAAAAGCAGTTTAAACGTTAAGAAGAAAGCATTAGTGTATTAGAAGATAGATCATTAGAAAAATTTCCAAATTAAAGCAAAGAGGGAAAAACAGACAATGGAAAACACAGAAAATAATTTGAATCAAATCAGACATAGTGAAGAGATCTACTATACATAAAACTGCACTTTCAGGAAAAGAGGAGAGAGATTGGACAAGTAATATCTAATGAGATAATTGTCAAAAATACTCTAAAACTGATTTAAGAGGCTCTATGATCTTCAAGCAGGATAACTAGTAAGAAAAACATGCCTAGGCACATTATAATAGAACCCTCAATATCAAAGAAATAGAAAACAAAATTTAAAACAGAGAACAAAGCACATCATCTTCAAAGGACAACAAGGAGACTGACAGCTGATTTCTTAAACAAAAATAATAGAAGACAGAGGATGATAAAATTGTATCTTTAAAGCACTGGAAAAAAAACTGACAACCTAGAATTCTACATGCAACAAAAATACACTTCCAGAATTAAGACAAAATTTTAAGTTTCAAACAAAAATACAAAGAAATGCTGAAGAGAGGTCTTCCAGCAGAAGAAAAATAATCCCAGAGGGAAACAGACTTACTTACATGAAGGAATAAAAAGAAATAGTAAACACAAATAGATACTAACTGCCCAAAACATCAATAACAGTATATTGTGTGGTTTTATTCATACATGAAATTAAAATAAATGACAGTAACAGTAGAGAAAGGAACTTTCTCCAAGGGGCTTTTACAGAGTTAAAGTATTCTTAGAATCCTGCATGGTGAGGGAAGTAGTTAAGTGCTGAGAGTAAATTCCCAAGTGAGGATGGATGATTCTACAGATAACTATTAAGACTAAGAAGTCAATGTAGCAAAATCCTTGGAATCCAAGTCAATACACCAAAATCTATTGTATTTTATACACACAGGCAACATAAAATTGGGAGGTGAAACTTTAAAGATGTCATTTGCAACAACAAAAAGAATCAACCTAATGAAAGATGCTACAGAGAGAACTTGAAAACATTACTTTGAGGAATTAAAGACAACCTAATTAGACAGAGAACTAGATTGTGTTCATTGATTAGAAGACTCAATATTTTTAAGATGTCAACTCTCCCAAACTGATCTGCAGATTCAATGCAATTCCAGTCAAAATCTCAGCCAGTGTCTTTGTGAAAATTGATAGGGTGAGTCTAGAATTTATATGTAAATGCTAAACACCAAGAAAAGGCCAAAAGGAAATTAAGAAGAAAAGTAAAATCGAAACACTTATACTACCTGGTCTTAGGACTACAATAATTTTTTTAAAGATTTTATTTTTATTTATTTGAGAGAGAGAGAATGAAGAGAGAGAGAGAGCACGAGAGGGGGAAGGGTCAGAGGGAGAAGCAGACTCCCCGCCGAGCAGGGAGCCCGACGCAGGACTCGATCCCAGGACTCCAGGATCATGACCTGAGCCGAAGGCAGTCGCCCAACCAACTAAGCCACCCAGGCGCCCCAGGACTACAATAATTTAAGGTATTTTGTTAGACAAATAACCCAAGAGGACAGAATACAGAGAGTCCAGAAACAGATTTATAAACACAATTACTTGATTTAGGATAAACGTGCCATTGTAATTCAGTGGAGAAAGAATGATCTTTACAATAAGTAATGCTGGGTCAACAGGGTAACTACACAGATGAAAATCATCTTGACCCCTACCTCACACCACACACAAAATACAATGCCAAGAGGGTTACAGATCTAAATATGAAAAGTAACACAGTAAGACATCTTGAGAGCCCAGGTGAATATCTTCATGATCTTGAGGCAAGCAAAAATTTCTCAAGACACAAAAAGCATAAATCTAAAGGAAAGATTTATAAACCGGAATTCATTCAAATTAAAATTTTCTGTTCATCAAAGGCACGACATTACAAGATTAAAAAGCAAGCCCACAGTACAGAAGAACATCACTTACTGGGAAAGTACAAATGAAAACCACAATGAGCTATCACTTTTTACCCACCACTATGACTTAGGATACCAAGTGTGAGCAACAATGAGAAACAACTGGAACTTTCATACACTGATGTTGGGAATGTGAACTGGTACAACCGCTTCAGGCAAATGTTTGGCAGTATCAGTGGTAACTCATATACATAACCCCTGATCCATCCCAATTCTAGGTATACACACTCTACAGAAATGCCCACATACACCCATAGGAAACTGTTCATGGCAGCACTCTTTGTAAGGGAGAAAAACCGGAAATTATCTAAATGGCTACGAACAGTAAATGGATGGGAAAAAAATGTGGAATATACAATAATAAAATACCATCACGTGGGAGAAGAAAAACCAAATATTACTACACCCAGCAGCATGGGTGAACATCACAAAGAAATGCTTAGTGACCCAAAAAAGTAAATATTGCATGATTCCATTTGTATAAAGTTTTACAATAGGCAAAACTAATCAGTAGTGATAGAATTCAGACTAGTGGTCACCTTGCGGGTGCAGGTAATGACTGAAAGCAAGCAACGAACAGATTCTAGGATAATGATAATATTTTATGTTTTGATGTGAGTAGTGATTACAAAGGTGGCTGATAATATTCCATGTTTTGACGTGAGTAGTGATTACAAAGGTGGCTTACTTTTGGGAAATGCAAAGCGCTATAACCTTATGACTTGTGCACTCTTCTGTACCTTCAAGTTAATCTTCAATGACAAAGTTTACTTAAAAATAAAAATGATGCTGGGGTGCCTGGGTGGCTCAGGAGGTCAAGCATCCAACTCCTGATATCACCGCAGGTCTCAATCTCAGGGTCGTGAGTTCAAGCCCCACACTGGGCTTCCAGCATGAAGCCTACTTGCCTGCCTACTTATTTACTTACTTACTAAATAAATAAATGAATAAATAAACAAAAACGATGCTTCCTTATATCTTTACATGATACATATAACATAAAACAGGTAAAAGAATGCTGTGATTTTGAAAAGTCTACACGCAGCCCCAGGGAGATTTTTCTAGAACTCAAATCTGACCATTTACTCCCCTGCTGAAAAGAGTTTAAGATCTTCCTAACCTGGCCTTGCTGGGGCCATCCTTCATTCAGCATAGATACTAATTATTCCCAAATCATGTTTGAATGCCTCTCCTACATGCTTGCCCAGGCATTATATACCCTCCACCTCACGTTCTGGTGTAATGACCAGTCACTATGCTGTTAGTTGCAGCAAGGTGTTCACTTTTGGGTCATGAAGGCCCAGCACAGAGCCTTACACGTGGTGGATATTCAATAAGTACTTACTGAAAAAATGTAGTAGAGTCAGCAGAATCCTTAACGCACTTACCAAAGAAATTCCTCCTTTCTACAACGCAAGAGTTTTACATGGGCTGTCTAAATTTTTCTCCTCTTTTAAGCTGACTTCGTCTGGCAGAAAAAAAATCTATCATTTATAGACCAATCAACCATGACCTAGAGGTTAATAATCAAACCATTTAAATTTACTGCAGAACAAAGAATAATTGAATCTCAGTCCAGATATAAATTAGAGCTCTAAAATGCTTTAAGCTCTTCCTAATTATGTGTCCCACTGTCTGAGTAAAATTGTTTAAAGGTTTCAAACTCTTCCATCATTGTCTATAAAGACAGGAGAAGAGAAAACATTTAATCTGTTATGTTGCTAGCTCTATAACAACACTGCATAAATCAGTACCATGGCTCATTTCGAATGCCCCATTACAGTAAGTGAGGTTGGTCTTAAATAAACCACAGTCCTATGTCTGATTTTTTCTAATTAAATGTTTTAAAACATCTTTGGTATATACTCAATGTAAGATACCCAGAGTAACATCTGTACTCATAAATTAGTACAATGAAGAGATCGGAACAACCTCAATAGTTTTAGTGACATCATATGGTTATTATAACTCACGTGCTATCATTTTTGACAACCAAATGTTCTCATAGATTCCTTGTGAAAACACCTTCCACTCACTAACAGGTAGCCTGTCGCAGATCCACTATCAGAGTAAGAGTCAAGGGCTGGAAACTCTAATCTGAATATCTGAACAAAGACCTGCATATTATGACTTCACTGATTTTTTTCCTGCTAGCTATAATAATTTCCTTGGCCATGATGCATACCTCAATTTTATATGCGTAATATCAGAAAAGCACTGAATAGTTACGTCAACATATTATTCATTGTTTCTCATAATCCTTATCTAGTTACTCAAGTACTAGGTCACTGAGATATGCTACCAGGCTCTGGACTAAACACTGAAAATACAACTTTAAGAAAAAAAAAGGAAAAATTGCCTCTTTCCTCATGGAGCTTACAGTCTAGTGAGGGCAATATCAACCAAATAAGCACATAAATAAATGTAAAATTACAATTGTAATAAGTACACCACATCTCACCCGGACTACTGCAATAGGTTCCTAATAATTCTGCCTGTTACCACTCTTGCTCACCCATGATCCATAACCTCTACATGCAAGAATATTTCTAAATGTAAACCAAATTATTCCCATTTCCCCAACTGCTACCCCCACAAAAAGTCCTACAATTGTTTCCCATGGCACACAGAATAAAACCCAGTCCTTGCCACAAATTACAAAACCTTGAGCAATCTGGCCACTCCTTCCCTCTCTGACATCATCTCATACCATTCTCCTGGCTTCTCTCTACCTCAGGGCCTTTGCACTTGTTCCTTCTGTCTGAAATTGCTCTGCTCCTGATAAAGGCTCCCTTTGTCACTCAGATCACAGCTTAAATGTTATCTTGCCTCCTAATCTAACGTAGCACCCACTCACTTGCCTTAGTTTAATTATCTGTGTTGTATTTGTCCCTTCGGCTCAGGTCATGATCTCAGGGTCCTGGGATCAAGTCCTGCATCCCGCTTCCTTTTCAGCAGGGAGTCTGCCCCTCCCCACTGCTTATGCGCTCTCGCTCTCTCTCAAATAAATAAATAAAATCTTTTTAAAAAATCACTAATTATTTCATAATAATAAAATCAAATAAGATATAAAAATGTATTCAATTAGTAACAATTTTATTTTCTTAAAGGTTTTATTTATTTATTTGAGAGAGAGAGAGAACAAGCAGGCAGAGCTGCAGGCAGAGGGAGAGGGAGAAGCAGGCTCCCAGCTGAGCAGGAAGTCAGACGTGGGGCTTGATCCCACGACCCTGGGATCATGACCTCAGCCGAAGGCAGATGTTTAATGACTGAGCCACCCAGGTGCCCCCAATTAGTAATAATTTTAGAAAAAGAGCTACTATAACATATTTAACTTAAATCCCACCATTTAATCATATCTGTTCTTATTTTTCTATCCTGATTTCAATAGATTGCTCCATCTAAAAAAGAAACAAACCTGCTACATGAAAAACGTTTTATAATGCACATCAACTGATGAAAATTTATTTGTAGATTTAGTTTAATAAGAAATCCTTATTCTATTCATTAAAATATTACTGACGCTATAGTGTGTCTGACATCTAATATGTTACACCAGTAAATGTTTTTCTGGGTTTGTTTGTTTGTTTGTTTTTTTTAAGATTTTACTTTATTTGTCAGAGAGAGAGCAGAGCACAAGCAGGGGGAGCAGGAGGAGAGGGAGAAGCAGGCTTCCCGCTGAGCAGGGAGCCTGACTTGGGGCTCAATCCCAGGACCCCGGGATCATGACCTGAGCCGAAGGCAGATACTTAACCATCTGAGCCACCCAGGCACCCCAGCATTATTTTTTTAAAAGAAATTATTTAAAATGATCTTCAAGTACTAGTCTTCATCTCTTAAGGGAAAAAGGCATAAAGGAGAGGTCATGGGATGGAGGGAAAAGACACCAAATAGCATCAGGCTACCTTTATTAAGTGCTTTTTATCTGTCACCCGTGTGGTGTACCTTGTGTGCGTCCATCCATCCATCACCTGTCCTTACAACAACCCTGCAAGATGATGGCACCACGCCCCCCTCGCAGTTCAGGTCCCCCAGCCCCTGGGCTCTTGCTAGTACTATGCAAACGAATACATTCTCTTATAAAACCAAAAGCTCACAGCTAAGTACAGGATTGACAGCTTCAGAACTGTGCGAACAGGAGTCTTAACAGAAAGAGTTGTTTACCGTGCTCCTTAAATTTAATTTCATACCGTCACCATCTGTCCTTCGGAAGAATTTCCTACCTTATCCCAACAAATTTACTTGTTCCCCAAAGAATCCAAATTCTCCAAATTATTCAATCTCAGCCCTCGATTCAGAGGTAGAGTTAAATCTAATTACTTCCTACCCACAGACTGGTACCAGTTGCAAGATGCGAAGGGCAAAGCCAGGGTTCCAGCCCGGATCTGACTACCAGGAAGCCTGGGTTCTTGGCATCCCTGCAGGGGAAGCACCATAAACCAATGAATACCTCTTGATTTCATTTCCATCTTTTAGCTCCTAAGAGCTGACTTAATGATATTCACTAAGTCTATTCACTTTCTCAGAGCCATGGATACAGGCTCAAAAAGAAAATGTTCATAAGTGACAAAGATGCATCAAATACAACAAATGGCAGAATTTCTTAAATCCCAGGGAATGGGGAAGTGTTTTGTAGTTTCTATAGTCCTGTCCATTTGTCACTGATTAAATGAAAAGCTTTGGGGCACCTGGGTGGCTCAGTCGTTAAGCGTCTGCCTTCGGCTCAGGTCATGGTCCCCGCGTCCTGGGATCGAGCCCCACATCGGACTCCCTGCTCCGCGGGAAGCCTGCTTCTCCCTCTCCCACTCCCCCCTGCTTGTGTTCCTGCTCTCGCTATGTCTCTCTCTGTCAAATAAATAAATAAAATCTTTAAAAAAAAAAAGAAAAGCTTTGAACCCCTCCCCCCAAAAATACACTTAATTTCAGTTAAAAAAAAATAGATAAATCAGAAAACTGTTAGACTGACTTGATTTTGCAGCCTCCAGCTCTTAGGATGCCCTGTCTTTTAAAATGCTTATTATTATAATTAGTATTTGAACATCTACAAGCAAACGGCTAACTTAAGCTTATAGAGCAGTGGGCTTTCCGTGTTTTCCTTTTATTTTTTAGCCCTCCAATTGCACATAAGAAATTCTAATTCATGTGAACATTAGCAAGGGTTCAAAAATTGTCTCCAAATGGTTTATATTCACTTTTACAAAGCCTCTGAGAAGGGAACTATACAGCACGTTTTTTTAAGACTTCAACAAAACAATTAAAAATATAAAGATATTATTAAAAGCTCACCACCGAGGGCGCCTGGGTGTCTCAGTTGGTTAAGCGACTGCCTTCTGCTCAGGTCATGATCCTGGAGTCTCTGGATCGAGTCCCGCATCGGGCTCCCTGCTCAGTGGGGAGTCTGCTTCTCCCTCTGACCCTCCCCCCTCTCATGTGCTCTCTATCTCCCATTCTCTCTCTCTCAAATAAATAAATAAAATCTAAAAAAAAAAAAAAAAAGCTCTCCACCAATTTGAAAAAGTCTCCGCCATGGAAATGTTCATGTCTCGGTGATTATAGAGGTCTCAAGTTTCACCAAATCAATAATTTGGATCTGTTTACTAGAATAGAGGATGGCATTTTCTGTGCTCTTCTCTGGGATCACTTACTAAGCTACAGAGACAATCATTGGACCACACCAAGCAGAGAGAGGCTTGACTATGGAAATCTAAAACTCTCCTACAATATTTCAGGGTTTTCCTAAAACTGGTCCCCTCTGCTGGAAAATTATTTTATTCATTCAAAAAGTGTTTATTGAGCACTTACTATGTTCCAGACATCATTCTAGAGGCTAAGAATACAGTAGCAAAAAATAAAAAATAATTTTTAATTGAAAAAAGCCATGGTCTTTTTTTTTTTTTTTTTTTTTGAGAGAATGAGAGATAGAGAGTATGAGAGGGGGTTGGGTCAGAGGGAGAAGCAGACTCCCTGCTGAGCAGGGAGCCCGATGCGGGACTCGATCGCGGGACTCCAGGATCATGACCTGAGCCGAAAGCAGTCGCTTAACCAACTGAGCCACCCAGGCACCCAGGAGCCATGGTCTTTATGGAATTTTACACAATGAAAGAGTAGGACAAACAGATATATATTTTTTGTTTATTTACATGATGTGCCAGGTGGTAACAGTGCTGTGGGAAAGAACAGATAAATGGGGAGAGAGAGTACTGGAGACAAAAGGCACAATTTTGCACAGCGTGCTTAGGGAAGGCCACTCTGGTAACATCAGGGTACAGACCCGAAAGAAACAAGGGAGTAAGGCACATACTATTTGGAGAAATAGCAGTCCCAGCAAAGCGCACAGCAGTGCTAAGTCCCGGTAACCCGAGCAGGCTCGGTAAGTTCAAAGATCAAAGCTTGTAACTTCATCCAGACCTCCAGCATCCTAGGACAAGGACCTCTCCCTACCTGAAAAAGAACACGGTACTCTGACCCTCTGGGGCATCCACCCTGGGGTATACGACGTGTATGGAGTAATTCTTCATTTCATAAAATAAAATAAATTCAGGGGATAGACAGTAACTCCATTTAATTTTGTTTTTAATTCTAAAAATAGATGGAGAGAAAGTGTTCACCCCTCCTTCTGCCCCGAAACCCCACCGGGTGTCGGCAGCGGTAAGCATAAGCCAGGGTGTATTGGGCTTGGTTTTCTCCTGAGAACTCCCTCCGTCCTCTAATGGACCACACCCACCGTTCTGAACCTGCCGGGCCAGGCAGTCCTCCATGGCCTCTCTTCCCAAAGCACCGCGCAGCAAAGAGCATCTTCACGGCAGCAGGCAACAGTCTTTGCCCATAATTAGCAAAGCAATCCTCGTTGATTTCAGATTGTGATTTATTCACACGAGTTGTGTTTTTAAATTTACCAACTCTAGGCAACCCCGGATTAGCTCTTTATTAGCATCTTATAGATGAGGAAACAAGAGTGACTGTGAAAATCAAGAGAGACTGCTTGTGTAGCATACTTTATAGATTACCTGGCACCAAGTAAGTGCTCAATAAGTGGTAGCCACTACACTATTTATTAAAAGAACCTACAGAACTCTGCTTCATTACTTGCTTTTACGGGGACCTTAATCTTACTTTTCATGTAGCTTAAATAAGAAAAGATCACTGAGGGGCGCCTGGGTGGCTCAGTGGGTTAAGCACCTGCCTTCAGCTCAGGTCCTGATCCCAGGGTCCTGGGATTGACTCCCCTTTCTGGGCTCCCTGCTCAGCGGGGAGTCTGCTTGTCCCTCTCCCTCTGCTGCTCCACGCACTCTCTCTCAAATAAATAAAATCTTTCAAAAAAAAAAAAAGAACAATGAAGTTAAAATGCTAAGTCTTAATCCCTTTAAATGGAGTGGGGGGAGGGGCAACAGGGGGCAAAACACTGAAATTATTATAAGGACAAATGTAAATGATTTTCAAAGATCCATTTTTTTTGCTCTTTGACTAGAATAATCAAAAGTTTATTCATAATTGCTAGAATAAAATTAAGCTAGGTACTATTTTTTAAGGTTTTATTTAAATTCCAGTTAGGTAACATACAGTACAATGTTAGTTTCGGGTAAATAATTTAGTGACTCAACACTTACATACAACACCCTATACTCATACAACAAGCTAGCTACTATTTTTTTACGCTTTTTATATATAACCTTTTGAGACATGAATATCAGAAATCCAAGTACATTGAAACGGAACTGTGATATGTGATTTCTAATGTTGTATTTCAAATAACTAAAACTCAAATTAATTTTATAGTGCCCTAATGATACATTAAACTTGAGTCAGTTTCCTAAGGCCCTAAAAACTGATTTTTTTAAAGCCCCCACTACTGACTTTGGCACTAGAGTAGAATGTAATAATTTTATATCACATAAAAAACCTTTTAAGTATTCAATTAAGAAAAATATACTTGTACCTACCCTATCTTTGGAAATGAGTAAGACATAGTTCTTGTTCTTCAGAAGCTTACAGTCTAGCATGAAAAAACAGATATATGTATTTTTCAACACAACATGCCAAATTGTTTTGTTTTGGGTTTTTTTAAAGGGATAGAGTTAAAAAAAAAAATGAGTACCACTTAGTCTTTAAGGCAGGAAGTTAGCTAAGGAAAAAACAGGGTGAGCCCAGATTGAGCCTAGCCCACAAAAGGCAATGCAAAATAGACAACCATTCAAAGATACACTTACGTATACAGCAAGTTAACACCATAGAGAATATGGATTCTGTTAACACTGAATACAAATAATAAGTGAAAGGACAACTATCTCCAGAAAGTATCTTTTTTGGAAATCAATCTATTCTAGTTTCTTTTTTTTTTTTAAGATTTTATTTTTAAGTAATCTCTCCCACCCAACGTGAGGCTGGAACTCAGAACCCCAAGATCAAGAGTCAGGTGCTCAGACCAACGGAACAGAACAGAGAGCCCAGATATGGACCCTCAACTCTATGGTCAAATAATCTTCGACAAAGCAGAAAAAAAATAAGCAATGGCAAAAAGACAGTCTCTTCAATAAACGGTGCTGGGAAAATTGGACACAGAAGAATGAAACTCGACCATTCTCTTACACCATACACAAAGATAAACTCAAAATGGATGAAAGACCCCAATGTGAGATGGGAATCCATCAAAATCCTAGAGGAGAACATAGGCAGTAACCTCTTCGACATTGGCCACAGCAACTTCTTTCAAGACACGTCCCTAAAGGCAAGCGAAACAAAAGGGAAAATGAACTTTTGGGACTTAAGATAAAAAGCTTCTGCACGGCAAAGGAAACAGTCAACAAAACAAAGAGGCAGCCTACAGAATGGGAGATTTTTGCAAATGACACTACAGACATAAGGCTGATATCCAAGATCTATAAAGAACTTCTCAAACTCAACACCCAAAAAACAAATAATCAAGTCAAAAAATGGGCAGAAGACATGAACAGACACGTCTCCAAAGAAGACATACAAATGGCTAACAGACACATGAAAAAATGTTCATCATCATTAGCCATCAGGGAAATTCAAATCAAAACCACATTGAGATACCACCTTACACCAGTTAGAATGGCAAAAATTGGCAAGGCAAGAAACAACAAATGTTGGCGAGGTTGTGGAGAAAGGGGAACCCTCTTACACTGTTGGTGGGAATGCAAGTTGGTACAGCCACTTTGGCAAACACTGTGGAGGTGCCTCAAAAAATTAAAAATAGAGCTCCCCTGTGACCCAGCAATTGCACTCTTGGGTATTTACCCCAAAGACACAGATGTAGTGAAAAGAAGGACCATATGCACCCCAATGTTCCTAGCAGCAGTGTCCGCAATAGCCAAACTGTGGAAAGATATAGATCTTGCCCTTCAACAGAAGAATGGATAAAGAAGATGCAGTCCATATACACAATGGAATATTACTCAGCCATCAGAAAGGATGAATACCCAACTTTTACATCAACATGGATGGGACTGGAGGAGATGATGCTAAGTGAAATAAGTCAAGCAGAGAAAGTCAATTATCATATGGTTTCACTTATTTGTGGAACATAAGGAACAGCATGGAGGACATTAGGAGAAGGAAGGGAAAAGTGTAGGGAGGGGAATCGGAGGCGGAGATGAACCATAGAGACTATGGACTCTGAGAAACAAACTGAGGGTTTTAGAGGGGAGGGGGGTGGGGGGATGGGTTAATCCAGTGATGGGTATTAAGGAGGGCACGTATTGCATGGAGCACTGGGTGTTACACACAAACAATGAATCATGGATCACTACATCAAAAACTAATGATGTCCTGTATGGTGACTAACAAAATATAATAAAATTAAAAATAATAATAATAATAAATTTTTTTTAAAAAGAGTCATGTGCTCTACCGACTGAGCTAGCTAGGTGCCCCTATTGTATTTTCTATATACAAAAAAGAATACTGTACATGTCACAATATGCAATGAAGAAATCCTTCTTGTTTTATGATTTTAGGCTTTGTTTCTCATCATTAAAATGAGAAAAAAAGCCCAAGTGCCATAACAATGAGTGCCATTATCTCTACACTTTTATACAAACATATATATACACACACACACATCAGTGAACTGAATAAAAGCAAAGCTTCCTGCATTCCTTCACATAAAAAAGAAAAAAATTGGATTCTGGTACGTTTTGTGTACCTTGAGGTTAATACAACAGAGAGCAGTCACATCAGTTTTCTCCATCTCATATTGGAGACTATATAAGTACCTCCCTCATTGGGTTCTCATGAGTTTTAAATAAGCTAATAGTTGTGCAGGGCAACGGATAGGGCCTGGCTCATAGGAAGCTCTAGTGAGGGTTGACTGACAGAAAAAAGATGCAACGGCAATCATACTAAACAAGGTCTGAGGAAGCCGTATGTAACAAGAGGAAATGCCAGATAAGACCACCCAGAAACCTTTTATTGTAGATTTACAATTCAAGAGTTTGAGTAAGCATTTGTTCTTCAATATAATTATGTCTGACATGTCACAGAATGATAAAATTGTGTAAAATGCCATGTCTCCATTGAATGACTATAGTTATCAGAAAGGGAAGAAGGTTCATAGTGGACTGATCCTTAGAAACACAATTTCTCATTTAAATACATCAAATATGTTAGACAAACACATACTTTTAGAGTTCCATTGCTGGCTTGGCTATCTAACTGGTCTACCTGACCAATCAGATTACATAATACACCCGCGAAGAAAACATTTACTCTTGTACCTTAATTTGTGGTTTATGATATTCAAAGTGCACTTAGCCACAGTTCAAGGGAGTCACTTTTAGGTTAGTCAGGAGAAAAGGTGGGGGTAAGTGACCAGGACGGGCATCTCTGGCGTAGGAGTGGCCAGCCTCTGAAAACCATGGAAACAGCGCTCGGGTGATCTCTTCAGGGGTTTGGACCATAAAGTGATAAAGAGATTATTAATGCCATCAGAGTCTTTTTCCCTCCCGTCCCCTGGAGCATTAAACCTTACACCCTTTCAGTATGTATTAAACTCCCTTTTTAACATCTTTTTTTTTTTTAAGATTTTATTTATTTATTTATTTGACAGAGAGAGACACAGCAAGAGAGGGAACACAGGCAGAGGGAGAGGGAGAGGTAGGCTCCCAGGAGCAGGGAGCCTGATGTGGGGCTTGATCCCAGGACCCCAGGACCATGACCTGAGGCGAAGGCAAACACTTAACGACTGAGCCACCCAGGCGCCCCCCCCTTTTTAACATCTTTTAACTCACTGAAGACTCCACCTCATGGTCCTTTGGTTTTCACTTGAACTGATTATAAGGTAAAGAAGCAAGGATCTAATGTAAGACACTTAAGGAAATGCACAATTCATCACCCTACAGAACCCCAAATTTTCCTATTCACCATACAACCCTGTAAATGTCCAAAATGTAAGAGTATAACATGTGTTGGGTTTTTTTTAAAATGCACACTATTATAAACTAAGTTTCTAACATTCTTCTGGTTGAATAACAAATTGAAAATCATATTTTTTTAAAGCTCTGGGGATATAAAATTATTTAAGAAGATTAAGGAATTAACTTTTCCCCATAAGAAAAAAGAAGGCTGAAAACTAGGCCAAATGAGAATATTTGGGTTTTGTACATCACAATTTAGAGATAAAAGACAAGAAAGAATCATAATAGTTGGAAACAAGTAATTCCTCACCCCTAGAGCTCAGATGACTTTGATCAAGCAATACAGAATATACAGAAGAAAATACCAAATAAACATTTGTTGACTGATGTCCAAAACTGTACTATATAATTGCTATCAAAAACTGACAGGTAAGGAAATCAATCATTGACCTTGAACTGTATTTATAACACTCCCATCAAGTGCCAGACAGTATAAATGTATATATTTTCCCCCCAGGCACTTGTGGTTTACCAAATGGTTAAGACATCGTACCTTCATTTTAATTGGGAGCACAAAAAATAAAACATATGCCCAACAAACATTTCTCAATCTCCATCAATCACTATTAATAATTCATGTCACAAAACACCATTTCCTGTCACCACTGCCATGTGCCTCCCATGCCTTGTCTCCGCACCATCGTTAGGATCAATACCCACCCTGCACAGCAGGTCAGTTAACCTTGTATTTATAGCATTTTTCCTCCAGGTCTCAGGGGCCATATTCCTCTCCCCAGCCACAGATCCGCGCCGAAGTGTTTCGGTAATGAAGAAATCATTAAAAAACTATCATCCTTCACAAATGTACTTTTATAAATGCCGCAACACATTGTACTGGATGCCAAAGTACCAACCAGTCAGCCTGTTAGCACAGGGCAACTAGAAACTGCAAGAGAACGCTGACCCAGAAACAGCCAATAAAGGCTTCGGTGGCCTTTGGCTGCCCGTGACAGCTCGCTCACAGGGTTACAAAACAAGTGACTTTCAATGGCACGAGTATAATGTTAATCCTAACTTGACCGAGTTTTCCATCTGTGGACAGGCTTGGTAAGTGAAGTTACAGGATTCTTCAGGTAGAATAATGGCTGTGATGACAATCATCAGACTATATTTTACAACTGACCCCAAAAACTAGGACCAGTTTTACTTCACAGAATTAAGAGTCTTGAGCCTAGGAATGTGGGAGAAAAGTCACGCTACTGTGAAAAGGCCAGGGTGACAACGAGGAGTTTTTCCACCTGAGGATGCATGCGCTGTGCTAGTCCCTACTTCCACCAGGTGGCTAATCTAAATCAAGGCCATAAAGCACACTTTTCCTTTGAATTTCCAAGGGCGATGCTGAGGCGAGGATAGGTACTTTTTTTCTTTCATTATCAGGGTACGCACATACCTCAGAATGCTAGCAACATATATGAACATGCCAAATTATTGTTCCTAACTGCACTGATAAAAGCTCCATTTCATGCTTCAGAGCTGGAGTAAAGGAACGACTACAAAGCGACGTCTGCAGTCGATGACTGTTTATTCCTGATGTTTACTGACTTTATTTTTTGGCAGAAAGAGAGACAGCTTTAAAAATGCCAGACTCTCTTGAATCTTGTGCCTTGGGTTGAGTTAGCAAAGGCCAAACATGTGTCCTTACTGTGCTGAATTAACCTTGGATGCCTCCATCCTTCAAACTAAGGACCACAACATAAATGTTTAGGCTAGAACCCAGAGCGAGGGTTCCATCCGGCTGAAAAACAGGTCCAGAGTCCTTGCACCTGAATGCTGGATTTGCTAACGAATATCTGAACAAAGCTGTATTCTTGGTACCCCCCAGCATCAAATAATTATTTTTACTACAAGACATGAAATGACATTCTGTGCCTATATAATATGCCTAGGCTTCAATATTCTGATTGCCTTTCATGCTTAAATGAGAAAATACTTATTTTCTCTTCTGGTTACCTTCTCAAAAACAGATCTACTTCATTTTAATCAATGTACCATTTCATTACCACCATCAAAGAGTATTTAGCAGAGCATCTGTGAATCACTCTACAGGTAAAATCAGTTTAAAAACAAACCCAATTGTGAAATAATCTGCAAATTGTTGTGGCAACTTAATCGTTTAGTTTTCAATACAATCTTCTAATGAAGTAGCATTACTTAAAATTGCCAGCAAATACAAACTGACTTAGAAACCTAGTAATCAGCAGGCTAACAGGTGTTGAAATCCCAAAAGAGAGAAGAGGAATATTAGATAATCACTTTATGCCTGACACCTCAAGTAGCTTTAATAGCCATAATTCTAATCAACTTAACTGCAATTCAAAATGATCCGTGCCATTGGTTTCTTTTCACGAACTACCTTTTAGCAAACATATAATTTCTTGAATTCCATATAATGTTCTCTGACTGACCTATTCCAACTTATGTACTATTTTACTCAATTGGGAACACAGTTTAATTAGTTGAATCATTTTCCAGTTACCAACCGACATCTCTCCCCCATTTAAAACAAATAAGACTAATATATTATTTCCTTCTGGATTGATGAGCTCTGTTTCTGCACATGAATACTGCTCTCTGATATTATCACACGTGTTATCTAAGTAGCCACAACAGTCTTTAAATCTTACTCATTCTTTGTGTCTGCAAAAAAAACTAAGAATCATGAAATGATGATGACAAGGCTTGGGGCCGTTGAAAACGGACGGAGGCACCCAGAACTTGAGCAATTCCCCAGCCAGCACACATAATGCCCTTGGCAACAGCATCTTAACCCTCTCCCTGCCCTCAAAACACAGGTGCAAACACCGCCCAGCTACCTGCCTCCAGAGGTGCTCTGGACTGCTTCCTTACACAGAAAAACGCAAGGCATTTTGCAGTTCCTTAAAACATGAACACAATACCTTCCAGAAACAATAGCAATGACACTGGTGCCAAGCATCTAACCCACGAAGTCCCGGTCCTGCTATTAACTCTGGTATTGCTGGATCGGAAACCCGGGCTACCTTTCCCATTGCGTTACAGGTGTAACTACACCTTCCAAAGATAAAGGTCGTGGTGTTCAAAATCCACACGAACTTCAGAAGCACCAGAATGCTTCGGTCACAGGCACCTAAGTGTGGGCTCACTTTCCAGAGACTAAAAAATGTCTCGCTTCTTCCCCCTGCGAGCCTCCCCATCCCGTCCTCCAAGAGGATCAATCAGCCAACAGGCGAGTCCAAAGGGAAACACTGTCCTATCTTTTTGGTTGTTTTCCGAAAGCCTGGCGAACGCGCCAAACAAAACCGGAGGAGAGCCCCGCGGTGGGCGCCACCGGCCCTCCGCGCACCGCCGCTCGGAGAAGCCCCGCGCCGCGCACCCCGTCGGAGCCCCGGCCGTGCGCCCGCCCGCGGAGGCTCTGCCCACTCCGCCGGCCGCAGCGCGCCGGTTGCCGGGCGCCGTCCGGGGCGGCGGGCGGCCGGG